>NW_006911267.1:0-515944 GCF_000338955.1 Baudoinia panamericana UAMH 10762
AACCCTAACCCTAACCCTAACCCTAACCCTAACCCTAACCCTAACCCTAACCCTAACCCTAACCCTAACCCTAACCCTAACCCTAACCCTAACCCTAACCCTAACCCTAACCCTAACCCTATATCTAGTTAAACTAGTCGTCGAGTTTCTCTTAGTCTCTATAGTATAAGTCGGGTTTAGCGACCTTTACGTCGTCGTTAGACCGATTATAGTTAGTAGAGTATACTATATTAGTACCTCCTACTTTACTAAGAATAGGGGTATTCCGCTTAGATCTTCTAGTAATAGATATCCTTAAGAGTATTTAAAGTATTATATACCGTTATACTTACGTAATATAAGTTAGATAATTCCGTCGTTATAAGTAGAGTTAGTACTCGTCGAGTAGTCTAGTAGTCGATAGTAAAGTATTACTTAGTTAAAGTATAATTAGTATAAGAGATCGGAATAAAGTAATAAGTTAATTCTAATTAGTCGGTTTATAATATAAGTTAAATACGAACTCCTAACTACGAAATCTATTACTATTATATATAAAGGAGATTTATATCTCGTTATAGCTTATATCGAGCTATACTCGATAGTCGCCTTCTACTCGCTATTAAGCTATACTCGATAGCGAGTAGTCGAGCCGATATCTTAGGTACTACTAGCTCGACTTACTAAGGATCGAGTACTAGGGCGTAGCTACGTCCGTACTAACTATATTATAATATATAAGATATAACGAAGTATCTTTTTAAGGTTAGGCGCCGCTTTTTATATAGGTAGTATATATAGTAATAGATAGAATCGAAAAGATAGCGAAAGTAGCGAAGAAGTAGTAATATTTATATTATAGTATAATAGTAAGAATATAGTTAAGTTAATATATATACTCTTTTCGCTTCTTTTCGATAAATAGATTAAGTTATAGATCGAGTATAGTATAAATAAGATTCTACTAAGCTATAGAAAGTAGTATAATAATAGTAGAAAGGTAGTATAATCTACCTTATTAGAGTATAGTAGAGGTTAGATTATACTATAAATACCTACTTTTTATTGTCTTTCTAAAGTGTTATTATATAGCTTATCGATAAATAGTAGCTATTTTAACCTAGACTAGTAATAAGTTCGGAGCTTAGTATATAGTCTATATTAGCTCTTAAACCTATTAGCTTGCCTATATATATCTTCTTATATAGTCTAGAATATAATTAAAGCGTAACTATATATAGTTAGAGGGAGGCGACTATATCTAAGCTAAGGATAGTAGAAGAAGAAAATAGAGATATAGTAAGATATAATAATAATAAAGACTATATAGTAATACTATAATAGCTTAAAGGGAGTAGTCTACTTATAAATAGACTATTAGTAGCCTTATTTAGGCTTCTAAGCGCGAGCGTAAACTAACTACCCTATATTCTTTAGTATAATCTAAGTGTAATTCGGAGTACTAAACTATATATCGGCTAACTAGTCCTTATTTTAAAGCCCTCTATTCGCGCTTAAATCGTCTCGGAGTAGAGCAATAGCGTGGCGCTCCTAATCGAGGATAGCTATCTCTATATATACGTATTATAAGCTAGGACACTCGCTTATATAGTAGCAAATTTAAGGCGGTCTACGTTTGTTATATAGCCGAAAGGATACTAGCGGACTAGTGTGATGTCGGAGTTAGCGACTAAGAGAAGCAGGATGACCTTCTTCTTGCGACCCTAGATACAGTCGACGTTAGCGGTACGCGGGTCGGCTTTGCGTTTATGATCTGAACGCTATATAGCCTGCGAGCCTTGAGTTGCAGGGTGATCTTGCGGACATCCTCGCTGTACGTGCTGATAATGCCGATGTCTGTCAGCGGTACACCTGCAACGTTGTAGAGTATCCGCGTAAACAAGACCACTGCCTTCGCGCCGGATGGATTCCAGCATGAGGTGCCGTTCTCTTCCTGCACCGGTACGCCTTGCACGTTGACGAAGAATTGCCTGTTGTCATTGGCGACGGCAGCTTCTTGGTTGCAGAAAGCGAAATTGAAGTTGGGACTTCGAAGGATCCTGGGGACGCTTCGCGAGAGTGGCGTTCTCCACTTCTCTTCGCGGTCGTCTGCCTCCATCTTGTCGGCGTAGAACAACTTGCTGGGACACCTTGATCATGGATGGATGGCCGCGATAGTTTTTGATGAGCTCAAAGCGCTCAAGCTGCGGACAAGCTGCCTTGACTCGAAGCAGCACTGACGTGGCCAGGATGTTGCCGAGCGTGTTCTACTTGCTGGTGAGTGACTGGACAACGGGACCGAGTTGCACAGTGTCGCCTGCAAGAACGAGTAGCTTCATGGTTGGGATTTGGTCGTTGATGAGCATGTTGAGGTCCGGCTCGGTAGCTTGGCCGGCCTCGTCGCAAATCACGACGTCTGCTTTGAACATTGTGTCAGCGAGAGTGGTGCCGACGAAGCAAGTGTTGGCGACTACAAGTGCGTTCGACATCACATGTCCACGCAAGGTGTTGAACATCTGCGGCCAGCTGCGCGGCGACGTCGCTTTCTTCTTGTCGCGACATGCGCGAAGGTGTGAAGCGTACTGGATAGCATCAGTATGCCCTGGGTTGTCTCTCACCCATCGGCTATGTTGGCGCTCATCGAGTAGTCGGAAGACGGGAACAAATCTGGTGTGTTCGGAAGGCCGTCGAAGAAGTCGTTCGCAAGTCTCTCCCCGTCACGCTCGTTGCGAAGGCGAATGCAGCGGCGTGCAAGGGAAGACGGTGCTATGCTGTTAAGCTTGCCCACCAGCTGCTCGAAAAGTGCATCGGCGCCATGGTTCGACTGGCTTCCTATGATAACCCGCTGGTTCATCATTATCAGCCCAGCAATAAGGCAAGCCAGCGCATGGCTCTTGCCCGAGCCGGGGTAGCCTTCAAGCAGCACCGTGGCCGCTCGCACTCCACTCATCGCTGCATCAACAAAACGACGTTGACAATTGTTGAGGCTGAAAGTCTCCAAGATGCTGTCAACCTGTGCAAGAAATTGCTCGTCGTCAGGGTGGGCGGTGAGGTACTGGGCGCGGAAGTCGCACGAGAGGTACGCTCCCTCTTCGTCTGCAATGATGTTGCGGAGGCAGAATTTACCGCGCGGAATCCCGCTGTCGTCAATGATGAGAGGTTTACGAGGAAGCCTCAATTTCACTTCTACGCCAGTGTGGCTGGTGCTGGTGATCTTGCGGGCAAAGTCTTCATTGTGGCCGCACCAGAAAACGTGGATGCTGCGTATCTCCCGATCCACGATCTCGAAGTTGGGATGACCTTGCAGCACTCCAGGGAGCTCGGTGTCGATGCTGAAGTCATAGCCGTGCAAGGTCGTGCCGGAGCCTCTACCACGAAAGGAGTCGTCAGCCGTAGAATCAAGGTCCAGGCCCGCAATGCGTGCTGAAATGTCGGTGCCGTTGTACGGAATGATTTTTTGCCCACCGGAGTTGGGCAAGTCGCCGCGAAGTTTGACAGAGAGACGATACCTCACGCCACCCATCTTCTCGAACAGGGCAGGGTAGGACTGCTCTGCATTAAAGGCTTCCTTCGTGATGCGGATATCATTGTCGCGCTCCTCCAACAGCGCGACGATGTAGTGGTCTTCGTACGCTTTCGGAGTTGGAAAAGTTGCACGCGGCAGTTCCTGCGCTTGAAAGCTGTAGGCCGTCTTGACCTCGCCATCCCAGTGCACCAGTTAGTCGCGCTTGGCAAGCGGAATGCTTGCGTCTTCGATGTAGTGGGTGAAGCGAGCTGGGCCGGATGCAATATACTCTGAGTGCCGTGCCAGCCACCAGTCGTTCCGAGGCAGGCGGTCGATGCTTGAAAACCTCGCGGCCAGACAAATGTTGCGGTAACCATTCAGAACTTCCAATTCACCCTTCCGGCCGATGTCGAAGTAGACGGTGATGTCTTGCAGACCTCGAATAGAATCACTGAACCTGAGCTGGTCGGAGCTCGCAGGTGGTGGGTTACTGGTGACCATCCAGAGGATGGGTCGGTTGAGCTCAATCGGCTCTTTGATGCGCAAGCGAAGGGACGCTGTCAACCCTCGCAGTCCAGTGCGGCATCCCGCTAACATGTTGCCTTCATCGCTGGTAAAAGACGGCTGTGCAGAACATGCTGCAGTGTCATCTGCCGCTTCGCAGATCGCAGGCTCTGGCGTGCCAATGCACATTGTCGAGCCGAATTATCGATATGCTATTTTATCCCACGATAGACTGCTACCTGACGGCTGTGTCTACACCCTGTGGTGGCATATGTAGCTGCAACAGTAGTGAGATACTTGCACGGCGTAGCTCACTCGCCGCTACGCCCACTGACCGCGAGACAATCTTGACCTTTGCGCTCATCGTATCTCACACCCGTTCACTCGGCATAAGCTTCCTCGCATCCTTGGTGGATGAATCCCACGAAGCCGTATTGGGAGCACTTGCAGTGAGCCGGGTTCATCTCTATCCTTCTACCGGTCTCGTTTGTAACCGCAGAAACGAAGCAAGCGTGTCAGTGGTCGCAGGATCACCCAACAATACATTTGGTAAAGGAGCAGTCCCTCGCGTGTTCCTGCATGTGCTCTTCAAGTTGGGGACTCCTCGCAAGGCCGCCAGAATATACGACCTTCCCAATCGCATGCACACACTCCAGGCTAAAAACCTCACTCTGGCAACATGTCGAACACGACTGTAGTTGGGATGAAGGTCATGGCGTCCACATCAAGTTGTCCAGATATTGCGATTTTCAGTTGGGCCTAGGCGGATCGAGTCGGCCCGACCAAACGGACAAACCGCAATGCTCATCGTCCTCCTGGCCAGCCACCAACGCGCCACGCATTTTAATCCTTCACGGAGGTCGCATTCCTACGACGCATCTCTGCGCTAGGCCCAATGTCCAGAGGATCACGGATGCGCCTCTTCTCGGCCTTGCGAAGCTCGTCGTAAGAGTTATTCTGGTGCGACAGATCACGCTTCGGGTCTGAGCCGAGCGGCTTGGCTGGGCTGTTGCGCCTGTCTGGGTCAACGCCGATGATCTCAAGCGCGTCGTCGGTGGCGAGCATGTTGGCCCAACTGATGTTGCGCGCCCTGACACGCCCCGCTGCGTCGACCTTGCTTGGCCTGAGCGAGAAGGCGAAGGTGTCTTCGCATGCTTCCACAAATGTGAAAGCGAGGAGCTTCTGCTGGGCGATGATCTCCGGGGATGGGTTGCGGCACCCTGAACTTGGTTAGTACGAATGCTAAAGGCCAAACGGCAGAGTGCTGCTTACCCTAGACCGTCTCGAAAGGGTAGGCAAGGTGAACATGCCCGAATGCCTCGAGGCAGATGGCGAGTGGGAACTGGTAGAATGTCTTACAAAAGATTGTCTTGCGGGCGACAGAGCCCATCTGCTCGAACTTGGCGACGCGGCCGTACTGCCTGATCATCCTGGGCACACGTATGTCGAGGTAACCGAGCATGTTGTCCCGGAAGTAGTCTTCCTGGCCGCCGATGAAGACGTTTAGCTGTGCCAGGTCACGCTCGACGGTGTCGCAGTCGTGTGTCAGTCGAATCATGGCGAGCAGCATTTCGTTGCTGCCGCAATGGGACACCACGAGGGTGCCCTGGAAGCCGCGCTTGGCAGCGTCGTCCGGGTGTGGCTTCGATGGAAGACGAGCGGGCGTGCCTTTCTTGCCCATCACCTGCTTCGCGTTGACGTCGAGCAGCTCGGGGCGGTACCCAATGCGGAAGGTCGACATCTTGCTGTTACCCCATTTCTTCTCCGCGGTGTTGATGACGTTCAGCGCGGAAGCAAGCTCGTAAGCTGCGCTGGAGCCTTGCAAGCCGCTGACAATAGAGCGGTTCTTGTTTGGGGGGCAGGAGTGGCGGAGACGGGTCAAGGAGCAGTCGGCATTACTTAATCTCACTGGCCTCGAAGGCAATAAGGTTTTCGATGCGATTGTCGCACTTTGCCGCCATTAGAGCCGAATAATGCTAGCTGTGGTGGGTGGCTTGTTGGTACTGCACACCGCAATGTGGTGCAGCGCTTGTTGGTGGTGCTCTTCGTTCTATGCATAGCTCGGCAGTGTGCGATGACGGTGGGAGATGCGAGCCATAAATGTGCCAAGAAGTGTGCTTAAGATCGTGTTTGCATGTGTTCACGGACGTTCGCGACTGTGAGTGAGGTCACAGAAAGAGGGCCCGAGCGGGTTGTGGGCGGGACCATTCCCAGGACGGTAAATCTCGACATCACCCGGCGACGCTGTGAATGTGCATAGCCATCTTCATTTCGTGATCGCAATACAGCTCATATATTTCGTGCTATGTCTGGCCGCCAAGATGTCGCTCCGGCAACGCCTGTGTCTGTACGAGCGACACACGGTCGCACTCTGCAAAAGAACTGCCTCAACAACGCACCCGTTACCGCCGCTCCAACTTTGCTCCTCGTGCCTCGCGCAGCAACCTGTTATCCAAACTCGCGCTTGTACTAGTGTACGCAGAGTCGCCGCTCTACCCAGACGCCGGAGTCGACCAACGCTGCTCGCCCTGCTGCTCACCCTGCTGCTCCCGCATCTTCGATATCGTTCTCGAAGAGGCAGCTTTTATGATTTCGCGGGTGCCCGTAGCGCGCTGAACTTTGGTCAGGTGACCCATGAGCTTCCTGGTCCCGTCTATTCCATCAAAGCTGACCCGTATCTCATCGAAAGTCCGCACGTTAAGGAGGTCTCTATAGACTGAACCCCTTCCGTAGAGGTAAGTTTGCGGTTGAGTGGAGCTACACGACTGGCTGGATGAGGCAGGTCGAAAGGAGGAAGCTTTCCCGCTGTTGTAGATAAGTGCTATTTGTGGGTGGTGCTGGTTGATGTCTTTGTTAATGTCTGCAGATTTAAAGTCTGCTTATAGAGGGGGCGAAGTAGTGGTGTTGACGTAGGTCCCGAGGTTCGTACTAGTGTTTTAGGATATCTCACTCGCTTACTCTGTGAAGCAGTTCCTCGCGCCTTCCATTACAATCGTCACGCGCTACCGGCAAAATACGGCTTGACGTACACGTACCCCAACCAATGCTGCATCTGTTCGTAGGTAGTAGCCTTAAGCAAGCACGACCTTTTTTTCTTCCAACGACAGGAAGTGCATTTTCCTCGGACCATCATCGTCCCTTGCCAGGAGGAATTTGTTTATATTCCTCTTCCGTCAACACCTCTGCAATCATGTTAATGCGGGTTTATAAGCAGTTCTAAAACAGCGTCGAGGTTGCTGCCTACGACTACATTAGCACGTAAAGGGTATGGCTTAGCATGTCTGAAGACTGCTAATCCTTCTAGGCTCGCTCCACTCTCGCCGTGAGATTATGCAGCCGCGGCTGAACTCCTTCTACGAGTCGAAGTACGATGTAGACGATGCCAAAGATCATCTTTGCCAAGTCGCTAGGATGGCGGACTTCGATCTCAAACTTTTCCAACCCCACCGGACGATGTTGCAAGACTTTGTCGGTCGCAATAGCTACTACAGCGATGACTGCATCTCCCCATTCATTAGCATCTCTCTGATCTATTGCTACGGCAAAGCGGATAAACAAGTGCTACACAAAGCGCTGTAACACTCCTCTAACCAGGAGTCTCTAACTTACATGAAGTCGCTTCGTCGCTGGCAAAACGCGGACATACTACAGACGAGGAAGACGCTGAATGATGCTGTGGTCAACTCTGTCAATCGCGGCGGTGGCTTTTCCAAATGGATGACATCGAGCGCTACTGACCGAAGAGCCGTGTAGGCAAAAGACTACGACGAATTCGCGCCCTGGATCGATCTGAGGGCGTTTCACAAAGAAGCAAAGGCCATCAACTTCGAGATGCTGCATGCCCACAAGCATAAAGGTTGTCTCCACATCACAATCTGCTTAGCGCACCTTCTCCTCAGATCACTTATCTTCTCGCAGACCCCCAAATAAACGCTCTCGCCGAAAGAAACAGGATCATTGTGTTTGAGATGATAGAAGCAGAGTAAGTGCTGCGCTGTCGTTGCGTTATTTCTATGCAAGGAATGCTGACGTATGGTAGATAGAGCTATGTAGTGTCTTGCCGAAAGCAGTGTATCAACTGGCTACCTTGTTCGGTGTGACTTTCGGTTCACAATCATCCTGACATCCAAAGACTCGACTCCTAAGTGATGTCATGAACGCGCACGGGGTATCGCTAACTGTGCGCAGCCCGATATTCACCGACCTGCCTAGCGTACCAGATCACGTTGCTAGCGCGCGTCGTCGTAGACCAGGGATCGGTCGGTACGTCGATTTTAATAGGGGCTCGTCGGATAGTGCTGTTGCGGAGAGACAGGACGTTATCTACAAGTACGGATCGTAGCTGGAGTTGACGGCGAGAGCGAGGTAGGGAGTTGTCAAACAGTACCGGCATCGGGCAACATATACTGCTTGCATCGTCAATGCAAAGAGGTGGGCGTTGTATAAGCCATATTCCCACAACAGTAAGCCTTTTCGAGTCGCATCTTAAGAGGCTTCCTTGTACGTAAAATTGAAGGCTAGAGTACGGGACAGCGGCCTTACCCAGCGCTGCATATGTTGGGTGCGTCAAAAGCATACATCCGTATGCAGCGTGCTCGCCATCCTAGAGGTTTGCACTCTGCGGGCGGACCATCTCACCCAAACATATAGTGACCGCCCCACCATAGCCCATGCCACCAGCCACCTTTCAGCGACCGAACACCTCAATAAGCATGAACTTCAACAAGAAGCTTTGCTTAGCTTTCTTCTTCGGGAAAACCTTGCCGGGCGTGGTCTTGATATACTTCCTCAGCGCCGCCTGCGAAAGGAACAGCTTGAATGGCGGCCCGCCATCCTGCGCAGCGACAAAGTCGACCAGGTTGACGTGGATGCCCTTCAGAGCCTGTGAGGACACATCGGTCAGTCTCGTCGCCATTGAAGCGGAACCCACGCATTTAGGCCTCGCTACGCACCTTCTTACACTTGGTGATGGACGGCTGCGGCGACACGCCTAGATCTTCGCAAAACTTCTGCCACGCGGCGAGCTTGCCCTCATCCTGACCGTAGGTGCTGACGAAGTGATTGACCACTTCGACGGCACTTGTCTTCTTGCGCGTGACGACCGGCTCATATATGACTTGGTCTCCGTCGCTCTGCTGAGACGGCGGCGTGAGGGTGGTCGTAGTACTCTCCGCGGTATGTTCGGTGATGTCAACCAGAGAGAGGCGGGCGAGCGCTGATTCAAGCAGACTGGGCTGACTGGCGGGCTCGGTGTTGGAAGTGACGGCGACGCCACCGCTTTGCTGGGTGCACACTATCTTTTTGGTCATGGCTAAGCTGTGATAGATGTGAGGCGAAGCGATGTCGATGTAGATTTGTTCGGTGTTTGTCACAAGTCGAAATGGCGAAGTGCTTCCGGAGACTTGGCCGTGACGTGACGCTAGGCGTGTTTAACGGATAGCAAGCTGCATGTGAAAGGCTGCTGTGGCGCACCCAGCTCGGATGAGGTGAATGATACCTACTTCGGCGATGGCCCTCTTACTTAGTACGGTCGACTTACAAATGAAGGGTGTCTGTCCATTATGCTCCCTGCCTCTCCCGCCCACCCAGTGCGCAGCCGCGAACCGTCTCTCCGGATCCCGGCATCTCTGCAAAGGGTCCGATGAAGGTATAGTAGACGCAGGGCAACTGCTGGCCTTTTCCATACACCACAAGTGCCTCACCAGACTCAGTCCCTATTGGATTAAGTCTGCACTGTTGCGGGAGAATCGTGATCCAGTGCTGCAGTCCCCTAATCCAAACCTTACAGATACCAAGTTCGGGAGCTCGACAGTGTCGAATGCTCCAGCACGGCGCTGAAACTGCGAGGCGTTTGTTCGTCTGTCTGTTCGCTTGCAAACATGCAGGGAGGCATTACGATGTCTCGGAAGACTGCAGGTGAGTATTCCAGTGAAGGTGAAAACGTGTAAAATATGGACATCGTCGAATACGGTTGCGACGCTCCTACACATCTTTTGCATGAGAAGAGACGCTGCTTATCTGTGTCTTCCTGGACCCATCCCTAAGCGTCCTTTCATGCACGGTCAGCAACAATACATATAAAGTGTCCATCATCGCCACGACCGGCAACATTGGATTCCAGGCACACTCCCGATGTCTTAACCAATAAGTTCGTCAGAGTACGAAGACCAATGCGAGAATCCGCCGAGTGTTGCGGGAGAATAGCAGCATACAAAAGGCATGATGTGTAGTCGCAAAAATCGGGGCTGACAATGGCAAAGGTCAACGGAATGCAACGACTTTCGACATTCACCATGCGCGCTACCGCTAATGGAAACGTTCTGAACGACGTAGACGGTTCAATCTCAGGACGTTCGAAGTCACGCCCATCCGATAGACATGCCGGAGCGGTACGTGTCGGTCTAAGGGCAAGCCATGATCTCGCAGACTCCTTAGATAGGGTGCTCAAAGAGACTGTACGGTAAGCATTATACTACATTCTAGAAACGAACATGATGTGCGTGAAAGAGTAGTAGCAAGCGCTCTCATAATCTGCTTTTCACACTTGTGTCCGTCACCATCACGAGTAGTTGCAATGAACGAAGTCGTCAATATCCAACACGGTCTGCGCCGTCGCCACGCTCGCGTCCGCAATGCCAAACGTAATGTTCTTGAGCAGGCTGAACGTGCTCGGCAATTGAGCGAAGGTCAACGGATTCCCTATCTCCATGGTAGGGGCGAATGCGAAAGTTGCCACTGGCACCTGTTGCCCGTATATGGTAAAGGCCGTCACGGAGATTGTGCAGCCAGAGGAGATGGTGGCAGCAGCTTGCTCGAGGTCTACCACGCAGCCAAAGAAGAAGGACTTTGCATCGAAGGCTTTTGTGCCTGGAGCGAGGGTCATGCTGCCGAAGGGGTTGAGCGTGACGACTCCGAGCTGGACAAGGTCGCCTTCCATCGCCGCGGCGGCGACGTTGGGCTTGGAGTGCGCTATGACACCGTTCGTAGGTTGGGACGTCTAAGCTGGGATTAGATGAAAAGTGCATTGGGAGATCGTTGAACAACTTGCCGCTACTTGCCAGGCTTCGTAAGTGAGGCCGTTGTATAGTGTTATAGGGTTGAGTTGTGGTAACGTTCCTGTGAGGACGGCGATATTGTCGTACTGCGCGATAACATGTCAGTGCTGAGGACGTCGCGAATGACGGCGGGCCACTCACAGTGTCATCGTATGACTTGCAGCTGCTGTAGATGCCATTCCGCTCGCCGAGAGATGCGCCAGAGACGTAGGCGGCGAATAAAGCTGTGAGGACGCTAAAGGTTCTTGCCATCGTGAAGTTAGGTATTGGTGCTGTACTGCGAGCGAAAGAGAATGGTAAGATCTTTGATGCACAAGATCAAGGAATGAGGGAGCAATCAACTGGAGTACGTGAAACGAGGCCATTACTTATTACCTTCGTGGAGCACGCCGCTGACGGCACCTTTCTTCCTATCTGATAGCCGAGCATGACACAGCGTGCCGTTTCTGAGTATTAGTGCGATTGCACTGGGGAGCAGGGCGGTTTACCAGGCCCCTGAGTTGCACCGCAGGGCAGTTCGGCGTGATGTGCCGATCATGTACTGATCAGGCTCACGAGATTTTGTCTAATGCAGGCTAGCATCACGCTCACCTGCCCCAGTTCTAGTAGTGTGACCAGCTGTGGCGCTATGGCGCCTTGCAGGAAGTGCAGCGGATGGCATACAGTACTTGCATGCATTGGCCGACATCAAAAACACCTATGCCTTGCATTAGCTCGTCTGCGGTCACTTATAGCTTATACTTCTACTCAGCTGAGCTCATGATTCGTTCCTAGAGCAATGTGGTGTTAGCATCGGAGACAGTGGAAGTGAGCTTTGCACTGTGTGTATTTTCCTCATTAGTCTAGGCAGAGAAGACACTCTACTCGCATTTGTAGTATGAATGACGAGAGGCGCGAGCGTCTATTTCTCTTGCTATCTGTCTGTAGGGTTTCGATCGGTCGAGGCCAAGGTGCTTATAACACTTTTGTTTCTTCGTTCGCACAAATCACTCGGACGCGTGGTGAAGTCGTAGGTTAGTTTGTTGATCTTGTCGCGAGGCCCGATTGCCAGGTAAAGCTGGAAGGGTATGCAGCATGCAAGGCGGAAACTACTGCACGAACGCCATCCGCCTGATCCCGCAGACCTGTCGATCTTCGATGATCCCAGTAAAGCCGCATCGATCCGCGTATCCGCGTAACCGAATGCATCAAAGGCACAATGCGGTAACATGCCTCTGATGACATGGGAACAAATCAATCTTGTAAGTTACCAATGCGAGACAATGCATGCAGTGAAAACACACTCTCCGGCCCACGCTCAGACTTGACTCCGCGACGCCGCGCTAATGGTGGAGCCACGTGTATCGTCCTCCGCACAAACATATCGTGTTGCAAAGCCCAGACGGAGCGCACTAGGTCAATGCTACTCCGTCCCTTCTGTCATTCTTAACTTCCCATCCTTGCCACCGTCGGACCGGACTACCGTCGTGCCGGCCGCCCGAAAGCGACCGCTAAATTCACAGCTAGGGCAAGTACTCATTGCATGAGAGGACTGCGAACTATACGTCAGCCAGCGTACGCCACACAGGCCAGATCACAACCCTTTTCATCACTTTCATCACTGCCAAGCCTTTCAGCCATGACTTACCCCAAATAGTCCTCCCGTATGCTGCCAATGGCATACATCTGCCCCATCTCCGCCCGGATGCCCTTGATTCTGAGTCTCACTTGCGTGCCTCGCTCAATCGTCTGGTCCACATTGTCCGTATATGACGGCGCAGAGCCCTCGACAGAGAACTTGAGTTGTGGCGGAATTAACTATAATCGTGCGGTGGCAAGGGTTAGTCAGGTGTGAGCTCGTCGCAGGATTCTCCTGTTATAGTCACAAGTTGCCTTGCGATGCAGCGTAACAAGGATGTACTTACAGCTTTGGAAACGAAGACGGCAAGTCCACCCACATCCACAAAGAATCCTCCACTAATCACGCTACTCACCAATCCATCCACTACCTCGCCCCGGAACGGCCTCCAGACGATCGCGCGAAACGAGACGTCATACTGCGCCAGCCCGCTGCCTGGCACCACCTTCGGTTCACTGACATCTTCAATATCGATAATGGCAATGATTAGCATAGTGCCTGTGTTTTTGCCTTCTTGTTCGCGGTAAAGCTGCTCCTCGATGTAGGCCTGAGATTGGGCGGAGAAATAGGAAGGGTGGAGTGTGAGGCGGTGTTCGAGTGTTTTGACGAAGAACATCTTGTCCTATCTTACGCTTGCCTGAACCTTGGGCTGGACCCGGCCGTAGTGGTGACGATATGAGATGAGCGGGCCTGGAAGTCGACGGGAGCGCAAAACAGGCCTATGTGGATTAGAGGATAATAGAGTCGACTGGGTAGTCCTGTGGCCGTAGTTGTCACGCTTGTCACCAGGCCAGCCTTTCTGTGCCCCACGCTGCACAACTCGCCACGCCTGAGATCGGCGCCTCGGTTGCTCACCTGCACACTCAGCCTCACTCCCTCACCCTGACGCTTCCGCTCCCTCGCTCTCCCTCGCGGCCTTGACTGCTCACTTCCTCCAACTGAAGCCCAGTGGCTTACGATCGTTCAGTCGCTGACCCCTCGAAGCGTGATACGTCAGGATAGATATGCACGCCGGCGGAGAGTCGAGGAGTGGAAGCCCTTCAGAAGATGCCAAAGGGTCGACAGGGAAGAGCAAGGAAGGCACACGACCTTCATGTCTGTGAGTGAAGAAGTGCGCCGGAAAGCTTCCGCCGCTAGATCGGCGGGGCTTGGCGTGGACAACATGTCACGTGGCTGCACTTCACATCTCTCAGCACGACTTGAACGGCTACAGCATCGCTCTGCGTTCAGAAGTTGGCGGGCAAGGTATATGACGATGTCTCAAGGTGCGATGGTTGAGAGTCATAACAACCACGACTAACAGTGTCGGGCCGGGTGGTCATAGCGCTGATTGACCCAAGCATCCTGAACAGCGTGAAGCTATCGTCGAGCAGCGTATCCACGCTCCGCCATGACTGTCCGTCGTACAATCATTGGCAGAGCACTGTATGGTTCAAACCGACTATAGAAGCTCTCCTGCAAGCGGCGTTTCTCCGGCGATACTGCTTACAGGTCTACGTGGCGGGACTCGGAGAGTAAGTGACGTTGACGAACCCTCTTTTTCATTGGTACCTGTCGATCATCAAGACACTACACAATATCTCTACCTCTCCCAAACCCACCACAATCACCCATTTATACCTTATACTCTGCCACCAATTCAACTCTCCATACCTTACTCGACTTTCATTTACCTCACCATGCCCAGCAGCAAGACTCCGTAGGTTGCCCTCCTGCCATCATGTTCACTCTCGCGTTCACTAAAACACACCGATCCAGAGGCGGCCAAGCGGCCAGCGCGAAGTTTCAGAAACAACAAGCCCAGAAGGAAGGCCTCGGAGCCGACAACGCCCCAGGCCACACTACAGGCGTCGCAGACACACCGGGCAAAGCAGCCGTAGCCTCGGATTCCGGCTCGACCAATGTGGGTGTTGAAGCAGGTACGAACCAGCCTGGCGAGAAGGGCATAACCGGAAAGCCGGTGGACAGCGCGTTGAGCCAGGGTGGTGGGGCGAATATGTCGCAATAGTCGGCACGCATGGTTGACACGACGTAGTGGTTGTTGCTTGCAGATGCCCAGAAGCCGGTGCAAACCACTTTCAGTGTACCGTCGATAGGATCGGTACTACACAATCGGCAAGTTTCTGCCTCGAAGCCGACATCCTCAGAACAGCGCCGAGATTGGGTTGCGAATCTCACACACTCCCCTCGATCGGCAGCTTTGCCCTCTACCCACAGGTTCATTGATGACTTGCAAGTGTGGTCCAATACCATAATACGACCCGCGGCAACCCTCTTTGCTCCGCCATTGGGCGCGTGTGACATGACAATGTCAGTCTTGCGCGTGCCTTCTACTTGAGTTCCATGCGCCGCAGTCCAAGTATGAAGGACATGCTTGGAATGACAATGCTTCATGCTCCAGTGTTCGAGCCACAGCCAGCGAAACATACGCCATGAGAAAGCTGCGTGGCGTGACCTGCCGAGATCCTCATATCTGCGGTTACTTTGATATT
This sequence comes from Baudoinia panamericana UAMH 10762, assembly GCF_000338955.1. NCBI lineage: Eukaryota > Fungi > Ascomycota > Dothideomycetes > Mycosphaerellales > Teratosphaeriaceae > Baudoinia > Baudoinia panamericana. The sequence goes on from NW_006911267.1 coordinate 15,154, forward strand.
GTGTTGCAGCTGTGATCTTCTTCAGCGTCGCAAGCGGCCGCATTTGCGAGAAGCGGCGAAGCAGCAGCAGAGCCGTCCTGCCACTCTGTCGACGTGTGTCGTTCGGCCTCAAGATGCAACAGTATACCAGCAAGGCCATCCTCCATCTGCAGCTTGCCCACTGTCGCAGGCGCAGATTGTAGATCCATTTTCTCATGCCTTGCATATCTCTTCCTCATCGATAACTCGTTCAAACCAGTCTTTCACACCATCACAAGGTGCCACATTCACATGTTCACCCTCTCAAGTCATCTCTCCATAAGGCCTTCCGCCCACACTCTCCGGCGCATACCGCCCCTGTGCTTCTTGCACCCTTGTTCCGTTCTTCTCATAGGTCAAACCATTCGCGTCTTGCTTCACCCTTGATCGTGGCGTCCTGGCGCGGCGAAGTAGGAAGAAGGCCAAGGCTGCGAGGAGAGCGACGCCGGCAACTGAGCCAACCACTATACCTGCGATAGCGCCTCCGGATAGGGAGGAGGTGGAGGAATGGGAGGCCGCCGCAGTGGGAGATGCAGACGCTGCTGGAGCGCTTGAGCTTGAGCTTGAGCTTGAGCTTGAGCTTGAGCTTACGCCTGCTGGAGAGCTCGAGGTTGCGAACGTCGAAGATGCAGAGCTCGGCGCCGGTATTGGTGAGGTCGTAGTAGGTGCGCCAGAGCTATTGGAGCTCACAGGCGCGGGCGAAGCCGCAGGAGCAGACGAGCTCGTCAATATCGCGCTCGATGTTGAGCTCAGTGTAGAGCTACTGCCCACTCGTGAAGGCGAAGAGATGGCTGCACTGCTCGGCGCAGTACTCGTCGCACTTGCCGTACTACTCCCCGTCGAGCTCGTAGTGGCTGGCGCACTGGAGCCGGTGGTCGGACTTCCAGCAGCAGCCGCACCCAACGTCACATACCCACCCCCACTTACAAACGTAAGCGGTAGCGTAACCGTCGCCGTTTCTGGCACGCCGCTAAACGTATTGACGAGCGTATAGACGTCCGTCTCAATGCTGCCCGGTGCGCCGTACTTGAGCGCCGTGTAGGTGAGGGTCGTGAGTGGGCGGCCCGAGGCGGAGAAGGTGACGGGGTAGAGGACCGTTTCCGAGACGATATTCGTGGTCATGTTGTCAATTTACGATCGACAACGAAGCGCGAGGGGGCGTTGGTTCCCAAGCACGAGCGTGCCGGACGAGAGAATAGGTAGGAACGACAGGTGGGTAGCGCAACGCGATATCAACGGCCGCAAGGAAAGAACAAGAAACAATGAACAGCGAAGGTCAATGGAAGAGTAGGAAAGTGAGGTATGCCCAAGTTTACCGTTATACATAGCAACATCAGCTACCGTAAGGCGACCAACAAATCAAATTCACCGCAGCCAACCACGACATGCCCACATTCGGATGGTTTGATGTGCGTCGGGAACGCGATGGCCGGGGTGGCTGACAGCGCGCTCAATGCATGTAATTTCCGAGGCGCACGAGCAGGCACGTCGACGTGTTGCTCGGCCCTCATGACTTCCCTTAACCGTGAAATTGTATATTCTTAGTTGGGTGAGGCAAGATCGCTCTGGCGAGAGAGGAAGGTGAAAATGGTAAGATCCGTGTGTTAGTGTCGTGCAGAATGCAGTTACCTAGTAATTGAAGCACAGCATTTCGACGAAGGTCACAAACCTCGGCCAACATTTCCCCGAGGCTTCGCAGCCCGTCCGCTTGCCGATCGGGTCGGACGACAACTCGTGAGCAAGCGGCTTTGTCCTCTAACCCAACCATTGCACCGAGATTTATGGAATAGATAACAAGCTCTCCCACGCAGGGTGAAGCTAACGATACAATAGCGAGCAAGAAACACGCTTACCTTCAGACCCACCCTTTCCGCTCAGCCCTCTCAGCCTCTTTCCGCCGCCGCCTTTGGTCTTTCGCCTCCCTGATATCTGCAGTGTAGAAGTCATCGGCCTCCACAGTCCGGTACTCATCATCATCGTCAAGCGACAATCCGCCGACAATCGTACTTAGCCGGCTGCTGGCCAACTGCGCCCTATCCTCCATTTCCATGCGCCGCTGCTCCCTTGCAATGACCTCTTCACCCCTCTCCTGGAGTGAGCTATGCCTTCTCGTGGGTGGCCGTTCCTGATGTACTGTGACCGTGGTCGGGTACGCTGTTGTTCGCGATAGTCTTGGCGACAGCGGAGACGTGCTGTCTGATGCAAAGTCCAGTATCGGGCTTATCGGACTGCCCCGTGCAGCACGGCGCCGAGCCCTTGCTTCAGCATCTTGCCTCAGGCGATCATATGCCCGCTCGTCGTGTCGTCTCCGCGCTTCATTCTCCTCGCGCTCACGATCAACTTGTGCCCACTCCGCCTTGAGATCAGCCATGCGTTCGGCGTCTTTACGTTCCCGCGATCGCTGCTGTTCGTCCCTGGCACGACCACCCTCTAAGGCGGCGGCGGCTTCCGCGCGATGTCGTTCACGGGAGGCACTATCATCCCTGGCTTGCTGACGTCGCTCAGTCTCTGCCAGCCTCTCCCGTTCCAGTCGAGCCTGCTGCATTTCGTTCTCTGCCAATCGACGTCTACGGTCATCCTCGTCACTGTTATGACGTGATGGCGGTTTCGGAACCTCACTGCCTGAGTCACGACGGCGTGTACTCAGCCTCGGCGGCTTGCTAAGACCTGGAGATGACGTAGTCGGAGACGAAGCCAGAGGTGGTTGCATGGAAGTCCGAATTCTTATACTTGGACGACGACCTGGCTCGATTGGCTGAAGTGGTGCGCCATTGTCTAGCACAGCCGTCGTGCTCGATATGGAAGAACGTCGAGACATGCTGGGTTGCACAATCCTAGTCCGGCGCTCGTTGTTGGCAGCTCTAGGTAGCTCCATCGATGGCACTCTGTCGTAGATTGCTGTGCCATTAGGTGCCACTGTCCGGTCACCCCTTGCGTCAGGATGACTCAGATTCTCCGGTCGACGAATGCTTGTTATTGGGGGCGGAGAAGGTGCTTCTGGCATGATCTCACCATACCTGTAGGGTGATGTCGACGACGATGGCGATGGATCGTTGCTGGTAGTCCGCCAATGACCAGCGTCACTTCTTCGACTATGGTGCCGCTTAGTCTTCTTCTTAGAGAGGTCGCGATAGACAGTCTTTCGACCGCTGGTGCCTTGCGTGATGAGTATGGCGTCCTCGGCTGATCGGTCTAGAGACGGACGGTGTTCAACCAGAGTGGCTTGCTCGGTGTGACGTATCTTGACACGGCTACATAGTCGGCTCCCAACAGCATGAGAGCAGGGATGCGATGTCTCAACGACCTCTCGACGATCGTCGCCGTGGTCATAGGTCCTCTTCTCAATGACGCACATGGTTGTGTGCGTGAGAGGGGAGAAGTTGGGTAAATCCACTGAACGCTCGAACGATTGACTGTTCCCTGCTGATCTTAGGGGTCGATATGCTTGGCGCTGGCGTCCAGGATATCAGGAACGATGGTCGGTGATGGCAAGTCGGTGACAAGACAGTGTTGGTGTTGACTCCCAGAAGAACCAGATGTAAGATGTGTAAGGAAGAGAGAGTGATCAAGCAGAGGGCGTGTGTGGGGGTCCGGGAGCGCTAGGGGCCGCCTGTCGGGTGATGTGAAGTGCGGGTCGAACGAGGCAGATGCTGTGAGAGGGCTCCCTCTGCGAACACTTGTTCGGTATGACAGGGCGGTAATAGGGAAAGACAATGACCAAGCAAGCGAAAGTGAGAGGGACAGAAAGGTGCATGATGCATGCAGGCTGCAGGACGTTTAAGAAAGGTACCATCTTGGGGCCTGGTTGACTCCAAAGGACCTGACGTCGGAGCTTTGTGACCCGCATACTGAGAGGCCACCCATGGGACGGATCGTGGCGTAAGGTAAGGTTACGCGGAATGTCTGGGAGAGATGGAATTAGAGATGGTGCTGCACCGCCATACGTGCAGAGTCCAAGCTGAAAGGCTTGATTACGGTAGTTCTGTGACAGCGTCACTGCAGTCAGGAAAGAATGCCATTGTTTCAGATCGATCATGCAGACATGCCAATCAGAAGGTTGCACCGCCATGCATATGGTGGTCAAGCGCTCCAGGCGACCTCATTCTGAGGAAGACCCTGTGTTGGTTCAAGGGTGCGTGTGCGGTCAACGTCACCTGCCCCGGCACGCTCATGTCGGCCACATTGCCATCTCAGCTGTGTAAGCTTGTGATGCCGAAGGGCGCCGATAGACGTGCCGAAGTGCTTGAGGGCGATGGTGGAAGATCATGTGTGGTGGTGCTGCGGGAAATAGACATGGAGGCGCTGCCCCATTGAGTGGCTGAGGCCGGATCCACTATCCCCAACACGGTATGGAGGCACGACCCCTGTGCAAACGGTCACTGGCAAACTCTCCGTTTCGCTGGCCTTGTAGATGCAAGCACGACATCTTCGACCGCATCTTTCCCCCGCCTCAATTCATCCTGACTTACGATTGTAGCGGTGTGTCGAGCACGCTATGGCGCGATGAGAGAAGGCCATGCATACGGAGTGACTGCTGCTGGAGGCAATCGAAGACCCACGACGCTGTTCCCACGACGCGAGCAATGACCAGCCTGAGGCGCAACAGCAAGCGCACGGGCTGTTGGTTCTTCTTCTCCCAGCGAACCACGGCTGGATTCCGTCGACATATGTGGCTCAAACATGCTGCTGACACTCACGGTCAAGGGATCACCAAGGCTCATGCCGCGCTGCATGTCCTACGCTTCATCCCTGTCCAGCTGGATAGATTAGATGAGCGGTGATATCCGCGTAAGGCCTCCCATCAGTACACAGATTTGATCCTCTTGCCACATTGGACGCTACGAAAGCTTACCTCATCCTTACTCAGCCTGCCAGCATAGAACGGCGGCGATACTGAAAGGCTCGCTCTAAGCAGCCGAGGCTTGCTATAGAGAAAGTGCGTCCCATTGTTCACAGTGGTGTACAGCCATCGATCTGAACGGGGAGTATGACAGGGACGTATGCTCATCGTAAGACCGTCATAGACGCTGTGCTGACATTTCAACGACCGGACCTCGACTGATTGACTAGTGACTACCGATTAGTGAGTGTAACGATTCAGTAGCAATGCATAGCGACTCCTCAGCAGCTTCACTACCGTAGGATCGCATCAGACGACGCAGCCGGCGCCATTTCCGTGACAGCTGGGTCCTGCCTCCGCTCCCATGGGCCCTTGTTCGCATAGCCTACCCCATCCATTTGCGTAACCAGCGAGTCTACTAGTCTCTGCAGAAAGCCAGCATCTCTGCAATCCGCATACTCCACCTTCACCTCCCACCACAACCTGTGCTCGTCCATCATCTCTTGCCTTGACGGACATGTCGCTTGCAGATTCGCCACTGGGTGATCCATAGACTGCAAAATCAAGTCTTGTACTTCGGTAACGATGACCTTGGCTCTTTCGTGCGTGACTCGAATGTAATCCCGCTTCGCGAGCGCCTTTTCGACACTGAATCTGTGCTGTGGCACCCCCGCATAGAACGAAGGCGCTTCCTCAGTGGTTGTGATCGACTTAACGAACTGCTGGAACGCAGGGTCTACGTTGTTGTCGTTCTCCAAAGCTCTGACTTCATATCGAGCATCCCACACGCGAAAAGGGTAGTGAACGAACGCGGTACCATAGACTTGATCGTCGCAGGCAGGCAGTAGACACTTTTCCGCGCCGCAGCGCTTTATATGCATGTGTCCGTCGACACCGCGAACGTGGAACTCGTAGGATGCATGAGCCTCGAGCGGTGATGCTGCACTGACCATACCGAGGACATGCCACGCATCGCTGGTTGCGGTGGTAAGTCTTGGCAAGAACTGGACGTTCTTAATCACCTCCGCTTCAAGCCTACTTGCTGTGAATGCAGCTTTGCGCTTCGATTTATCAGTATGCGTAAACAGGATCAGTCCGACTTGGGCCACGACACAAGCACGATGGTGAGTGAACAGGAGGCGGTCGATGAAAGCCTGCAATTCGCTCACTGTGGCTGACTGCTCGTGCGCAGCATTCGCTTCAGTTGTGATGCTGGTTGATGCAGGCGTCTGCTCATCAACAGCGTCTGGCCCACAAGTGGTCGTGACTGGTCCAGCATCCACAGCTAACTTGTTGGTAGCCGATGGCTTGTCCTTGTTATCACTCTGCAAAGGTCCGAAGGTATCCCTCGACACAGTTTTGCGGCGAGAACGCTGCTGCACTGGTGGGTGCGAAGACGGTTGTACATGCTGCTTGACAATCAAAAGGCTCCTCGACGACACATCCTTGCGCTCCAGTAGTGGCTCCGGCAATGGGAGCTCGGCTTTGAAGGCTGCTTTCGGTACTGTGGCAGCCTTGCCCTTGCCTTTTTTCAGTGCCCTTTGGCGCATCGTGATTCGTACTGGACTGGACTCCACACCTGGCGCTTGCAACCGCTCTACCACGTCATTGATACTGGGCTCAACATACAAGAGTTGCTGCGAGGTGCTGACGGACACAGTCGGGCGAAGCGGCTTTCGCGTCAGTCCTGGTGGTGGCATGATCTGACTACGTCTTAGTACCGGGAACTCTTCGTTCTCATCGATGTCGATCAAGGTGGCAGTGGGCTGCGCATAAGCTGGCGTGGGGTGGTCGGCAGTGACACTATCAGCGCCTTTGCTGTGTGAAGGCGGCGGTGCAAGTCCAGGAGGCAGTCGGATTAAGGGCATCGAAGGCGGAGCCAAGTCGTCGATCAGTCTATCTTGTGGTGCCGAGCTCTGTACGATCCAGTGCTCCCAGGGAGCAGTTTCGTTTTGCAAATGGTAGCCTGCTGGACTCCGGACGGTAGCCGGGCCCTCGTAGTCTCTAGCAGCTTTGGAGCTACTTCCATGGAGGAGATGGATCGGAGGACCATCGGCCGTGGTGAGTGTTGTGGGCCTGCCCTTGTTCGTCGCAATCGGCAGTAGTGGGTTTATCGATGGGCGCTGCGCCAGCTGGACCTTTCCTTTCGGCTGCCTCTTCCTCGGCGGTGATGCCTGCAACTCCCATTCTGCCTGGCTACGCGCACTCGCAGTAAGACCAATGGTATCGACAATGGCGAATGCTTTGCCATAAGACATGAAGGTCCCGGCTTCGGAGTGTTCTTCGTCCGCACAAGCCTCGCTCAACACGATCGCGCTGTCTTGTCCACCGGGAACGTAGTCGGTCATGGAGGTGATCACAGCCAGAAGTAAGGGTGCCTGAGCACGCCCGCTAGCTGGCTGTGTCCTCTCCTTGTGCTGAGTTCCGAGCAGGCTGCTGAATGTCGTGGGTCCGGACCCCGGAGAAGGCTCAGCATCCAAGTCAATATCGTTCTCGCTGTCATCTTGAGCTTTCAGCAGTGAGCCAAATCCGGACGGACCAGGTTTCAGGGCATCGTCACTATCGTCGCTCATCTCGTCCTCCGCCTCACTCTCCGCTTGAAGCATGTTCGCACCCTTGGGCATACGGATACGGCCAGTGCCGGCATGCTCGTCCCGAGCCAGCAGCTTCCAGGTGTCTTTCGGCATAGATGGCGCCGCCTCTGGAGCTTCCGGGTCATACACCTCTGCCTGGCCCATCCCACCTAGCCATTGCTTGACATCGATGTTTTCGTAGCCTTTTTGGAAACGCCAGTGGCTTACTTTCGGCTCAGGCGCTTCTACAGCGACGTCACCCATGAGCGTCTGGAACGGCGCCATACTAAGCAAATCGGCCTCTTCTGTTTCATGCAAGTCGGGCAATTGCTCGCCGAGACGACCATTGAAGACAATCGAACAAGCACGTTGGCCTTCTGAGCGGACCGCACGACAAGTCAGACCAGATCTTACGGCTCTCTCAGTCTTCTTGTCGGCTGGCTGGCCTAAAACTCGTTCAAGAAGCGCTTCCGGCAAGTCCTCTAGTCTGAACAGCTTCATCTGCGGTGCTGCTGCTGCGCTTTCGGTATCAATGAGGTGCAAGACAGGTGGTGGTGCGATAGGCGTCGCCTGGGGTTTGATACTCGAGACCGGGACTGCAGTCTCATCTAAGCCCAGACCTTCCAGAGGTTGCGCTTCCAAGGTACTTTCAGGAAAGCGCACGATTTCCGGCGCCCGCTGCAACGAGTCAGCACGCTTTCAGCCAAGTATAGCCAGCCGACATACCTCGCGGCGCTCCGCATCTTTGAGCTCCTGATCCATATATTCCGAGACGATGTCCGCAAGCACTTCATCCGCATTGAAGCCGATGTTGCTAGGACATCGCAGCTCAAATAGCTAAGGAGCAATCAGCATGCACACTTCATTCAGGGCATATATCAACGTACCTGCAGCTCCGCGTCATACCAACACCTCGCAGCGGTATCATTCATACGGCTATGGAAGCGTGTGATCACAGTCTTCTGTGCGGCATCGCTGAAGGCGTACAGCGTTGTGTGGAAGTAATTAGCGTCCGCCATTTCGCCGTGGAAGCAGTGCGTGAGTTTGATACCGACGGTACGACAAGCCAGCCCTACCGCGGCGTCATCGTCATCGGCGAGCAACTATTTCTTGTTCCCTATGTCAGTCTAGCGCGAGTGCGATGGCTGCGGAAATCAAGAGTTCCTCAAGCACCTCACCGATGCGGTTAGCGATGTCTGGCGCGGCGGAGCGACAACGGTGGCGATGCGTATAGTCCAGTGGCTGAGGTTGACGCCATTTCTGTACGGGCTAGAAAGAAGGTGAACGGTTCCGGTGCGATCATGCGCAGAGCGACTTGGGGATAACGTCGTTGACTCCACTATGCACCTTTCGTGAAGTGTGGACAATGTTCCTGCCAGGAACGGACTTCCGGCATCTCCCGTTTCAACGGCGCCGAATGTGGAAGGAACGTTCAGCTCGACACGCGAGTGGTGTCTGGTTGCGGCTTAAGAAGGGCAGATGGAAGGTCTTGCGGCCCAGTGTGGATCCACGAGCTGATTGTCGGCTCAGACTCCCGCCAAGCAGTAGAGTTCGTCGACGACATCTTATCATACCTTCAGTCTGTACAATGTGTACAGTAGATTAACGGACAGAAACCTCCAGAGCGCCATTGCTATGCGTTATCCCAAATCACCACTCCCCAACTCTCCCCTCCCATCATGCTTCACACGGCAACGAGTCCCTTCTTGAGTCTTTACGCTCGCCACCGCCGGTGCTCTTATACACATTCATCACCCAACGCATCTGCTCTGCAAGCCTGACCATCTCCTCACTTCTCACTCGAAGCTGCTCACTCGACCCATCCGCTCTATTGATCGTCAATCGCATCGCATCCTCCAGCGCCTCCCATCTCTGCATCAGCTCAGCTTGAATTTTCCCACCCCTCTCACTCTCCTGCCGCATCTGCTCGTGCACAACATCCAACTTCGCCATACGTTGCCGATCAAGCTCGCGTTGCCGCCTCTCCCCCTTTAGATCACGCTCCCATTGATCCTTCCGCGTTAAGTACTCCGCCCTGAGCTGCTTGTGACTCGTCTCCCAAATCTCCGCGTTCACGGTAGCATGCTTCGTCTGCTCGACCAAACTCTGCATCTCCCGCGCGTGCTCTTCGCGGGCATCTTCCGCTTCCCGCCCTATATGCTTCGTCAACTCCTCAAGCTTCCTAAGCCTCTCATCCTTGACCGCACAATCATTCTTGAGCTCCTCAATCTTGCGGTCCCGCCGGCCAATAAGCGTCGAGTCCACACCCCTAGCATGGCTCAGGTTCTCATTCTCCTGCTTTAAAGCCTCCATCTGCGGCCGGTACATGCTCAGACTTTTCTCCAGCTCCAAAGCACGGAGGTTCGCAAGCTCCAACTCGCGCTTCAGCTTATCATTCTCTGCCATGAGCCTCTCAATGACCCGACCAGATTTTCCAGCAGTAGTCGCATGGCCGATCGCCGAGCTCCATTGGGCGGGAGACTCGTTCTCAGCGGATGCAGGCGAAGCCGACACAGTACCGGATACGCATGAGCTTGGCACATGTCCGTTTAGTGAAAGTCGGGAAGGCGTCATCTCGCCGCTTACTCTTCGTGATCCAGCGCCATGTGGTATCGGTTGCAGAAGACCCGGTTGCGGCGATGTGTCTCTGCCGTTCGTCTGCATTGGGTACGGACTCAGTCCGCTCATCTTCCGCAAAGTCGGCAGCTCTCCGAAGCGGAGATTTGGTGAGCCGGAGGGAGCTGCACAGAGTCGATAGCGTCAGCGACGATGACAGCTTCATGCATAGATGCGGGAACTGTGATGGCAGTTCCGAGTGCGGTCGTGAACAAAGAATGACCTTTCCAAAAGGCCAAGGCTTCAAAAGCGAGCACTTACCTGAAGCATCTTCCTTAACACCGTCGACCCTAATACGCCTAAGCACTTGCGGCGAGGATTGCGGACTGGAATTACGCGACTTCATTGTTGCCAAGGCGTACTGTCGACCTTCCTCCCTTTCAAGGCTTGTACGTTTGTTTCAGTAGCCGCTCCAAATGCAGGCGATCAACGCTCACTCAGCAAAGGAAATTGATATACATAAAGAAGGGGTAATTCGTGATCGATATAGATCAACACGATTGTACTTGCCATGTTACGCGCTGACAACGCAGCGACGGAGCCATTTACGGGCCGTATGCGTGGCCGAGGGGGCTGCAGCATGGTTCAAGGGATGAGTTAGGAAGCCGTTGTAGGGGCAACCGGGCTCCGCGCTCGGACCGTGTCTGCTGGCCAATGTACTATAAGCGACAACTGGCACATTTCCAGCGCTGTAACTTTCGAGCATAGGCCCTACTGATTCATTGCGCGGACACTGCAAGTACGCAGGCTTCCAACCGCTACAGTATTATATAGTTTGGCCGGTTATGTAGCATCAGTATCCCAGGACGCTGGCATCGCTATCCAACAATGGGTACGACGGCGCCGCAAGTCACTGCGACCCAAGCATTCGGCTTGACACAAAGCTCACGTATGCGCCGCTTCGTTGGGCGTGCGATTTGCCCCTGCTTGCCACTCGTTTACAGATCCGAAAAGGTTAGGGACAAGCAGGAGGCATACCCATCGGCCGTGGTATCGAGCACACGCATGCTGTGACCTCGCTTCGTTTCGTGCTCTACCGTATCCCATGTCAAGTGGTGAAGAGCATGGTGGTCGATATACGCTTGTGCGCGTCCTCCGCGCTTATCGCTAGTAACGCAGGATCTAGAAGATGATGTACGAGTTTCGTCGCGCCAATTATGCGGCGCTGCTCACCTCGCACTACCTGCGCTCTTTGCTGTGCTGATATGCGGTGCGTGGCCTGGTTGAACCGGTGCATCTGGGATGGGAATGTCTGAAAAGTCATCTTGGCCGATGGCGCGGAGGGTGTAGGTATCTACAACCTCGAGTCAGTCTTCCGTCTCGATTGTGTACAAAGGGACAAAGTCATCCGGTACGTACAGACGGCTGCAACGAAGCCGATGATGCACACACCAGTCAGGGCGTTCTTGACGAGGTAGGGTTGGCGGGCTCGATAGAGCGCTGCGCCGGGGCGGTTGCGGGCATCGTAGTAGGATGACTGCGGTATCCTACCCATCAGTCAGCGCGAGGAACAAACTGAACACGCTCACACATCTGCATACCGTCCGAGAGGCATCTTGGTGTGTCTTGTCCGCGATGGATGCTAAAACGAGCAGCTTCACATGCAATGCGCCTCCGACCCGCTGACATAACCCTCGAACGCCAAGAGACGCTTGCGCGAACCCTGTGTGACACGCGCTTGCTACTGAATGTAGCGCATGCCCATTGAATCCTCTCAACATGCCAAACAAACGCTGCCTCACGCACCATACGAAACGCCACAGCAACCTCCAGATCTCTCCTACAGCCATCAACGATGGGGAACGCGTTTTGCACGATTAGATAGCTGCTGTCTCTGCCTGCCTCGTGACCACATGCGAGGGTAGATTGCTTGGGATCAGCGTGCCTTCCTATCACGACAATGACTGACACGGGCCCCATACTGAAGTCGCTGAGTGATGCGCGCAGCATCGTTCTTGGCGACCCGTCGCAATACTCTGTCGTCGTGCAAGGCGTGCTGCCATTGATCGGCGCCAACAGCCCTCTAGAGTTGCGTCGATGGGGTGCAGACTTCCTTGCCGAGACGTTCGCCTCGCCCGTAGTCTCCGCAGAAGAGAAGCAGAAGCTATCATTGCTCATACTGGACACGCTGAGGGGCTACTTTAATCGCAAGGACGACCTGGGAGAGGAGGATGACTCGGCAGTGATTAAGAGTGCCGTCCAATGCGCTGCGAGTATATATCCGCTCATATTCCGCCACACCATCTCCAGTCCGAATGATAGCCCAGAAGTATGGAGGAAGATGGCGGGCATCAAGTCTGCCATCCTCCGGAGCATGGATACTGCAGCCGCTGGCGTACGGATATGCTGCGTCAAGTTCGTGTCTCGCGTTGTGCAAGTGCAGACACCTGGCTTGATTGCCGATCCCCGACGGCCGGAGCACAACGAGATCAGTTTGGCACTCGTGCCGCGAGATCATCCTGTATTGCAGCCGAGCCAGCTGGAAGCCGAGGCGTCAGGGCTCCTGGACAGGCTACTGGGCGTACTGCAGGACGATAGCGTGGAGGCTCTGAGTGTGACCGCCACGCTCAACAGTCTTTCCATATTAGTGCAGAGGCGGGCAAGCATCGCAACGAAGGTGTTACTGACCGTGCTCAACTACAACCCACTACGACTGGCCATGGCAGGTGTGGCGGCAATGTCAGGCAAGGACAGAATCGCTCTCAAGAGCATGACCCGGACGACCATATCTTTTCTGCTTAATGTGCTGAAGCGGAACCCCAATCACGCGCTAGCGGCACGTCTACAGCAACGGGTAGAGCAGCTTCGCCATAGTCTTGTCAGTGTCTACGCCGATTCAGGGTCTCACAAGCGACCGGCTCCGGACGAACCGACCGATGGCCTGGATAACAACAAACGCATTCGTGTCGACAGCGAAACCACAAATGGAACAACACCCATGCAGCAACACCCCCAGCCGACTGTCTGGCCTCCGCCTTTACCACCTGGTCCACTCAGCATCGCACAGCTTTTCACACTGAGTGCCGATCGTGCATCGATTGGCTTCCACGTCGAGCAGATACCGCAACCAATTGTGCAACAGCTTGTTCCGCCGCTGCTCAGAAGCATCGATCAGAAGAAGTTCAACGACGCTATCACCGCTATTCAGTATCGGCTGTTAAGCCTTGCGCAGCGACCGCCGGTGTCGGCATTGCAGGCGGCCCAGGCGGTCATGGGCGAGGACGAAGACGACGATTACGATCCCGAAGCCGGTCTCGGGACAGGCCGCGATCAGGTCATGAACCGTCTTGACCAGCTGCCACCAGAAAATCAGGTGGAGGAGGTGGCTTTGGCACCCTTTGAACTTGAGGCGAGCCCTCCCTTGAACGACTACGAACTCGAGCAGTATGGGAAGGTCGCAGTGCTTCGAGTGTTCGGTACCCTTGCCGAGCTTGACGGTGACATGAAGATGGGAAGAAGGGTGGACGAAGAGAGAAGCTTCAACAAGCTGGGGTTGGGCGGACATGGTCATGAAAGGGAAGGTTGGATCACGCTGTTGACTCGCTTGGCCACTCGCAGCACCTTTGATCTTGATGAGCGAAACAGCAGTATCAAGCAGGAAAACGACGACCGGACGGTGACTGCGAAGAATCATTCTTTCAGCCTGGCGGACAAGATTCGTGCCTCGCTCCTCGACTACGTCATGGCGGACTTTCGACACCGTATTGATGTGGCCATAGCGTGGCTGAACGAAGAGTGGTACACCGACCGCTTAGCCTACTCTTACCGGCACCCTGAGTCCAGCGCTAAACCTTCCATGACCGAAGGCAACTTGCCAAACTACACCACGCACTGCCTTCGCACTCTCGAGCTACTGACAACATATCTTGATGTCAAGGATGGTCGCTATCTCATCCGCTTCTTGTCCGAGATACCCGAGCTCGACGCCAGCGTGCTGGAGCGCGTAAAGAAGTTGGCGGACGATCCCGAGCGGGTGCAGATGGCGACTCAGGCACTGCTGTATTTGATCATGCTCCGTCCGCCTGTCAGGGAGGTATGCATTGATGCGGCAGAGGCTTTGTGGAGGAGTAATGAAGATGCTAAGGGGTCAGCGGCGAAAATCCTGGCGAAGTGGAGGCCGGGCCTTCTCGGGCAGGACTCAGTGGGAGGTAAGAAGGAAGATGCCACCGGCATGAAGATCGAGGCAGGACCATCTGAGATCTCGGCCTGAATGCAGCTACCTACATGCAATGCTCCCGTAAGCGGATCCGGTCCGCCGTCCAAAAGACGGCGCGTCCGGCAGTGCCTTCTCCATCCGGAGAGTGCAGAAGTCCCGAAGTAGCAGTTCGTACACCGGTGATTCGCAATGCATGAGATCCTGCTTTCTCCTCTGGCGTAATACGAACGCATCATACATGTAGCCTGCTGGCTGTGGCTGGGCGTGCAGTAGCTTCAGCTCCACCGGCTTTAAGCTGCAAGTAAGCGAGCCGATCCGTATAGCGACCTGTGCATTTAGTCTATGTCAGTTACGTACGTTATCCATAGATTCGGGATGTGACTGACAGATTAAATGTTCGATTACAACCAACGTTCTGTCGCTCCGGGATACTCTGCAGACACATGGACTTCATACGTGACTCACTGATGATGACCATATATGAATATGATGCAGCTCCTGCCCCAGATGCCAGCAGTAGGCGACGTTGACAACATGCGAAACGCCAAGGGGAGCTAAGTCCATGGTTCAACCACACCTAATAATAAGTTTCGCAAAGCATAGCCTGCTGCATCGGAATTGGTCTTCACGATACCCTTAGAGTGGTGCCCTGAGCAACTGGAGACTTTGTAAGCGAGCAAAGTGTGCTTCTTGTTTGAGTGCTGATGGTCAATACTCGATGCTGACTGATTACCATGCATTGGCCTTGAACGGAAGATCGGTTGATCATGATCTTGAGGGTGCACCTTTCTCAATGATGTCGTGTCGCTGACTTCGGTGCAGTGGCTTACCAGAGCTCTTGGTAAGCGAGCCGTTGCACCGAACGTGAGCAATAGGCGCTGGACAGGCAGGATCAGTTGGATTCACGGGTGAGCGGCGCGTCTCAGGACAATGCATTTTCGGCGCTTTCTGCAGGCTTCCGCTCTTCCCCCCGTCGCTGTGTAACATACAGTTATCTGCATGAAGCCTTGCTACATATCAGCCTCTTGTTTTCTGCGAACCACTGGAGACTGTCCAGTATTGCTCTGGTGTCGTATGACAAGATAATTGTGCCAAGCTAGACGTAGCAGTATAAGGTGAAGTCTAGCCACAACTGGATAATGTAGACGCAAACTTACCAGCAACTGTATGTGCGAAGCACAGTCTTCTCCACCGCCTCCCAGTCCGAACCATGTCTGGTTGTCCCCGTCGGGCCCTGAGGTGGTCGTCGAGGATGGGACTGCAGCTCTATATTTCCAGGCAATCGTGCTGATTGAATATTACTGATCAACCTGCACAATATTGCACCATCTCTCGAGGCTCCGTCTATTGGCGGGAGCTATGACACACGTGGAACCATCTGCGATGGGTTGTAACCCGACACCATGGCCTCGGATCGATCAACGAGGCCATCTCGCCATTAGCGTCGGTATGTGATACGCTATGGCTTTGTGAACCTTGCCGACATGCATGGCGCTATACTCATAGCGTGACCACCTGCGGAACTGCGCCCTGTAGTCATGACGGAGTTAGTCCACTGGACATCCCGCCCGCAGCGTGCTTCAGCGGGTGCTAAACAGAATTTCCCGACAGGTCCATCGTCCTTGCGATCACCTTCCCGTACCGAGCCTTCAATCCATGCCTTCGGTGCCCTGACACGCGGAGTTGCTCCGTCAAAAGGGTATTGGGCTGGCGAAGCATGTTGATCCATGCAAAAGCAAGGCTGCAGCGGTTCTCTATTCGCCGTACACTAGACCAGGTTGCTGACCTATAGTAATGTTCAGTTGGCCGCTAGGGCATCTAGACTACTACATGAAAATCATGTGTGTGTCACCTCTGGAATTCTTAGTCCCCTATTCGGTTGCTCTGACTGCAAACCCGCATACTGATAGCCCAACGATAGGCAACATGCTTTGCCGAGAACACTAGGTTGTCTGGCGGACGGGTCGTTCCTGCCGTTGTTGTGGCATAGGGCGGGCATATCGCTGTGACAGGCGGAAAGAGTCGGCCTATACGGCAAGACCTTCGAGCCGCGGGTATGTAGGTCGTTTCCACGCCATTAGACCGCCCACGAAGCCCATGTCTTAGGATGCAAATCACGTGGGCGCCAACAAGAATGATCAGCCGTTGTCACACCTGAACCACTGGGTGTACGGTCGCTTCTCTAGTCAGCGAGACGCATCTATCCATGAGGCGCTATGTCCAATGCCGTGCCGCAACCGCAAGATGACAGGGTACACACCTTCGCTGGGCGGACATTTTCCCGCTTCTCCATTTTGAACAACACATATGCTGTGCCTATTGACGAGGTGAGTACTTCGCATCGATTTTGAGACGCTGTCGAGATTCACAGGGCTCCAACGGAGTCTGCTCAAACATACGCTGATTAGAGTGTTAGGCAGAAGAGGTTCGATTCGATGAGTTGCATAGCATCATGCGAGATCTGTGTGGTAACCGGATCGTCCTTTTACCGCCTGACGAGTTTCCACCAGAAGGAGAAGAGGAGCCAACGGTCCTTGACTGCGGCTATGGCAAAGGGGCGTGGATTGATAGCCTGCTAGAGGAACATGAGGATTGTGAGGTTGGTGCTGCGTGAACCATACTTTGACGTCCAATGAACTGACATCACTTGCAAGGTCACCGGAGTCGATATCTATCTTGGCGACGGCACCGATGACGAGGAAGATCCGGAAGACGACGATGACAGTGACGGGGACGGCGTTGAAGAGTTCGTCAAGAAAAGGTGGAATCTCAACGCAGCGTTCCGCCATGATCGTAGCGCCTCTCGTCTGCTACCGGAGTCCTTTGACCTCATCAACAGCAGGTTTCTTGCCGAAGGGATCCATCGAAGCCGTTGGCCATCCTACATCCGTGACCTTAAGCTTTTGCTGAAGCCTGGAGGATGGGTGCAAATGGTTGAGCTGGAGCTGCTCTTCCAATCCGAGAACGGCAGACTTGCTACCAATTCCAGCGAGCCGCTGATTAGATGGAGCGAGGTGTACCGGGATACAATGTTGCGCAATAACAAGGATCCGCGGATTGGGCGCCAAATGGGCAATCTGCTGAACACAGCAGGTTTCGAGCGAGTCTTTACACGCTCGCTTAGGCTCAACATTGGCGCATGGAGCGGAAGTTCGTGGCACAATCCAACGCAAGTGCTTGATGTTGCTAACACTAGCCAGATTCCATCGGCGTCGACATCCGCGACAACATCCGCAAGACCTTACGTGCCGTCCTGCTCTGGCCGTGCGCAGGTCATTTCTCCGGTCAGCAGCCGTATATGGACCCGAATGAATACCGCAGCATGATCCGCGCCGCCGAGGAACAGCTGATGAACGACAACATCAAGCCATACTGTTCCGTGTACGTAGTGCATCAACGCGGGCGGTCCAGTAGCTGATTTTGTGTAGATGGATCGCTTGTGGTCGACGACCGCTCACACGAAGTCGCAGGTGAACTAAGATCTCGCAAGATCAACAATCCATGTCTAAGGCTCAATCACCGTATAGAAGGATGCTGGACAATGCTGCATTACCTGCCTGGTGAGGTGACATTGCGCGGGCTGCGCTTCTGCTACATCGCCAAAACCATGGACGAGCTCTGACGCACATGCCTCTCGTACACCATTCTAGCTTGCGCTATCTGGGTGTACGAATGGCCCGCCGGCATGCACCGAGGCTCAACGAAGACTGCAGCGCCTTCAAGCACTCCCTCCTGCAATATTCGTTTGGAACATTCGTCCAACGTCTGACAGCTGTACACCCCACCATATCGAATGTGTTTGCAGAAGCTACATGTCAATGGGCAGACGGTTATACGGGTCATACCACTAGAGCAGTCAGGTTCTGTAACGGGCTTTGCTTGCGGTCTCACGTGCTAATGGGCTCAGTGGCAACTTTTTGGCTCGAAAGTAGACGTTTGGAAAGTTAAAAAAGCTCAATGTAGATTGGGAAAGTGGACAACATGAGGAGATTTGCGTGAGGTCTACTTAGGCTTCCTGAGCATTGACAAACCCGACAGAATGGTAGCGAGGGCGTTATCGTTATGCCTTTCGTGCATAGATGATCAAGCATGTGCCCACTTATGCGCCTTATGAGGCAGGAGGTTTACAACCACGACTCGACGATAGAAGTATGCATGAAGAACGATAAGCTCAGAGCGGACGTTTAGTCAATGTGCATGTGGTTATTGCGATGCAAGCGTACGAGTCTGAGTACATGGAGAAGCAGTTGTGCAGTGCGGTCTGGACAGGTCCACTCAGACCCTCGGCCTGCTGTGTCACAACCCGTGACGATCACATCACTTCGTACCTCGCGGAACCGTCCGAAGGGTTCCACGGTGTTGGTACTTGGGCCGGGATCTCCACTGCCGCGGCTGGCGGGAGTGATGGTGGCGCCAAAACCGCAGTGGTGAGTGGATAGTCTAAACCACTTGCGCTGCGCGGTTGAGTGCGTAGAGTCTGCTTGCCTGATCGCGTAGCGATAACAAAGCTGTCAGCGGCGCTGAGACGATTACTGGCAAACTATATTCTCACCATGATTGCACAAGTACCGCATATGCAGCCTACAGGAAATTATTGTCGCGAGATCGGCAGCGAGGCACGGGAAGGTCGTTCAACAGATGGAGAGCCGAAAGGAGTAAATGCAGCCCCGAGACGGGCAATTTGCACGACAAGACGGACGAAGCATACAGTGCGATGCCTTGATCGATGGCTGGGCAGGGGATGCCTGGTCGCTGCATGTATTTGGTAGACCTCACCGCAGCCGTGTCAACACTAGCGCAGAGCCCCACTCGATGTTGACAGCATTGGTCTCATCCTTGAACCAGTGATCAGTCTCCGCAATCTTATCAAACATCTCATCCATAACATCACCATCGCCACCTTTACTCCTTGCCTTCTGTTCTGGATGAGCTTCCTGCCAACCATGGAACGAGCTCCACGTCCTCACGTATTCCTTCGTCTCCGCGACGGTCAGACTACGCTCCATGAATAGCGTGCCCTCACCGCTATGCTGGCCCTTTGTGGCAGGCTCATACTCGATCCTCTCCGGCTCCTCCCAATGGGTTGCCGGAGGCTGCAGCACACGAAGCTTGTTCTGCACATATGAGCGACCGGGCATTGGCCAGTATGACCCAAGCTTGTCAGGGTGCTTGTCGTAGGCATAAGCCTGCATGATCCTCGTCGCTTCTGGAAAGTCGACGAAGACGTGGTCTTTGTAGCCCCAACAAGCTACGGTGCCCTTTGGCCGCAGAAGCCGTTGCATCTCCGGCCAGAACTTGGTCTGATCGAACCAGTGCGCAGCTTGGCCGACAGTAACCAAATCAACCTCGCCGGCTTCGATGGAAGGTATGGATTCTGCTGGACCTTCACGAAAGCTAACATGGCCAAACTGCGAATGCCCTTCGATGCTCTGGCGAGCCTGCCTAATCATGCCCGCAGACGGGTCGATACCAATCACGCTGTCGAAATGTTTGCTCATCTCGCGCGTGACAATGCCAGTCCCACATCCAAGATCCACACATAACCGCTTGGGCTCATAATGGTAGGCCAGCACGACATTGTATAGGGCACTGGGATAGCTTGGACGGAATGTCGCGTAGGATGCAGCAGAAAACGTGGACTTACTATGGCGAACGGCATGAGCACATTCGGTTGCCCCCTGAGTACATGACATAGCCACTCACGCAAAGGTCGCCATCTCCGCTTTGCGAGCAGATGACCTGTGCAGTGTTCGCCGGCAGGTGACCGTACTCTCCGATCTATCAGCCGATTGTAGTCAGCCAGCTGCTCCTACAGATACGAAAGATTTGATTGATGAGCAATAATCTATAGTTACTCTGAGACATGGCTTCAGCAGTGGGGCCATTTGTTCCTCCGCGCTGAATCATCACGGATACTCCCGTCGGCAGCAATTCGACCGTCTCCAAGGCAAGCTCAGTACTGCTGTATATAACGTGATTGAGACCGTGACCATGTAGTCGTTATGACCAAGTGTATGAGAAGCGCACCTGACCTGAGCGGTTGTTAGTGTTCACTTTCGTTCTGCTCGTAGCTCATTTCGTCGCATCATTGCTCGTTTTATCATTGCTCGTCTTATTATCCATCCCTGTCCGCCACATCTGTTCTCATCAGGAACTTTCACAGTTCGATCGTTGCCGCAATGTCCTCGACGTCTCCACCAAGATACATTCTTGGAGCCGGTCTTGGGCCTTACGCGAACAAGCAGCCTTCCGCCATCCAGCACTTCGGCCCCAACGTTGGTGACAAAGTGAAAGAGCTTGTCGCTCAAAGCACGGCCGAAGCCCGCGAAGCTGGCTTCGAAATCATCTCACATAACGTCAACCCTGGTGAGCCCGAGGCGAGCGTGCAGAAATTCACAGCCCTCCTGAAGGAACGGGACTGGGCCGGCGTAATTGTCGGTTTCGGGTAGGTAGCATCCGCCGCAGCCATTGTGCGTTTGGCACTTACGCCGACCTACACTGACGGTCAATTGTAGGCTGAGAGGCCAAAAGGAGCATACCGTGCTGTGCGAGCGGTTGCTGAATGTCTGCCGGGTAGTGGTTCCGAAGGCGGTGATCATGCTGACGAACGGCCCGGATGAGCTGTACACCGCTATCAAGCGAAACTTCCCGGATGGGAGCGAGAGCAGCGCATGATAAATTCCGATGCCATGCGTTCGTCCCTCCACAAACGGCCTCGATCTTCCTCCAGCAGGTCCGGCGTACAGCAACAAACAGCGAAGAGTCCTGTAGATAGGTCGTACACAAACGGCAGCTTGGGGATCAAAACCTCATCCAAAAGCCCTCAACCTCCCAAAATACCTCCCTTTCACCTTCTCCACCACCATCCGACAAGCCTCGACTTCCATCTTCGGCACGCGCTCCGCAGTAACAAGCCCATTAGCCTCTTGCTCCACATCAGCGAATTGCGTCCACACAACCCCACAAACATCTCCCTCCCTCACCACCGCCATCATCAGCTCCTCAAATCTGCCCAGCAGATCCTTCCCATCCGTCGCAGTACTATAGCCCCAATTGCCCTTCCTCCCCTCATCGTTCCGGCCCGCAACATCAACATTTACCCCGCCGAACTCCGTACACATCACCGGCGCTCCCTTTACATGCCGACTGCCCGGGTCTTCCTTCCCGGGTGACGGACCATGAAGGGGAGGTAAGAACATCCCTCTCCCGCGAGCGAAGATCGACTGAAGATCTGTACACCGCTCTGCCATCCCCTTCGCATCCGCATAGTCGTGGAAAGTAGATAGATCCGTGACCACGTGTTCCCACCCACAGTTATCATTGACGGGCCTACTCGGGTCGAGGAATCTTGTTTGATAGTACAGACTCCTCAGATGATCTCTCTGCCTCGCATTCTTCTCCAGCTCTCCATAACCCCAGCTTTCATTAACAGGCGTCCAACAGACAAGAGAAGGGTGATTGATATCCCTCTTCACGCTCTCCAGCCACTCCTTCTCGAACCGCTCACACCCCGTCACGCTAAAGTTATGACACGACGCCATCTCGCCCCAAACGAGGAAACCCAGCTTGTCCGCCCAGTAAAGGAAGGCCGGGTCCTCGACTTTCTGGTGTTTACGGCAGCCGTTGAAACCCAGCGACTTCTGGAGGAGAATGTCCTGTTTCAGCGCGTCTTGGGAGGGCGGCGTCATAAGCGTGTCAGGCCAGTAGCCTTGATCTAAGAGTAGAGCTTGGAAGTAGGGACGGTTGTTGAGACGGAATGTTCCGTCCCCGCGATTCCAGGTGAGAGAGCGCATGCCGGTTGTCGTATGGACAATGTCAAGAAGTGTGTTGTCAGAATCGAAAAGGCGAATGGTCAGATCATACAGCGTCGGATGTTCTGGCGACCAGAGCGCGATGCCGTTACGCCAAAATGTCCGGTCGCCGAGGAGCGCAGTTTCGCGCGTGAGTTCGAGAGGAGGCAGGTCGGGTGGTTCGGGGCTGAGGCGCATATTGTGGTTGAATTGCACGAACGCTTCATCTCTCGGCACTTCTCTGCGGTCGGAGCGGCTGACGAGGATACCTGCTAGACGGATTTCGAGCTCGATCATGCACTTGACCTGTGTGCGTCGCCCTTGAACTGCTATTCTCGCGTCGATGGCGCCGAGGTCGACGTTGTGGGAGAGAATCGTAGTGCCGTGGCTGCTATCTGCGATGCGCAGGCGCGGCACACTTTCCAGCCAGACGCTCTGCCAGATGCCGCTTGAAGGTGTGTAGAAGATACTTTCGGACTGGGGGCCCCAGAACTGCTTGCCCCGGGGCTGACTTAGGTCAGATGCGGAGTCAAAGACGCGGACGGTAAGCCTATGCGACTTGGTCGACCCGCTGAACGCCACGGCTTCCGTGAGGTCGATATCGAACGGGACATGGCCGCCTTGGTGCTCGCCCACGTACTGCCCGTCGAGCCAGATCTTGGCTTCATAGTCTGCGGCTCCAAAACGGACGAGAAGGCGATCACCTCGCTGTCTTTGCGCGGCGCTTCGCAAGTCTTGAATCTGACGTTCATACCAGAGCACTTCGTGCACGCCTCGCTCGTGGATGCCGGAAGCGGAACATTGGAAGACGTAGGGGACGTGGATTGTGCGCTTGTCGGATTTGCGAGAGATGCCGCTTTGCTGCCAGCCGTCATGGAGACCTACGTCTTTGTCGTCGAAGACGAAATCCCACGGTCCGTTGAGGCTCTCCCAGTGTAAGTCGGACCGCTGGAAGTCCGGGCGAGGGTAGCCTTCCATTGGAGGAGGCGGCGGGATACCTCCAGGACTAAATAAAGCCGGGTGACTTAAGATGTTGGAGCACAGCCCACGCGAATGGGGTCAGTCAGCAGACGCTAAGCAATGGCTTGTCGTGGACTAGGCGTTGGATTAATCAACAACATTGGTATTGCGAATTAGCTTCACAGGCTTTCATTCCGGTTGGTATTGCGGCAAGTACTCAAGCGGAAAGTTGGCGCAATGTCTGAGGTGGTCAGTGTCGCTCCCCTCCAATCGAAGTTCCAATGAGCATGGCAGAATGAGCAGGTCAAGAGCGAATGCCTCAAGCCTTCTTTGTATAGGCGTTGCGAGAGTTTCCAGGAATGATTGTCACTTTCTTTGCTTCGGGGCATCGTTTTACGCGAGCTTTGATGGGAGCTAATGAATTTATGGCTTTGCGGCTGAACTCAGCTGTGTACGACTGATGCTGCATTGAACGCTCGGACCTCTTGCCAAGCGTGCATTGTTTACTTCGAGTTCAAGCGCGTCACATTCGCTGACAACGAATAAACACGACGCCTGAAGCATTGCTACTGTCTGCGCCATATAACGCATTCTGCTACCGCGCATCGCACACGTGAGATTCCATTGTTAGATAAGAATTGATTGCCGAGAGCAATTGGTTATGGCGGGACGGTACGCGACTGCGCGCGAAGCGTTGGCGGCATTCGAGGCAGGCCCGCCGGTGAGCGATGATGACTTGTCGGCTGTGGAAGGTTCGAACATGCTGCGTTCACTCGCGCGATCGAAGGCGGTACTGATCTATGGATGTTAGCACCGCGCAGGGTTGGAAAGGTAGTGACAGCAATGCCCGCCAAAACAACGACAACGAAGCGGAAAGCTGCGCCGAAGCAGTCGCGTCAAGCGCTCAAGGAC
Organism: Baudoinia panamericana UAMH 10762; assembly: GCF_000338955.1. Lineage (NCBI taxonomy): Eukaryota > Fungi > Ascomycota > Dothideomycetes > Mycosphaerellales > Teratosphaeriaceae > Baudoinia > Baudoinia panamericana. Next base: position 39,019 of record NW_006911267.1, read on the forward strand.
CGAACGAACATCCAGAGCGATGCCGAGGATGGCATTGACGAGGCGGATGATGGAGCCAAACGTAACGCGAAGCGCGCAAGAACTACAGCGGCGCGGAAACCGAAGGCGACGAAAACTCTAGGCGTGATACCTGAAACGCAACCCGATCCGGAAGACGTCGAGCAGTCAATTGAAGTGTCAATGGACGGCATGGACATCGCCAAAACACCACCGCGCATCCAGCCTTTCATCCAGCGACCAAGATCAATATCCGTCCAGCCCCCGCAACTGCAACCGCGAGCGAGTGCACGTTCCGTCTCCGCTCAACCCGCCTACCCGCCACCTCGAGAACGCAGTGGGAGCGTGAGCGGGACGGACCGTGAGAGGCGAGGCGGCGATCCAGTGCTGCGGCGGCAGCTCAACGACATGACGAAGAATTACGAGAATCTCAACTTGAAATACCAGAATCTGCAAGAAATCGGGAAAAACGACGCTGAGTCGAACTTTGAGAAGCTGAAGCGCGCGTCGGATGAGAAGGCAAATGACGCGAACGCGCTCATTGCAGCGCTGAAGAGGGAGATTGCCGAGTTGAGGAAGGCTTCAGCCACCATCAATCCTGCGGAAACGGACGCGCTACGGAAACAAGTCTCGACCCTGACGTCGGCGAACGAGAAGCTTGCCACCGAGTCTGCTTCGCTGAAGGAAAGGCTGCAAACCTCACAAAACGAAGTCAAGTCGCTAGAAGCGAAGCTCATCGCAGCACGGCAACAAGTCTCAAACAGCGGTAACTCGCAAGAGACTGCCAAAACGCCGGCTGCTCCAGCCGCAACCACCCGTAATGCTGCCATTACTATTACGTCTACCACAGACGCGCAGAAAGAAGCCAAGATGAAAGAAAACCTGTACTCCGACCTCACCGGTCTCATCATCCGCGGCGTGAAGCGGAAAGAAGGCGAAGATGAGTTCGATTGCATCCAGACTGGTCGGAATGGCAGTACGTACCCCAACCATCCGGCCCGAGTTTCACATGGGCCCTTGCTGACAATTGTGATTGTAGCACTCCACTTCCACCTCTCCATCGCGAATTCCGCCTGTTCTTCCTCTAACCCAAACCCGAAGACACCTACAGGTCTATCCTACGAAGAAGCGGAGTTCGCGTACGAACCTTTCCTCGACGCGGACCGAGATCGGGATCTGATCGGCTTGTTGCCGGATTACTTGGCGGAGGAGATTTGCTTCCCACGCGAGCATGCGGTCAAGTTTTATGGACGGTTGTGCGAGAGTATGACTAGGAGGGTCGTCGTGGAGGAGGAGTGAGTAGTAAGCAAAGTAGGTGTGGACTTGGTACTTGCGGAGGGTTCACGCGATGTGAGCATCGGTGGCGGACAGTGATACGCATGACTTGAACGAGATGGACGAATGTCTGCGTTGGTTCGATTCGCAGGTGTGTCCTTTGGCGTAATGACTCCGTGGGCGGGTGCGCTGGATACCAAGACTCGCAAGCTCTTCGATCATACCCTGCTTTCCGCGCAAGACGCCAATGATACCTTTTCCTTAAATATGCACCGCACATTCGCGACCACTCCCACTCTCGTCCGACCCACGGCGTCTGATTGATCCATAGGGTGTATGGCCAGCCGCTAGTACTGTTACGGTTGCGTCCGGCCTCTGGCGCGCTCTGCATATGTGGGCGTGAGCCGCAGGGCGGAACAGACTTATACGGCGGAGTGCTGACCAGGCTGACATGACCGAGACCTCAAGTTTCATCCTCAAAATCCAAAGCCTGCTTCCTCGCCACCTCCGCCACACCTTCGTCCTCGAGCTCCGGGATGAATGGCCTAAGCGCATGCTCCACGTACTCCTTCGGCATGCCTTCCTTTACGGCGTCTTTGATACCCATGTTCATGCGGTAGACATATTCTGTCTTTGGCCTGGACGGCGTAGTCCTCTCGCCATCGACATAGACGAGCATCTCAACGTGCTCCGGCTTCTCGTCGGTCTGCGGAGGCTTGCCTTCGCGGGCGGGCCAGAACTCGCATTTCAGCATCTGCTTCTGATACGCGTACGGGACGCCTTCGTTGACATCTAGCCTGGCCTCATCGGCGGGCTGTAGGGTGAAGACAAGACCCCAGACTTCGGAAGCGTATGTGCATTGGCTGTCTGACTGAACAGTTTGCGTGTGCTTGACGACATTGGCATAGCCTCGCTCGTTGATGATCCAGCAGTAGCCTTTCAGCTGGGCGATGCCTTGGTATGTTGAAGTTGGACATCGGAGCTTCATTTGCTGCTTCCAGAGGTTGCTGCCGTAGCCAAAGTAGACTGTAGAGTGCTCGTAACTGTTCATGGTTCGGAACCACAGCGCACAAGGGATGGCGCTTTTCGACCTTGTTGTCAAAGCGAGCCAACATTACATCATTATATATTTGCTATGTCTGTACTGAAACACTCGTCGTTTGCTTAAGCAAGACAGTAGTGATTAAAAAGCACGTGATGGCTGCCTAAGGCTCCCACTTCTACTTCCCATAGCACTCATCTCGTCCAGTTTCCGCGACTTGTGATCTGATATCCAACTACAGTGAATCGGTAGCCCTCTATTTCAGGCCCGTCGTGCAATGATAACTCCCACGGCTTGGGCAATGCAACCGTAAGGGGAACGCATTGGCCGTCATGGACTACATGCCTCTCCCAAAGAGCGGCCGCCTTTGGAAGTCCAAGGCCGACTTCTTTCGCCCTTTTAGAGCAGCCGCATCTGGATCTGGCCAGAATATCACTCCGTTGTATGACCCGTTACAACGCCGCGTCGCCGACGACGAGCCGAAGCTGAAGGAATTGAACGCCTCACTGGCCGTATTGGTTGAAGTGTTTCCGGACGTCGAACCTGAAGTCTTTCGAGAGATGCTCTTGAATGTTAGTGAAGAGAGCAGGCTGGAGCTGGTTGTCGAAGCGATGCGTAAGAAGAAAGCGGAGCATGTGCGTGGTCTGCACCGAAGGAAGACGAAACCCACGACCACGCCGAAAGCCGTGAACCCTGGCCAGCCTCTCTCTGCTTCATCCCTGGAGCTACTTATTGAGGACACCTTCCGAAGTGAGACCTACATAAAAGCCGTCAGGCAAGTTCTCTACGAAGAGTTTCCGCGCCTCAGCCACTCGTCCATCAAAGCGGTCATGGCCGAGCAGAACCACTCTTACACCCTCTCACGCTCAACTCTCCAACACTTGTCTAGCCGAGCATGGCGTTTGTCCTTCCCTCAGCTCTGGCGATCTCGCTCTACCTCACGACCTGTGGCTGAGCATCCATTCGTATTTATGCATCCCAATGGACAGCTCGCCGTAAAGCGGACAGGAAGTGAGCAGCTTGACCGGGAGTTATACGACCTTCTCATAGCGCCTGCGATCGCCAAGCAGCGCCGCGAGCAACTTGAACAGGACACAATAGTCGCCACAAAGCTAAACCAAGAGGAGGCCGAAAAGGCGCAAGCACTGTTCGACTGCGAGTGCTGCTTCGATTCCGTTCCATTTGAAGAGCTCGCCGTTTGCACTGACGGTTGCCATCAGTTGTGCTTTGAGTGCGTCCGGCGCACGGTCAACGAAGCACTCTACGGCCAAGGCTGGGCTCGCACTGTCGATCTGGAGAGGAGTAGCGTGCGTTGTTTCGCGCCTACAGCACGTGAGGAGTGTCACGGTCCGGTGCCTGCAGATATCGTGCGTCGCGCGTTGATCAGCAGTAGGGGAGACGAAGATACGTGGAATAAATTCCAAGCCCGCGCAGCAAACGATATCCTTGTCAAAAGCCGGCTACCACTCCAACGCTGCCCATCTTGCAACTACGCCGAGATCGACGAGATACCTCCTTTCAAATGCCGCAGAGCGTTAGAGATCTGGCAGCACATCGCCACCCGCTCCCCGGCCGCTTTACAAATCATGCTCCTCTCCCTGACCGCAGGACTTGTCCTCTTCACCATCCCCATCATCGCCTTTCTCGCTAGTATCTGGCTTACATCCATCATCTACTCACCCATCACCAACATCCTCAGAGCCTCTCACACCCGCATCCACCAGTCCCGCCGCGGGCTCAAATTCATCTGCCTCTCTCCCACCTGCCTCACGATAACCTGCACGCGCTGTCTCCACCCCTGGACTGACCCACACACCTGCTTCTCCTCCTCCGCTTCCACCACCCTTACAACCCTCCGTACGACCCTTGAAGCCTCCGCCACAGCTGCAATCAAACGCACCTGCCCACGCTGCCAACTCAGCTTCATCAAATCCTCCGGCTGCAACAAACTCGTGTGCAACTGCGGCTACACCATGTGCTATGTCTGTCGGTCCGAAATCCCCAGTCGCGAAGGATACGGGCACTTTTGTCAGCATTTTCGGCCGAATGGCGGCAGGTGTGGGGAGTGTGAGAAATGTGAATTGTATGGGGATGAGGATGAGGCGGGGGTGATCCGGCGAGCGGTGGAACAGGCGGAGGAGGAATGGAGGGTGCGGAAGGGCGAGGGGGTGGAGGGAACCGGTGGCAATGACAGGGCTAGAAAGGCGATGGTTGAGGCGTTAGTTGGTAAAGGGAGGGAGCGGAAAGTGTGGTGGGAGAGTTGGCTCGATGGGGCCGTTGATGCTGTCGCTGGTTGAACGTTGTGTGCGTGTGTCCGAAACTTGCTGAATTCTTTGGTAACAAGGGTGGTCGAGACGGAGACTGCTACATCCTACCTTCCCCAGACCTACATGTGTCAAACCTCTTAGCGCACGGACAGACAACATGAAGTTCACGACTCAAAGAACTGGTGAGAAACGTGCAGTCAACCCGTGTTGCAATGTCGAGCCGGAATCTGGCGCGTTGAGCTTCTCACAACCACACTTCCACTACGACCACCTGTTACAAGGGCAACCGTTTCAAGTTCCTTGTTTGCGTCGAAGTCGCATTGCTCGTTCGAGCTTGCGCAAGGCCTTCTCTGTGCTCTCGCCAGGACACACGCCAGAAGTTGTTCGCTTTCGGTAGGGGATGTGGCTAACAACACGCTTACAATAGGCTTGCAAAGCAAGCTTGTCATGGGTGTATATCGTTGTTTGGAGATGTGGTTGACCTGCAAGGTCTACCACACAGTGCGTTCCAGACGGTCGACTGGGGTAGACACTTACCTGTCCCTCCAAGAACGCCGCGCATTCATCACTTCGTCTTTGAGAATGCCAGTGATACACGAGGCGTTGGAATGTCTCCGTACAGAGTTTGTGATGTTGAAGCACTTGCGTTCCGGACAATATAAGGCTAATCAGCGAGAAGCTACTGCTACCTGATCGATACCTACAAGCACTAAACGCCTACGCTAAAACCACGCACGAAGCAAATAGAACAGCACTCAACCCGCTTCCTCCCCGTCAGCTTTTGGCTCCTTCCGCCTCTTCTTGGCCTTCACCTCCCCCGCCCCACCTTCCCCCGGCGCCACAAACGCCTCCTCCCTCCTCTTCCTCCTCTCCTCCATCTTCGCTCTCATATTCTCCTCCCTCCTTTCCCTGCCTGCCCGCTCCTTCGCCTGCTTGTTCAAAAAGAACTCGCCACTCTCGATCTGCAGATCCACCTTACTCTTCTCCCTCTCCGGCGGGAAAGGCGTATAAACCTTCTTCGCCTTATCCACCACCTTGAACGGCTTCCTCCGCTTGGACAGGTTCCGCTTCTTGAAGTGGGGTAGGAAGCGATCCCAGTTCTCGTTCTTCAGTTCCGGGTCTTTCGCCAACTCACGCTTGATCATGAGTTCTTTGATATGGTAGATAGGATGGATATTCGCCATGCAATCCTCAATCACTCTTCGCACTTCCTTGAGCGATTTGTAAGCGCCCATGACGGAGACAGTGTTGCCTTGGACGAGGATGTAGGTTTGGGTGAGTAGTTCGAGGGCTTTAAGCGTGCTTCCGTTCGGTCCCAGAATGCGCTGTCGCCGTTTCACAAACCGCTCCTTATTCCTAACCAGACCTCGAATCTTGATCACATCGCACGCGACGCCATCCTCCATAATCTTCACCGCCTGCGGAGACGGTACACTCCGAGCCAGCAGTTTGATCAAATCCCGCGCATTGAGTATAGCAGCCGGGTCGAACGTCTTCCGCGTCGTTTTGACGGTCATGCTACCCTCCACCAAATCAAGAGTACAGGCGATCCCATGTTTCTCTAGCACGCGCGTGATCATAGGCCAGGACTGCTTGAGGTAGATCTCGCGGTACTTGGGGAAGAGGGTTGCGAAGCTGGATTCCTCGCTGAACGTCCCGCCCGCGTTTTGGTCGGGGGTGAAGGCTTCTTCTTTCCATTTGTCGATGTCGTCGGTGTCCCACGGCTTGTCCTTCTTGTATGTCGAGGGCATGGCAGCGGCGGCGGTGGTGGCGGTGGTGGAGTGGTCGGCGCAAAGACGCAGGTGTCGAAGATGGTGCAAGGAAAATGTACGCGGTCTTAAGCGGGCAAACTCCGAAGGCGCCTAAGGCATCCAATACTGAAATGAACACTCCTAGGCCTTAGTCTACACATTCTCATAGTCTCCATCTCATCAAGCAATTGCGAAGCCACCGAGATCCTCATTGCTTACCATCGCGCTGTACCAGAGAAATCCGTAGCAGGCGCCGGCTGCAACCCATGTGCATGCCCAAACGGTCCATCCTCCGCCGCCCGACTAAATCCACTCCCTCCAAGCACGTCCATGCTCTCCTGCCTGGCCATCTCGGGATGAAACGGTCCATGTCCATCGACCCTTTCGCTCCCTGACATTCTAGAAGGAGCATCCCACTCGCGCGATGGACTGTTACTCCACGCCTCCTCAAGCGGCCTACTGCTCCTGCTCGGAGTGTATCCGCTGTCAGAACGCCCACTGGGAGCGCACTCGTTATCTCTCCTGCGCGGGCGAATCTCCTCACGCTCGTAGTAATACTCCCGCTCTCCGTCACGTCTAGGCGCGCTGGAACGAGACCTGGCTCTACCACGGCGCTCGTACTCCGCAATCAACGCCTCCCCGCTCTCCCCATCCTCTTCCGCAGTGCCGTCCAAGCGCTTCTTGCTCCTAGGCTTGGCGCCTATGTTGCGGTGTTGAGTGGAGCTTGCTTCGCTACCAGGCGGCGTGGGCGAGATGTCGACCTTACTCGCAAAACGCACACGGCTGGAGTGCTCGCTTCCGGCGCCTTGTTTCGTTTCTGCGTACTGGTGACGGCGCTCGTATCGTCGCTCCTCACGTCTCGATGGCGGTGGATCTGAGCTCACAGGACGTGGGCCGTGGCCATGACGGTAGATCTCCTCTGTTTCCACGTGCCGGTGGCGCCATGACTGGTCAGGATCGTTGACCAGGGGCTCAACTCGGCGCTCAGTTTCAATATACTCGGTTTCTGGTGAAGCAGGTCTGCGCGACTCTTTACCGGCTACGCCAGGCCGGGATCTAGCATACGCCTCCGGATCTTCTCGTCCAGGTTCCGGTTCGCTACGCTCATCGTGAGACTGGTTGGCTGGCTCCTTACGCTCGGCGGCAGCAGCGGCCCACCTGCGATCGGAAGCTCGAGGCCTGACTGGCCGGCCATCAGTATCCGTTGCCCGAGGCCACTGCGTCTTCTGACTAGACAGAGAAGGTGGTCCCCGCTTCGGCTCGCTGCGGTATTCATCCTTGCGGTATCTAAGCTCTTCATCCTCGACCCGGGAAGGGCGCGTACTCCCCGCCTTAGTCGATGCCTCATCCTTGGCCAAGTCGGTCTCCGCGCGTTTGGCAGACATAACCGCTGAACGTTCGCCTCCAGCTACCGAGACTGTGCCTTCCGTCGCTGGATGTTTGGCTTCAGCCGCCGAGTAGCTGCCTTCCAGTGGTTGACGGCGCCGAATTTGCTCCGGCTGCTTGTCGCGTTTGTCCATAACACTATCGACTAGTACACCGCCGTACTCTGTTGACTGGCCATCGTGATCCCAACGCTCCCTCGCCCGCGTCCTCGGCTTCGCAGGTACCTCCACTTCTTCAATGATCTCAACCACGTCGTACCAGTCTCGTGTCGAGCGGCAGATGTCGGGATCCTCCCGTGGTCTCCGTTGGTCAACCACCTCAACCACTTCTCGCAATCTAACTCTAGTAGGCTGACCACGCCTTTCAGGCTGATCGGTCCGCTCAGCCTCCGTCATTAGATCCCATTTGCGTCGCTCACTCCTCACGCTTCTGGCCTCCTCTTTGTCTGTCCTCACAGATGACCGAATCGGCTTGACTGGGGTCTCAGAAGCCCATCCTGAGCCTGAAGTGTCAGACCCACCAACTGAGGGCTTACCGTTGGGTCTGCTGTCCGGCTGTCTTGTCATTACATTATCCTCAGACTGCTGTAGCCATCCTGGCTTTACGGAAATAACTCGCTGCGGCTGTGGTCTGGTAGGCCCTTCCTCTACGCCAGCTTCTGGTCGAACTTGTACTTTCGCCTTTTGCGTTTCGATTTCCGTTACCTTCCTCTTCAATTCGCCCATGTGCTCATTCAACTTGTTAGCAGCACGCTGTGCCTTGGCACTCCGCTGATCAAGATCGCGCCGCTCGGATCCGGTTGGCCCAGTTGGCGCCCTGAAAGTGTGAGACCTTTGCTCGATACGGCGTTGAATAGGCACCATGCGACCATGCGCATACGGGTCAGAGTGAGCCTCGAGCTTCCTCTCAGCCTGCCGATACCGCTTAATCTCTTCGCGAGCTATCTTCCGAATGTCCGCCTCCGTGTGCTCGGGTTTGGCTGGCTCCACTTCGCTGACTGACATGACACTGATTGCTTTTGTAACGCGGGCCACAGAAACTGGAGCTGCCTTTATCGTGCCTTCTCCCATGAGCTTGAAGCCGGAATACTTCGACACGGTCTCTACTGACGGCTTTGGTACCGTCGCCGACGATCTACGATCAGTCCTGTCAGAGGCTTTTGTCGGCTGCTCGGGGTTATTGGGCTTGCTCTCACCGCCACCGGTGAAACCTCCTCCAACGTAGCGAATGATAGTACGCTCCTTCACTGGCTGGCTTAGAGTCGGACCCTCTTCACGGGCTCGGACGTGGCGGTAAACGATATCTTTCCGTCTCTGAGGACTGCTCTCCTTCTTACTCTCCTTCTTCTCACTCACCTTACCGTCATCGCTCGCCTCGCTCTCCTCGCGCAACTGCTTCCGACTAATTTCCTCCACCAACTTCCTAACCCTCCTCTCTTCAAGCACTCCCTTCGACACACAGGCCTCTTCAGGCATGAGACAAGCAATACCCAGCTTGATCTCATTGCTCTCCGACTGAGTGGTGACTTTCATAACCTTATCCAGAGACGCAACCTCCTCGACCGGCGCGACTCGGCATCTACGACATATGCCTGGCGGAGGTGGCACACCGTTGATTGGGATTGGATGCTCTCGGTGAAAGCGAGCGCTTCGAGGGCGGAGACAGATGCGGCAGATGTGGTAGACTGCTAATGGCGGGACGTCAGGCACACCCACCCTTCCCTCCGCTCCTCGGGTCGTGGGGATAGTGATGACTGCTGCGGACTGATAGGTGGAAGGTCTGCGTCGAGTCATGGTAACGGTCTCATAGGTTCCATCTCCCGGAAATGCTGGAAGCTTGTCGGACAAGGTGGATGCAGGCGCTTTCACTACGACTTCTTGCTTGATATCTTTTTCCAGGGCAGCATCGTGGCCGCTTGTAGATGAGTTGCTGTCACCGGCGAGTAGCTCTTTGAGATAGAACTCCGGAAGGGGTGGTGGAGGGATAGAGGCGTAGGTTATCTTAGGTTTGGAAGGTGCTTGCGTCGCCATTGTGAAAGGATGTTGTGTTGAACGAGCGCATGTGAATATGGAGGTGTGACTGCGTTGGTGTGCCTGAGGTCTGTATCTTCGACTAAATAATGGTTGGTGCAATTGAGCGAGGGTTGGATTGTCGGGACTGAGTTTGACTTAGTGTGGATCTTGTAGTTTGTGGCGTTTCCGCTTGAGGAAGGAACGAGGCTTCAAGGCCTTAAAGTGCAAGAGCAAGTCAAAGTTGACCAAAGCAAGAATGAGGTGTGTATAATACAACTAGACGTACATAAATACTATACATCATACACATAACCCGCAGACTCGACTCTCACAGCCATCGCTTTTGTTCGCCCACCCGATGGCGCCGTTATGCTATGCCACGCCAAAGGGCCAAAGATCTCGCCAAGATGCAGCTCGAGAACCACAACGACCGCCTGCGCCAGTAATGCCTAAAAGTCTTAACGCTGCTCTAAGCCGTCCCCTTCCTCTCATTGTCAGCGGCCAGACTTTGCGCCTGACTTGCCACACCACCCTTGCTCGTCTGCCCAAAAGCACGCTGCTCACGGCTGTGCAAGAGGTCTGCCTCCTCCTTCGTCACCTGCTCCGGGTTCTGCGACATCTTCGAACCGACGTGCTGTGTGGCTTGATCGAAGTTTTGCAGGCGGTCACGAGCAGACTGATCGGCTGGATCCGTTCCGGTAGCCGTAGCACCGCTCGCGGTAGACTGCTTGGTGGCGCCCTCATTCACAGCGGCAAGCTTCTGGGCGTCGGAAGAGATGCTGCCGGCTGGTGGCTGGCCTTGACCTAGCACACGGGCCTCTCTGCTCTTCAGATAAGCGGCATCCTGCGAGCAGGTTAGTTTGAACGCTCCATAGTGGTTTGGCTATTGCGGTAACCGTACCTCCGAGGTCACGGACTGGGGAGCATTCTGCATCTTGCTGCCCACTTCCTGAGCGGCCTGCTCGAAATTCCGCTCCTTGCCGACTTGAGATTGCATCTGGGCGGAGGTGCTACCCTTGGTGGGACCGCCTTCGGCACGAGCAGTCTCGCTGATGGCCTGCCCGGCTGTGGTGGTCGGCTCAGACATTGTTCTGGATGTTGTGAACTGGCGGGTTTGAGGCGTGAAAGTAGGCCTGAAGATCGTAGAGCGGTATGTAGAGTAGCGTGCGGTTTGTCGGAGGGAGAAAGAAGACATTTCTGAGATGAGATCTAAGTACCCTCTTCGCGCTGTACCTGCAGTAAAGGCTGTCGGAGGCGACTGCACATTTTGTACATTTGTTCAGCATGACATCACTAGCAAGTCGAGGGCATCACCATCGGACACGGATCGTGGTTCATCGAGAAAGATGCAGCGTCCGCCAAGTAAAGCGCAACCTGCGATTCGATGCGGAGTAGACATGTACCTGTATGACTGCAGCATCGCTCCGTTGCCGGAAAACACAATGGGTTCTGCTTTTGGAATCTGCAATTCACTGCATGTGGTCAGAGCTTCTTACAGGACGCGCGCGCGTTAAGAACGCGATCACGTGAGACACAGCCCACGAAGCAAATGCATAGCAATAAGCTGCGCAAGCCCAGAAATCCAGCAAAACTTTATGGCACTGGGATTGGGGCTCAGATTCGGGCTTTACTGACCTGCGCCTTTGGCCTCACGTCATGAATGATAAGATCGTGTCCGCACCCGTCCTGTCCCAATCAGTTTGGTAGACAACGCTACTTCCTGCCAACCTAAAACCCACTTCACCCTTTCATCGTCCTTGGACACCCTCACCCATACCTCACCGGTTGACAGGCAGAGGGAACACTGCGGGGCTCTTCCACCCGTTTGCACCAACAGCACGTACTCCAATCTGCACGTTACTAGAAGCGTGTCAGCATCACCCGCTCTTAATTCCAATATCGATATCAAGCCACTTACTCCTTGTTCAGCGCCAACGTCACGTTCCCGACCATACCGACGTTCAAACTATGCGTCCACTGCAATTGCCCGCTGGGCCTCCACACAACCTCATAGCTGCTCACCAGCGGATCGTTGCCAGTCACCCATGCCAACTGCGAATCGTTACTGACATCCTCCAACGGCGTATCTTCCGCAGCGGCCGGGAACCCAACGATCTCCGATATCGACACGTTCACCGGCATCGCCGGGGCATTTGCCGCTGCCCACATTGACGCAAGATTGACTTTAGCCACGCGGGAAGTGTAGTCCATATCCACGAACTCCAGCAGATCGCCATACTGCGTGCCGTTCTGTACACGAGGGTCTTGATGCTGATGTCTGAAGTCTTCGACTGCTTCAGTGAAACGCACCGCCGGGTAGCCCTGAGCTAGAAAGCTCTCGTGATCACCACCTCTCAAGTAGCGATCCGAGCGATAAATCAAGGCGACTTGCATACCAATCCATTGTGCCGCGCCGGCCGCAACTTCGGCAATGTAACGACCCAGGTTCTGCGCCGGGCTGTCATTCCATCCGCCGATAATGCCGATTTCTTGGCCTAACGCTGCTGTCGAAGCGTTCGGGTAGTAGATGCTCGCACCAAACAAACGGATGGTGTAGTTGTTGGCCGCTTCAAAGGGGGCATTCTGGCCGGTGCCGATAATGTCGTTATTCCAGTTCATGACATCGGTATAGCCAGCCTGCTTCAGCGTCTGCGCCAAGTGCGCAGAACCATACAGGTTCTGCTCTTCTCCAGCAGTAGCCGCAAAGATCATGGTCGCCTTCGGCTTCTTCGTTGCGCAAATTCGAGCCATCTCCATCAGCACAGCAACGCCCGTAGCGTCATCGTCGGAACCGGGAGCGTCATTTGTGTAGTCCATGATATCAACTCGTCGGCTGTCATAGTGGCCTGTGACGACCAGTACGCGATTTGGAGCCTCCGTGCCATTGATTTGGGCTACGACGTTGGTGATGTTGACCGGAAACGAGATACGCGTGCCAACTGGCTGGATGTAAGAGTTGAAGTAGACCGACATACTGCCATTGCTGGGTTGCGCCAGCTGCAGCATTTCATTGTAGATCCAATCACGAGCCGCGCCGATGCCTCTGGTGGATGAGTTCTGAAGCGACAGAGTGTGACGGGTGCCGAAGTTAGTCAGAGTTGTGACAATATTATTGATGCCTGTTGCGTCCCTTAATAACTTGCCTAGTGCGCCAAGGCTGAGTAGGGTACTTACGAGGTATACTGATCTCGTTGAGCATATTAATCAACTCCTGATCCGGCCTCTGCGGTACCAGAGGACCGCCGACGCTCTGAACCGGCCAGTTCGCGTTGGCCCAGTTGAACGAGGGTGCATAGATGCTACCGGGCAAACTGTACCAGGGCACATAGTGCGGGTCGAGGAAGCCTTGCGCAAGGATTACTGGCACCACCGCCGTCAAGGTGGCAAGAAGAGGAAACATCGTGACTGCCAACGAGAGCCCGTAAGAGTCAAGAGAGACGCCATCAAGGTGGACAGAAGGGTGGTATAGCTTGGTTGGCGGTAGTGAGATCACTGGCAAGCAGCTTCCTGTCCTGGTGTAGCATATCTGCGTCAGTGATGCGTCGAATACTGCAGGTACATGCTCTCACGACTGGCATCATTTGTTCCGAGGGTGCAGCAATAAAAGCCGGTATATGAACGAGGTGGAGAAACGCATGCCAAGCCTGGTATCTGTTTCGCAGCTTCCCGATCGGGAAGGGCGTATCCATGCGCCATGCAAAGCCCGCTATTATCGTCACACTTATTCTAATGATCCGCATCGTCGGTCAGCTAGCAAGGCGAAACTGGGAGCGTCGTTCAAAGTTAGAGAGCATTCAAACAGCTTGAGCAGATACTCCAAATAGCTAGTCGTAATCTCGCAGATCGAACTAGAATGTAAGCATTCTATCTCCACGCAGGCCTACCGTAATCGACATTGGCCATCGGACTAACAACAAATCTGCTGTCTATCGTTCCAGAATTCGACTTGGGACTGACTTGTCCCTCAACCCGCTGGGTTGGCGGTCTTCTTGGTGCGATTGTCGCCTCCGTCCCTTCTCCTCTGCCCGCTATTCCTCGACCACCAGAGTTGTACGTGCTCCAGGACATGAGGTGCTGTCTCCGCCGCAGTTCGTCGGCGACTGAAGGTCCAGAACGACAAAAAGAGCCCTCTGAGGCCCTCCCCAATGTCGGGGAGTCTGTACTCTCGACTGTTGAGTATCGTTGGCCACCGGCTATGCCTGGACAGGGTGAGATCGATGTGTCCTCCATCTCAGCCAAATGCTCGATGAAGCGCGGAGAGCGTGAACTTGATGCCTGGGATGCAGGTCGCTTCACCGGTGTCCCGTCGAGCATAGGAACAGTGTCCGCCGAGGGGTTGCCGGTAACGCCTGGCCGCTGATAAACTGCCGCAGGCAGAACACCAGTACCACCCTCCGTGCGAGCACCGAGCGGCAGCGAGGGTGGCGGTCGGTCTGGTACGAAGTGGCTCGCTTTCCGCTCCTTCTCGGCCTCCCGTGCGGCTTGTTGGTCAGCCGCCATGCTGTCTGAGCCCCTGTAGAAGCCTACGGAGAACATACCTTTGTCAGACCCAGCCCTGTTCAGTACGCTCATGCGCTTGATACATACTGCGCTGTCGCGTATGCGTGGGAGTGGAGTACGAACCTCCGTAAGGCGCAAAAGCGTCGTGTGCGGTGCTGCCTGATCGTGTGTGCCCGCTCAACGGGCTAGACTGGGTCATGTCGACGGCTTCGACAGGCCCGTGGAAGACGTGCGTGCCTGTCGCTCGGCGCTCCTCGAGCTGCTTGCGGCGACGTCTGGTAAAGAGTGCCACAAGCACAAGTACCAAGGCAAGAATAGCCACGCCGCCAATGACGCCGCCCACTATGGCACCCGTTGTACCTTTCTTGCCGTTGGAAGACTGCGCCGTCATTGCAGAAGCGGCGGCGGTGGCGATAACCTTCGAGCAGGAGATGTAGTTCCTGCCGCTCTTACCAACGTATGAAGCCGCTGGCATCTGTTGCTTCAGATAACAGTCTCCGCTATCCAAGCCAACGTAGGTGAAGCCCGCACAAGTTGAGGTTGCAGAGCAAGCAGAGAAACACTCGCCGTAGCCGCCAGTGCCCACAGTGACATTGCCGTTGGACTGGAAAGAGTTGTCCGCATTGCAGTGGACGGTATACTGGATCTTGTCTATGTCGGTATAGAGTGTGTTGTTGCCGGCAGGGCAAGCAGGCGCTGGGGTAGCCAGCGAGGTTACCGAATTTGAAGACGTGGCGAATGTGAACGACGTCGAAGTGGTTGCTGAGGTTGTGTTGGATACTGCTGTTAGGGGTGTGTCATGCTGCGATTCCGTAGTGGAGGACGGAGTGGTTGAAACTGAGTCGGTTGTGTTGGACGTCGAAGTGGAGCTGATAGATGCGGTAGAAGTCGCCGTTGTTGAAGTGCTCGAGATGCTCGCTTGCGATGATGTCTGCGTAGTACTTGTAATTGACGACGTACCTGTTGTCATCAAACTTGCCGTGCTTGTGGCTGTAGTGCTCGAGGTTGTGCCGCCTGGACAGCTGCCATCTGGACTGCACGGATCTACTGAGCAGCAGCCCTTGAAGCCGTTGGCGCAGCTGTAGAAAGCTGATCCCGATGGGCAGCTCTCTCCATCATCCAAACCTTTGGCGGTGTCTTTCTTCCCTGCTGGCGACCTGTTTGCGCCCTTCGTAACGTTAAGTGGTTGATTCGCCTTGCCGAAGGACTTCGCTTTCTTGAGCACGTCAAGTACTTCGACCGCAGCTTCTGACTTCCCACCTGTCAATTTTGCGGCTTTCGTCGCGTCGCTTAGCCCGTCAACATCAGGGACGACCATGGTTGGTGGGACGAATCGGTGTAACCTTGAGACTGAGCGGAGAGATTGCAGCAATCAAATCAAGACCTTGGAAAAAGGATGTATGTCCATCGAAGCGGTGCTTCAGGTTTCGCCGCATTTGGCAGTAGGATAGTGGACAAAGGGTCGTTTGCAGCAAGTTACCTGTATTTGCCACTCACAAAAGATGCTATACTTCCAAACCTACCTTCTGCCTTACCATACGGCGTTGACGGTCGGTAACTGATTAGCAGCATACATTTCCTGTCTTATTCTGCAACCCACTGCTATCCCTCTCGGCAAGATGTAACAGCCTTGCAGTCGTCGTTCTACACCTGAGCTGGAGCTCGCAGCAACGTCCGACACTGGAATGTGCAGGACGCATGCGGTGAGACTGCCAGCGTTACGCACCGGTATGCACATTCGGCGACTTATGCATTCCGCTTACGCATCTAACTGCGATGGTATCTCAATGACCTTCGCTGAACCGGCCGCAGGACGATGAGGGTAAGTCAGCCATTGTCTCCGTGTGTTCCCGTCGAAAATGAACATGTCGACCGGACAAGAACGACAGACTGGACTGTTGAGCTATATTGCGACGTCGCTGCTTGGAAAACTATAGTTGGGGTCAAGTCGTAGGCATTGGTATATGAGCCTTGTGTGCTGCGTAAGTGGCTATGATGGCGGTGATGGCTGAAGTGACTTGCACCTTCGCTCGCTTCATTGTGGCCTGACACCGTGATGTAGGACAAGCCAGCATTTTCACCCTGGAACTCATAGTGCTGTGTGGCGATGTGAATTTCTGCGTTGGATAGGGCGCTAAGCGTTGCGGTTGCGGTTGCTGAGTACATGTATCTACCAAGGCTGCTCCTCCCCAATCGAGGCCTGTGGCTGGTGGTGGCTGCCCGTTACTGGGGTCAGGGCTCACTCTCATACCGCCATATATGCGAACACTTGTTCATCGCGACTGGCACTTATCCTGCCCGATCTGTACGCGCGACCAGACTGCCGTTGTGACAGTCACCTCGCGCGACAATGAAGCATCTCCTCGCCTTGCCCGCCATCCTCCGCGCCTCCCTATACCTCGCCTCTGCGTCGTTCTCAGTCAATGAAGATCTCCTAGCCTTTCCTCAGTTCGAGGTCAAGTTCACGGACTCTTACCTATCCGAACTGCAAGCAGAGACGAGGCTTCATGGCAACGAGCAAATCAAAGTCAATGAGCAACCTGTCAACGACGATGGCTTGCAAGAACCCCCACCTTCGCAGGTACAGCAGTATCAGGGTGAACGTGGAGATGGCAAGATCAAGGAGGAGCCTAGGCTCGGGTACGAATACATGGTCTTGGACGGACAGCGTTATTTGTGTAGCGTTCCCGAGATCAAGCCATCTGCCTTTGCGTCAGGCGTTCCAGGCGCAAACGACACCCTCAGCAAGGTAGAGGAGGAGAAAGAGCTCGCTCGTGCAAAAGACCGAGGCTGGGAGCTTCTCTCCGCAATGCAAGGCAACTGTGTATACTTCATCAGTGGATGGTGGAGCTACCGATTCTGTTACGGCCAGGGAGTGAAGCAATTCCACCAGTTGTCTCCCAATCGAGGCGTACCCGTGTATCCTCCGGTCGAGGATCCCACTGTGGAAGGCTTCGAGCTTGGGAACTACAAGCCTCCGGAGAAAGGCGAAAGCGATGATTGGGCGCCGCAAAAGACAGCGACTGGCGAGCAGTCAGAGACGGGGAGTGCGTTAGATACCACCGACGGCGCAGCTGTGAAGCATCGGTACAGTGGCACCGGCGAGCTTGTCCAGCGAGGTGAGAGTCGTTATCTGGTTCAGCGACTGAGTGGTGGTACTACGTGCGACTTGACGGGCAAGGACCGGCGGATCGAGGTCCAGGTGAGCTGATCATACGTTTGTTGCAGTGGTTCAACACTGACGACTGCATCTAGTTCCACTGCAACCCGCAGTCGGCAGACCGCATATCACTTATCAAAGAGACGGCTACTTGCGCGTATCTTATGGTCATTCAGACGCCGCGTCTCTGCAATGATGTAGCATTCCTGCCTCCACAAAAGGATCAGCCGAACGCAATCTCATGCTCACCCATTCTTGGTGATGACCAAGTCGAAGACTACGAACGCGACCTGAAGGCCATTAAGAGCGCAGAGACTGAAAACAAGCTCTGGGAAGCTGGCGCTGAGGCAGCCGCGGCGATGGGGGTCCCGGGCTACGAGCAGTCTGCGCAGCTGGTGGGCGACATTATCGTCGGCGGTCATGCACTGGTTCCGGAAGGCGTCAAGATCGAGAAGTCTGCCATTGTTGGAGGCGGTAAGGAGACGTATATTGATACGGTCGCGTCATCCGACGGGCGCATCCTGTCAGAAGAAGACATGAAGCGACTGGGTTTGGGCGACCCACGTGCGGTTGAGAAGTTGAAGAAAGAACTAGAAAAGATCGCGCAAGGCCAACAGTGGAAGCTGGATGTCATCGACACGCCCAGAGGACGCGAGTACCGCGGCATCATTGGAGACGATGACGATGAGAAGGAAGAGGAAAAGAAGAAGGCGGCCGCCAGTAAGAAGTCCAAGCCCAGCAAAGACGGTGATGAGAAGGCAGCAGAAGGCAGCGAGGAGGAGTATTATAAGGAGGAATTGTAATGTGCGCAACGCACGGATGTGTCGTGTTGATGTTGGCAGGTCCGTCCTTGCGCCTTCCGCGAGCGAAGCCATGTCGTCCAAGAGCTTGCCCAACCGAACCTCACCGCTTCATGTCCGTGCTCGTCGCGCGATATCCATCAACAGCAGCATCCATTATTTGCGACAATGCAGTAGATGCCCGACGCTCGTTATGCCATTGCGATGACGCGAATCAGCAAGCCGGCGCGAAACCTGCTCCGAGCAGAACGCAGCGCGCACAAGGCAATCCGCCAGCGTCATCGCGAAGCGCTGCAAGTGGCAGAGTACCTCAACCATAAAGTCGAGCGACTGCGTGGTGTTATTGCAGATATGACGCGGGGCGAGAGGCTGCGGATTCCACTGCCAGAGTACAGCGCGGAGATGGAAACCATGGAGCAAGCGTAGGTGGCGAATGCGAACACCGCCGTGAAGACTGCATCCGAAGACTGACCAAGTCCCCAGCGTTCTGGAGCGCGCGACACAGTATGAGTCTGACGAAGATGAAGCTCTGACGAACATCGACGACCTTCCACAGCGGCCGCCGAAGAAGCGCAAGAAACAGCACGACATCCAACCTGAGCCGTCCAGCGAGATTGGTGGTCTCCCACAGCTTCCATTGCCGGGAATCTCCAGCGATGGCCTCTCAATCGATCCTGCGTTGCTGCTTACGAGCACGGCCGGCATCACGAGCGATACACTACCGACTAGCGAAGTCCTACCTTCCGAGACCATGGATCCGGAGCTTCTGCAGCAGTACCGTCAGCGAGCGGCTGACGTGTTAGGCGAGCATTTCAATACAACTATGGCGCAGCGCGTCTTGGCGATGGCGCCGAACCTCACTCGTGGGCGGCTCGAGAGGATGCGCGCGGTGCTGGAGGTGGACCTGAAGGCTAGGGTGGATGCTGTTCGGTTTGCTGATCTATTCTTCGGTAGTCGAGGGTGATGGACATCTTGCAACAGACTGAGAGCTCGTCTGGCTGACTGATCTAGCAAGAGTCCATGGAAATCAATATATTCGTCTGCTTTAGTCTTCCATGCCGGTCTCCGCGCGTGTCCACATGGTGTTACACAAGTTCAACTTATGCTACTATCAACAGGACACCTACTGCGAATGTCTCCTTTAAGGCGCAGAGAGAGCAATACTCGGCCCAGCAACCGGGAAAGAGCTAGTGTCAATCGCCACTCTAGCAAATTGAACGCATCTCGACTAGCACTTTTCGCGGATGTGTGAATGCACTCATGCCCATATCTAAGCCGAGACCGTGACTATCGCTCCTCGTTCTTCACCCATGGCAAGTCACCGCGTTCCAGCGTCACGCACGTCAGAGTTTGCCATACGTCACGTCTCTCTTTCCCCAGCTCGGTAAGGTCCACGAGTAACGGTTCCACGATCTTTCTGGCTTCTAGCCAAACCACGTCAAGGGCTTGATCTTGCGTGCAGGCCTCCTCGTACTTCGAATCGAGATTGGATTCTTTTAAAAACTTGCGAAATCTATGCTTGCGGACCAAACTTGGATAGCACTCCTCGCTGGCAATATAGTGATAGAGCCGTTCGAAACTTTGGTCGAGGCGAGAGCCGAACTTCTGAGAAAGCTTGTCCCGGAGCCAGTGGTGGAAGAAATGAACGGCCAATTGCTCGGTATGATCACGGTCGGCAGACTTCGTGCTGGTGTTGAAGAGTTCCCAGTCGCAGTCCTTTAACTTCCGAATGAAGACGTCGCGCTTCACAGCCATCATTCCTCCGATGCCGAGTTCCTCGAAGACCGCCGTAGCTTCTTTCCAGAATTTGTGGCCCCTGCCTATAACATTGGTCGCAGCCTCAATACAAGCCCACTCACTTTTGACTGCAACAGCGAATCGAAGCATTCTTAGAGGCTCTCTAGCACAACTAGCAAGGGCCTCCTTCCGCACGCACTGCAAATGGTTTTCAATGTGGATCTTAACCACGTGCTCGCAGCCATATATTCTGAGACCTTGGCTAAGGCCTCGACAGCGATCCTGGTCTTATTGAAAGCCTTCCCAGCAATTGAAGGAACCCAATGATAGAGTGTGCCAAGCATGTCTTTGTGCGCTCGGATGCGGGTAAGCCTCGCAGCACCGGGACTGCCGCTCGCCATCTCTGAGCTCGCCGCTGATGCCTCCTTCGACCTATGTCCACATGCATTGTTTTGGAAGCGGTTGTCTAATGCGACGCCTTTGCGATACAGTTGGCCCCCGCTACTGTCCTTCTCGAAGCGGAGTTCAAAGATTGTCGTTCGCTTGGTTGTTGACAGGTTTTCGATGCCAAAGAGAGGTAGCCTGCCATCATTTAATGTCGCAGGGTTCGCAGATGGAGCGCTGTTACTCCAGCGCTCGTCAAGGGCCGCCTTAAAGAAGTCCGAGTGGATCCGCAGCACGGCCCCATGAAGGACCAACTTTTCCTCTCTTGTCAACCATATCTCGCAGTCACCGTCGTGGAACTGTGGGAAGCCACGAGAACCACGCGAAGCCATCTTGCGGCCACTGCAGCTGTCGGTGGGAAACTTCTGGTACTCCAACTGTTAGATATTTTCCGACTGTGGAAGCGTGAGCGCTGTCCGACCGTTCCTACGCTCTTCGAGCTCAATGCACTAAGAGGAGGTGGAAATTAGTTCGCAGCTCAACGACAGTCTCTGTTGAGAAGCTGAGACTTCTCAAGCAGCACCGTGTCTAAGAAGTCGCTTGTTGATTGTTTGAGAAGAGCATGAAGATGATGACATAGCGAGCGCGTGATGAGGATGAGTGCGTGTGAAGTGAGGGAGAGCTAGTCAGAGCTTGTTAGAGTGGCAAATAAAGCCTTGTACTAAC
This sequence comes from Baudoinia panamericana UAMH 10762, assembly GCF_000338955.1. Lineage (NCBI taxonomy): Eukaryota > Fungi > Ascomycota > Dothideomycetes > Mycosphaerellales > Teratosphaeriaceae > Baudoinia > Baudoinia panamericana. The sequence continues at coordinate 60,056 of NW_006911267.1, forward strand.
ATCATTACAACCCAAGTGAAGACCCAAGATACCCTTCCTGCGGTGAGATGGCTGCAGACCTGCCGAAGGACCCGGCCGTTGTGTCGCTACATGTTTCGCACGGTATCGTAGGCGTTGGTGCGCTACGCTGTTCAGCTCACGCTCGGCATCTGCTCGCCCAGGGCTGCAGACTCAAGTCGCTAAAGTCGCCTAGAGTACCTCAGCCTCTTTGAATAAGACACAGATTGCGGTCGATCTGCTGCTCGCCATCCCGGCCCAGTTGCTGCGCCATCCAGCCAGATGAAAGTGAGGACCCTGCTGAGTCTTTACACCCATTTTGCGGTGTCCCCGACCTTTACCTCACGGCTCTGTTGTCGATTCCAGAGTACCCCTACGTAAGTGAAGTCATGCTGTTGTAGCTTTTCATCGCCCATCAGCAGTTGGTCTGTAATCGGAACGTTCAGCGAATCAAGACCATGAGCGTCCGAGTGGTTTGAAGGGCAGATCAGTGCTTGAAGGTTGATTGACACAGCTATGGTAGCCCAGACGCACCACCAAAGAGCAGTGGTTCAGCCTGAGCAAAGCGAAAGCCCACTCTCCAGGACATCATCTATGCCGTCGCGGCCAGGGAGCTGAAGGTGTACTGTCAGCAGCGCTCTTTTGCTCCCGCGCGGTAAAGACCTACATTAATCAAGTGGCACTGGTGACCTTCCTCAAAGCAGCCTCACATCACGCTGCCAGACATCACCACAAGGCATGGCTAACCATTGTCTCGACTGAAGGTTTGGTCGTCGTATCGTCCTTACGTAACGATGATTGCGCCCGTAAGCGCTCGACGTTTGCCATCACCTCCGCAGGACCTTCGATCGTGATCCTGGCCTCAAACTGCACGGATCGCATAGTCTTCGCATCGAGGCTGGGCAGTCGAGTTTTCGCGAGCTCCTCTATGAGCTTCTTGACTTGTGGATCCACATTATCTTCACTCGTGCTGTCCATCACGATGATGACGCAATGGCTAGCGTAACTACATAATTGGTCTGCTTTTGGCGGCGCTGCCGTAGCTTCGGTCGACATGCTCTTTAAACTATCTTCGTTCGTGGGAGTTCTCGAATAAGTTAGATTGCCTTTTGCCGAGCTGCGGGACGAATAGCGCGCTATCATGCCCTGTGCGGGAGAGCGGTGAGGTGGGAGTTTAGCTAGAGCTAGGTGAACCGTAGTGAATAGAGGCTGCTGAATGTAGCATAATGAGTCGGTGCGCATGGCGCGCACGCGAGGTGCTGTTCTGATGAGGCTGGCACAGCGGCTGACCTGCCCTGCGGTATGGGCCATCGCTCTCGCGTTCTTCAACATAGTGACCGCTCAGTACAGTAGTGTTGATGGATGCCCGCAACGCATGCGGAATCAGGTCCGGTTGCACTGTCTCCGTCGTGCTGCCTGAAGAACGCGATAGGCGTCGAAAGCGTGGTTGCGCACGTTTTGCGTTTCTAAGGATATGAAGGTTGGCTGGTGTCACCAAAGCGAGCGCGTGACCCAAATCTGTGGCTAGTATGACGTAAAGTCACCCAGCATCCGCCCCGACACTCAGTGAACCTCGAATACATCCGTCATGTCTTCTACCGTCTTCAAAAGCGGTGCAAGCTTGTTCGCATCTCGGAACGCCTCCGGCACGTTCTCCCTCATCTGCCGCAGCTTCTCTTGCACGTGGTCATAACTGCCCTCTTTCGCCGTATACTGCCGTATGACCTTGTTCGTAGCATGCTCTACGTACACCCTCGTATCTCTGATCCTCACTATCACGCCGTCCAACCTCAAGAAGAAGCGGCTCAGTATGAGTAACCGCTCTGGCATGACCCGTAGCTTGACGCTGAGTAGCGCAATGCCATTATCCGCAAGCTCGTCCTCGTAAAGATCAACAGTGTCGAAGAACAGAATGGGATCCGGTCTTGACAGCAGGTCTGTCCGGATTGGGAACCTCTCCTGCGTCGTCTGCTCCCACGCCCCAAGCGCCTCACCCGGGTGCGTACTGCCTTTGTAATCGGTACTATAGCTCCAGTCAAATGGCTTGACGACCTGCTTTACCTCATCTTGGTGGCTTCGCTCCTTCTTCCACTGTTCCGCTACCGCAACCTGAAGCATACCCTCCTCCGTCTTGCTTACTTTGTCCAGCGCATCTCTTGCGTTAAACTCTAGCGACCAGCCAGTCTTGATGTGAGTCAGCGACACAATGTTGTCACCAAATATCATCTCAGGAATGGGTATGCCTAACTCATTGGAGAGAGCTTCAATGGGTTCGGCCTTCAGAATTGGCTGCTTTCTGGTAGTGACATTCCACGCGCCATTCCTGCTTGTGGTACCCTGCGTACCACCCGCTTTTGTAGTTTCAACTCCATTGGCCGCCATGGCGCTGCCGACGTGCTGTGCATGTGTAGTACAGTATCGGAGCGACGTTGATGGCTTTGAGGTGGAGTTGAAGCTTCCGAAGCCGACTTCACAATGACTCGGAAGGGCTCGAACGTCGAACAATTACAACAGGGCGTAGAATAGAGCGACGACCATTCTCCACCCTTCTCGCAATATCATTATGAACTATTCAACCTTCAATGATTATCGTGCGCATGATTTGATGGGCGCTCGTATCGTATGCATGCCGGAACGATGAAGAAGCACCTCACCATTGTGATCAAACTCGGTAATATCGACAGCGCGTTTGCAGACACGAAACACTGACAGAAGTAGGTACATCTTCCATCGTACACGAGAAGACTCATGAGCCGTTGTTGTCCACACTCTCCACAATCGTAGAGACTGCCGTCAGCCTCCACCATGAAGGGCACCGTATTATCATCTGCTCGTCAGGAGCCATCGGCATGGCGCTCCGTCAGATGGACATGGACCGCAGACCCAAGCATCTGCCACAGGTCCAAGCACTCGCTGCCATCGGACAGTGCAAGCTGATGAGCATGTGGGATCAATTGTTTGCCCACATGAGGCAACCTGTGGCCCAGATCCTTCTAACCCGCAATGACATCGCAGACCGTACGCAGTACCTCAATGCACAGAATACGCTGCATGAACTCCTTAGCATGGGCGTTATACCCATCGTCAACGAGAACGATACCTTGAGCGTACAGGAAATCAAGTTCGGCGACAACGATACGCTTTCAGCCATCACTGCCGGCATGGTACAAGCAGACTACCTCTTCCTGATGACTGATGTCGACTGCTTGTACGACAAGAACCCTCGGACGCATCCTGATGCGAAAGCCATTGAGGTCGTTGAGGACATTGCTGAGCTAGCTGCAGACGTTTCCAGTGCTGGCAGCTCGCTTGGTACAGGAGGCATGGGCACCAAGATCGTCGCAGCCCGGCTCGCCACTGCCGCAGGAGTCACTACAGTCATCACCAGAAGCAGCAAACCTGGCAACATCGCCGCCATCGTTCGCTACGCGGAGGGGCTGCGATCCGCTCAACGGAGCTTAGAGAGCAGCGGCGAGCTTCAACCGAAGGTACCGACTGAACCACAGCTGCTAAAGACTGCGATAGTCAATGGCACTTCCACGCCTCGCTTGGAAGAGCCAGGCTTGCCGCCGCTGCATACTCGCTTCCTGCCGGACCCTCATCCGATCCGTGACCGCTACTTTTGGCTTCTGCACGGTCTTGCGCCGCACGGTACACTTTACATTGACGCCGGCGCCCATGCTGCGTTGAATAATAAGGCTGGTCTGCTTCCCGTCGGAGTCGTTGACGTGGAAGGCACATTCGGTCAGCAAGAGTGCGTTCGCCTTTGCGTCCTGCCGTCACGCAACGCAGCCCTAAACGAAGGTGAAGAGGTTGGTAGAGCGCTGGTGAACTATTCCGCCGCTGAGATTAAGCGTATCAGAGGTGCGAAAAGCAATCAGATTGCCGAGCTGCTGGGTTACGCAGACAGTGAATATGTAGCATGGAGGGAGAGTGTTGCCTTGTTTAAGCGCGAGCTTAGCAGACCGGTGACGCCAAGTGGAGAGAAGAGGTTGAGCATGGGGCGATTGAGTAGTTACATCGATGGGTGAATTCTTGCCGTTCAGTCGTGCCTGCCATCGGCACAGTGTGGTACCGGCGCTAGTGCTAGGGCCGAGCTTGCCTTTGCTCGTGACAGCAATAACACATGTGACAAGTGCCTGCTTGAGCAGGCAACTGAAGGCGTCCGTCCAGCAACTTCACAATATCTACTAGCTGCTGTCGGAACAAAGGCTGTCGTGACTCGCATTGGGAACGGTCGAAGAAAGCGATATCATGCAGACCGGCACCGGCACCGAAGAGAGTGCAAACCTCGAAGACATCAAGCACGCCAACGGCGGCGAGCGTTACGAAGCCAGTGACAGTTCGGACGACTATGAAGCGGCAATGTCCACATATGCCGCGGCGCTCGTTTCAGAAGAGCGCCACAGCAGACGGGCCATAATGAGCGGCTCACTCACGACGTCCGGCGACCACGACCTCCACCAGATCGTGGCGTCTAGAGCAGGCCCACAATGTGTTCGGCAAACTGTTGCCTTCTTGGACCTGTCCGCCGAGCTTCGCAATCGCATCTACGAATAAGCTTTTGGCGCGCACAATGATCTCGAACCCGCCCTCATCATTGCTAGTCCTTACCTGGACGTAGCAACGGCGGTAGCCGCCCAGCTGGCGATTGCATCCATATCTAAGCAAATCCGAAAAGAATCACTCGCCATGTTTTACACCGTGACCTACTGGGTGGCGTACATCGAGATTCACAATATTGAGCCACTGATGAAAATGGCTACGGGTAGTCACAAGTGTGGCAAGGCCACCAACTGTGAAAGTGCACGTTAAGCTTCTGCCTTCATCCGGGATGAGGGTCGATCTGCTCCCCTTCATGCGAGACTGGCGAGGTCTGAAGCATGAGACGATTCATTTGATTATACACAATTGTTTCCCAAACAGCGCTGATTCCGGCTTGCGGTCTTTGCTCGCGATGGTCGTGGATGGCGCTGAGAAGCTGGCAGCGCAGGGCTCTTGCAACCAAGAAGCACTCAAAGCCGAGTGGTGGAAAGTGCAGGAGAGGTGGCGGTGTGACAACTCGTACGAAGTGGCGTGCCAGGCAGGCGAGCGTAGTACATGTAGGCTTGGGTGCTTAGCGCGAAGGGGGCAGAGAGCGTGTCTCGACGGAAGGGAGGTGGTGACCTTGGACTTTGTTGTAGGCAGGAGCGATTGCAAGACCATCACTTGCCTTTTGTGGTGTGAGACGACCTGCTTGTTTTGCCAGCCCAGGCACATCATTCGGTTTCAGTTGTAAGACTCCTCGGATCCAGCCACGATTTGTTCGAGACGCTAGAAGGTAGCAGAATAATGAAAAGCTTGGAATGAGGACCTTCAAACACGTCCGGCATTGCTTGCTACCCGCACTCTCCCGGCGTGTCTCACACAAGATGTATCTCTTGATTAACGGCTGTAAAGTCTTTCTCACCCTTCATTAGGCCCTGTATATACGACTCGCCAACGATCTCGTGACAGCCCTTTCCCACCGATCGCAGGACAAATGGCGTCCATCCGCCGTCGAATTGCGCTATTTGATCGCCAACACGAACCGTAAATGGACCCAACCCTAGGTAGCCGCTCGCTGTAATGAAGAAGGTGCGATAGGTGACGCAGCCTTTTACATAGACCGCAAAGTTCCGGATGTCGAGCTGATTGTCATCGAAGTAAAGGACCTGCCTTCCATCTACCCTGTGGTTTGTGTTACGAACAGCATCCAGGTAGCGGAAGTAGGTTTCTGCGTGCGTCCAGCGTTGAAAGCGTGTGAGAGAGTGATCGAATACAAGTAAACGCGCAAAAGCATCAACCACGTCTGAAGTACGGACGACGGCTAGATTGAGATGCTTAAATGCTAAGCATCGCCATGATTCGAGGTAGATCAGACCAAACTCTCGAGGACTGATACCGCGCAGTCGAACATGTCGACCTACTGCAACCACCTGATCATGCAGCGCGCCGTAAACGGTGAGTTGCTTGCCGTCTTGGCTCAACACAGGCGTTCTGTTGGCCAAGGCGAAACGGACAGGCTCTCCCTCGGGTACGAGATGCTTAAGGCTGTAGTAGATTGGCGTGTTCCAGTTCCAAGCCGTCCAATCTGGCACCCAGCTAGGCAAGCCTTTCACGTTGCCTATCACGTTGTTGCTGGCCAGACCAAGAGGTCGAAGGTCACCTTGCAAAAGATATACTCTTGCCACTCGACGGTAAAGTTCCGATGTAGGCTCGTCATAGTCGACAGTCTGTAATTCAGAGGTGTCGACAAAGGACCCTGAGGAGAGATGCGTAGGTTGATGCTTGGCCAGACCGAGGATGGAGAACACCCTGTCGAGTGGTTCTGTGCAAAACCTTCCTCGTGCCAACTGCAAAGTCTCGAGAAGGTCCAGTCCGTAATCGACCCAGAGGCAAAAGTGTACCAACGTCGAGGCAGCGAAGTCGTTTCTCACAGCTTGGCTACTAACCATGTATGCAATAAGCCGAACAAATTTGGTCCATTCAATTGTAAAGGAGCCACGCTGCATGATAGCGTGTGGTGTCAGGCATGCCTCCTGCAGTATCCATGTCCGCATGAACTGCGTAAGATGTCCGTGTCGTCAGCCCCGTGAACATCATGATCATGACGGCGAAGGAAACGTGCAGACTCACCCACTGGTCGAGCAGCAACTTCCAGAAAGGATTCCAGCGCTCGTCCCTCAAGTCCGGCAGCCGGCGCTGTTGCATTTCCTGTGCTGTTAGTGTATGAGCCACTTCCGAATACCCTGTTCTTGCATCAACAAGCTGTACCATCTGAGCAAGTTCTTGAAGCAAGCTGAAAGCCTCAGCTGTTTGCTCATCTTCATCACCGAGCCAGAAGACACCCCGTAAAGCATGCTCATATATATAACCCATATGCCGAACTTGTACGCTACGCTCGTGCTTGTTGCTCTGATCAATACACAATGCATCGACCCACAGCCGTCTTGTCCCTTCCAACAGGCGCATTCGTCGGAGCAGTAACGCCAGATTCACGCCAACACTGATGCTGGAGCCGTTGCAATCGATTATGATCCGTGACTTCTGGTCGCCCCAAACGTATGACACTGCTTCGTAGTCCTCAAGCTCGTCCATTGGAATCATTCGCAACACGCCACGGATCGGTTCATTCCACTGACCAGGCGCGAGCTCGAAGTAACGCGTGTAGCGATCATTGGGCAGGGTCTCGTAGACATACGGACTCAATCTGTTCCCTTGAGCCTGTCAGCTGCGGACAGATATTTGGTTCGGACGAATGTACCCGTGGACAGATCCAGGAATGCCCGCTTTTGGTCGTTTGACTCGTCGTGGCGATCGCATGTTGCGAGTAAAGCTGCTTACAGTGAGGTTTGGGGCTCTCAAAATTGAAGGTCATCGCTGCCACTGACCGCACGCGATGGCTTTTGATTAGGACCCAGCTTAAGGCCTTGCTGAGCAGACCTGCATTTGGGAGATACGTGACAAAGAAGTTTCGAATGACAAATGGGAAAGAAGTTCGGAAGCATTCTATTATGAAGCCGACTCGGTCTCCTGTGTCCTGGTTTACGCTGTGAAACGGCAATGCGGTCATCAGGTGATAGGGCGCCTCCCTCCATGGCCTGGGACACAGGCAGCATGACCATCATATATCCGAATCTACTAGGCGAGCATGTCGGCGGCACAGGCATCGTACGGCACAGTAGGCTTGGGAGGGTCACCCCCTTGCAAATGCAGGATCAGATGAGAGCGCACAGATGCAGGACTGCGCAGTCTTAAGCGATACGACCCTTGGTAGGCGCCTTAAGCTTGTATTGGTGTGATGGGATGGTGAAACAGCCCAACCACTTACGCATCCCACACGAGGTATCCTGCTAAGCGCCGGAGGCCGCCAGATGCCGTGGCGGAGCGCTCCATGCCGGTAGCGACTCCGTAATCTCCGGGTCCAGCTCCACGCGCTCATGGTGTGGAAAGAGAGAGTGATAGCTTCGTTGTAACCAAACGAAATGCGTGCGCGGTCCAGTATCGTACCTGGCACGTGAGCAGTATCAGCTTCATGCCGCAGCTCACGTGTTCCGCCAGAGTGGCCACTCGCTAGATTGCAACATCTTAATCTAAGGCGGACTGTAGAAAGGGCGAGGCTGCACAATCTATTCAGCATGCTCACTCGAGAGCCTTACACGGCTTGCCAATAAAGGCATGCACCACGTGCAGTACACAGCTCACTGGGGTGTCGCAATGTCGACCGCGCAGCAGCCAATCAATGCGGAGCGCACACGCAGTGGCAAACGTGGCGGTGCGTGGCCGTGCAACATGCAGGTCGCTCATTGCTGTCCGGGAGGCGACTGCTACGTAGCGGCGACAATGTTTGGACTCTGAACACGTCTGCAGGTGTCGTAATCTCTGTGCTGATGACTGCGGCCACGTACACAAATAACAGCATAAGGTGTGGCTTGAATAAAGTTTGGCAGGAAGAAGCAAATGGCCAAGCTTTCCCCGTGACGTCGCAATTGCTTCCCGCCGCTTGGCTTCGACCTTTGACCACCAGCCATCTTCGACTTAGAACCCCACGCTGCGACTCTCACCCCTACCGTATCGGTACTACAGGCGCGCACTCTTCCAGGTATGTCCTTTGCGGTCACATTGTCTCGAATCGAAGCTGTTGCGGAAGTGGGCGCTCTCTCGTACTGCGAGCCACGGAACAGCTGACAATGTACAGGAATAGCCGAAACACCCAGACTCCTATCGAACGTCCATATCCACAACCGGCATAATGTCGAACCAAGGTTACTACGGCGGCCAACCCCAGCAGCCCCAGTATCCCGGTAACACCTAGTATGTTCCTCATATCTCTTCTGGTGGTTACCTTGAAACACAGGTCCCTCGCTGGTGCTTGCGCAGGTAACCAACTGACAAAACTGCAGTGGTGCGCCGCAGCAGGGAGGATACGGAGGCTACCCACCGCAACAATACCAGGCTCCGCCGCCGATGCAGCAACAATACTATCAGCAGGGACCACCTCCGCGACAGAGTCGTGGTGGAGGAGGTTGCTTCCAGGCTTGCATCGCCACGCTCTGCTGCTGCTTTGTCTGTGAGGAGGGTTGCGAGTGCTGCGCAGACTGCTGCCAGTGCGCGGAGATGTGCTGCTAAGGAAAGAGAGCGGATGAACGAAGGCAAATGCGCGGAGGAGAATGAGGAGAAGGGCGCGGCGGCGTGAAGATGGTGCGCCGATTGTGCAGTAGGAGATGGCACAAGGAACCTGTGGAATGTATTGCAGCTTGGACTGGAAAGCGCTTGGCTTGAAGCTCATGGTTTTCTTGATGCTGGTTTGTGCAGTTTGCGTTTCCCTACGGTAGTTTTGTGCATATGACGACTTGATGAGCATTCCGCGACTACAGACTTGGCCCTCTCACTGTTGTCTATTGCCCGTATGATCTTTACGTTGAGCCAGAGGGCATAAGGTCAAGCTGTCACGGTGTGGTGGCCGGTTGACGCAATCCGTATCGTTCGAAATCCGCTTGGTCCATTTCAGATTGTTCCACCCCACTGGCCGAACTCGAGTAGCTCCGGAAGCTTGATGTACCAGAGTCATAAGCTTGGCAGTAGAGATCGTAATACAAAGGGTCCTGATGCGCCATGAACGACCGACATCCTGTCGCAGTGGCCGTTCGTGAGAAGTCTGTCGCGTTATCACAGTCCCGTAGCTATCCGGGCCGAACGAGGTAGGCGCCAAGTGACCTATCAAACTTCTCCACGCGAATGGGCATCTCCATGGCGTAGAAAGGGTTCTTTACCACGAAGTCGCCATAGATCTCATAGCATCTCCGCACGACAATGTCCGTATTCGGCTGCTCCGGGCTCGTGAAGAGCAGAAGTTTGACACCGGTCGGAGTTTGGAAGCATGTCAATCGAAAATGACTGCTTTCAAGGCTTTGGATACCAGTAGTCTGCGGTCTCCGATAGCCTGGCGGTGGCTGAACGGCAGGAGCCGGGTTGATAGACCTCGAGATGGCATGGATGCCGTGGAACGTGCCTGCTAGAATGAGGTAGTCGTTGCTATCTAGCTTCTGGAGGCCTTCGTGGAATGTCCGATTGTATATTAGGCCGCCAGCTTTGTTGATGATCAGCAAGGCAAATACGACCCTTGGCAGACGTTAGCTGGCTGGTATAGCGGCACGGTACATCGCACACATACATCGTCACATCGTCGACTAGTATACAAAAGATTATGTAGCTAGACCGTGTCCTACTCCTGGCTTATCTTTGTGCCGTGACTTTGCTATGCTGCAGGTGTTATTCGTTGTTCGTTGTTCGTGCCTTGTGGCCTTACGGTTACCTCTCGCTGCAAGCAGAGCAAGGGTCTTGCTGCACCCCACAACTCCCAAATCAGATCCCTGCGAGTGATCGACATGGGGCTAGATGCTCGTGAATGCTACTGGTTTCACACTGCCCTGCGACAAACAGAGCTGCCATCAGGCGACAGCAGTGCACTGTCGCACCTGTGTCCCTCGCCTCATTTAATACACCTCTAGTTCCAGCAGGCATCCCCGCACGTATGAACATGGTACCTCCACATCGTCCATCTTCGCTTTCCTGATATTAGAGACGCTGTCCAGCAGTCAGCATGACAACGCCAAACAGCGCCGTGAATACTGCCGGCTCTATTCAGCGTATTACAAAGGAGCTTGCGCATATCCAGAAAGGCGAGGACTTGTCGCTAGCCGTAGCTCACCGTGATAGCGATGTGCGCAAGATTCGTGCTCTGATCATTGGGCCGCCAGAGACACCCTACGAGTACGGCTTCTTCGAGTTTGAGGTTAAGTTTCCCAAGGTAGGTGGATAAGCAGCATTTTGATTCTAGGCGCACTCATGAGTACCCTTCTTACTGTACCAGGAATATCCAATCAAGTCGCCACACTGCCGCGCCATCACCACTAATGGTGGCCGCACTCGCTTCAATCCAAACATCTACGCCGAGGGCAAGGTATGCTTGTCTATCCTCGGCACATGGCGCGGTAACCCAGGCGAAGAGTGGTCGAGCGCTCAAGGTCTGGAGAGCCTACTGTTGAGCGTGCAAAGTCTCATGAGCGCCAATCCGTACGAAAACGAGCCCGGCTACGAAAACTATGACAAGAACCAACCGAACCCGAAAGCATATGTCGAGAAGATCCGGCATGAGACTCTTCGCGTGTCCGTTATGCAACGTCTAGAGGTCTTGTTGGGCATCTCCGCCGATCGTGATGGCTTCTACCGCACACCCAAACGACCGCGTACTTTAGGCAGCTTCACGCCCTTTGCAAGCAGTGATAGCGGCTCGCCGAATGGCAACGGTGCTAGTGGCGCCAGCACGCCGGCGACGGAAGGCTCGGTGTACGAATACGATGCCGACGCCGCATTGTCCGCGCTTGAGGACGAAGGTCAATGGAACCCTTTTGCAGACCTGCTCAAGCGACGTTTTCTGTGGTACTACGATAGCTACGTACGTGCCGTCGAAGCTGGCGTGCAAGATCACAGGCAGGGCGAAGCATTCACGCGCATGGAATTCGAGTATCCACCAAACAGTATGGAAGGGTCTTTCGACTATAAGAGTCTACACAAACGACTCGATCGAATCAAGCAAGCGCTTGACGAAGAAAAGCACCACTGGGCGGAAGTAGGCACGAAGCAGGTTGCTGACTGCACGCAGCTGGCTACGATGCTCGGCTTCGTTTTCCGTCAATTAGAGCATAAATGGAACGGCGTCAAGCAGACTCAGTCAACAAACGACTACAACGACGGGCAAGCGGACGACGACCTTGACGGCGGTGACAGCTTCTTCGACGATGAAGATGTAGTTGAACCTCACGACCGTGCTCACTCTCCACCCGCTTCGGATTGCTCGGGACTCGAGATCAGCTTAGCCGAGGAGAATAACCCGTTTGTTTGGAACATCACCTTCATCGGCAAACCCTCAACCAACCTTGAAGGTGGCATCTTCAACATGACAATGCACATTCCGCCAACATTCCCGGACGCGCAACCGCGAGTGAAGATACACACACCCATCTTCCACCACCGCGTCAGTAGCGCCGGCACGCTATGCTACTTCCCGAAGGCTCTGGACAACATTGACTCACACCTGGAGGGCATCGTGGCAGCCATTGAGGATCACAACCCAACATACGATCCGCGTGCAGTCATCAACCCGGAAGCATTTGCGTTGTATTGGGGTGGCGACGAGAAACGCAAACTCTACAACCGTAAGCTACGGCGAAGCGCGCAGGATAGCTGTGAGTGTCTCGGTTGAGCAGCCTTACGCGTGAGTAGTGCTCGCGAATGGCGCTATGGCTTTTGTGCTGACCTCAACTGGTTGCCCTTCTCAGACCTCGATCTAGACCCGGCGAAGGCTCGAGGAAGAACCGTCGGGGTGCTCCTGGTCATTCTTCAGCGGTCGAGGCTTACGGACTGGTGACGGCGTTTGGGTAGGCGTCTGCGGAAGAAATAATGAGTACGAGCAACGGTGCTTGCTCTTTCAAAATGCGGTCGCGGCAATAGCTGCTTTACTGCGAAGGCGTTCCGAGGTGGCGGAGGACTGTGATACCCGCATTGAGTATGCTGAAGATTAGCGTTGGTGCTGCTGGCGTTCATTGCTATCGAACATTGAGATGGACTTATCCGAAATCGATGCTTAGTTGAGTACGTCCGTACATGCGACATGGAGTCTAAGCTGCAGGGAGCTCTTTCGGCCGTCCACTCACACACGTCTCACCGCATTACTCATCCGCTTCAAGGAGACATAACACGTCCAGCTCTCTTCTGATAAACTCATCAAAGTCCGACCGTTCCATCCCAGCGCTCTTCGCCAACCGAAACAAACTCTTGATATCCGTGCTGATATGCTGCTTTATGCCCAACTGTGCGCGATCCGTAACTACGCTCCCACCCCTCTGTGCCTGAGATCGCGCATTTGCTTCGGCTTCCTCCGCAGACATGACCTCTGCTTGCTCTTCCAGCCTCTCGACGCTGCCTTGGGAGGAGGTAGGCGAAATAGGCCGCGGCATGGAGAGGTCGCCCGCGGGCCCGTCGCGCATGTATTGTGCATTTGCGCTTGCGAGCACGGAGTCGTGCGCCTTATCAGGCGCGAGATTGTTCGTTTCGAGACCTAGTGGGACGTATGTGCGTTGTGGAGGTGGGTTGTCGGGTCGTAGCGAGACTGGCGCTGGTGCTAATGCTGGTGCTGGTGCTGCTGTGTCTGGAGTTTCTTCGTCTGGGTCGTGGCCGTCCATTGCTGGTTGCACGCCGCCATAGCGAGCGAAGTATTCTAGTTCGGATTGTGATCGTTGGCGGTTGCCGCTCTGTAGAGATGTGCTTGCTGGCGGAGCAGGGGAGTGCTTCTGGGCTGGTGTGCGGCCCGGTGTGCGGTCGTATGCTGCCCAGTAGCTGCCGTCGTCTTCGTCTTCCTCGTCGGCAGGTATCGAGAAGGCTGCGTGACTGCTCGTGTGGCCGTTGTTCTGCGGTACGGGTATTGTGTGGGTCGAAGCAGCATCGTTTGCTTCCAGTACCGAGTCAAACCATGGTGCTCCGTCCTCAGCGTCTTCAAGACTTCGGAGCTCGGTGAGCTTCCATCCTGCTCCTGTCTCGCCGTGCTCATCGTTCTCGCACCATACGAATAGAGGCGAGAGTTCATACTGATCCACGTCCAGCCTGGAGTGCAAGGTTTCGTCGTCTAGCCGTCTGTACTTGGCGGGACGTACGTCTCCAAGATCAAGCTCGCCGGATACAGGATGTGCTTCGAGCTGCATCCTCTCGACAACGTCTGGTAACCTGGCGGCTCTTTCCTCGTCCCAGGACAAAAGCGGTAACCAGCCTTCGGCGCTATCGCTCATGAAGTTGACTCTCTGCCGCAATGTCGGTGCCAGGATGGGCATGAGAGCCGGAGGAGGGCGTGGTGCCATGAAGGCTGTTGGTAAACATGCTACAAGTGGTGGCAGTAGCTCGCGTGAGTCAGGTGGAGGTGGTAGATGCATGGCAGGCGGTAGTGACCGTAAGACGAGTGGTCGTGTGCCGAGTACACAAAGTACACAGACAAGAGATATGCAGGAGCTTAGTAGTCAGATGTATCGGTAGTGCTTATCCCATCCGGCCGGTTCAATGGAGCTTTCTTGCCTACGGACCAAAGATCGTCACAGGTGAGACATTCTTGCACTGCCTTCTTCCTCGCACGTGGCTATGAAACATAAATGGAGAAGATGTCGTATGTGCGGAGAAGACGTAGAATGTCTCAAGCAGGAAGAGAATACTGGATCGTCTGCTTACCTCGAGGCGCTCTAGGCGTGGAGCTACCTGCTCTGGCGTTTAGCAAAGCGTACAACCATCTCCGGTCACGAGGTCTCGTAAACACTTCGTGAGAAATGTGACGTGCGTGGGTCTGGAGGCTGGTTCGGCCCAAAGGGAAGTTGCTGAGCCTCGCTACCGGTACTCGCTCGGCTAATGTGCCCATGCACTACCATGCAGCAACGCCACGTGACGCGTTTAGTCGGCGACGCGGAGGCAGTCACTTGCCGACCTCTCCTACGGTTATTGAGCCTGTTAGCCTTGTAAACTACGCGTTCCAAATACCACGTCAAGAGGCATAGGACAGTGCTCATCAGAGGAGCGGCAAGCAGTCTCGCCAGAGCGCGTTGATACGCGCAACGCTTCCAGCTGGAGCTCGCACAGCAGCAAATTTCAGACAGAAGCGCCGCTCCTCCGTCTCAAACATGGTGTTTCAGGACGAAGTGCACGCATGTACGCGCCGAACAGTCTCCTGTACCAGCAGAACCCCTCCACGGGACATCGACAGCCCCTTGTCTTCTCTTGGCGTATATTGAAGCGACGTCTACCATCATTGAAGCTTTGCCCAAATGAACATGGCCATACCATGCTCGCCGGCCTGGTACATCCCTTCCCATACGCTCGAATGCTTGGTTCGAGCGTGATTCCAGACTGACACAGTACGTGGCGTTGAGTCTGGGCTCTACAGTCTGCCTAACTCTGTTGTTCGCTCGGTGCATACATTGCTATTGACTCCTGCGAGTGCTGCATCTCTTTGTCTTCCATATCAGTTTTTCCCAGCAGTATGCGACTGCGTCTCTGCGTTCGCTCGTCAATCTCCAAACACAGAATCTGGCAGGTGCAGATCCAAAGTGTTCATCTCACACCGAAGAGAAACAACGTACCATGCGTTTTCCTTTCTTCAGCTCGTACTTTCTGGCATCGGGTGTTGCTTGTGCAGCATCTCTGCAAGCGCAGCATTCTTCGGGCGCAGAGCACATTGTGCTGATTGATAAAACGCACCCAATGCCACCACAAGTTGCGGAAGTGCTCCGTCGCTTAACGCTGAACGAGACGCATCCGGACGTTCGGTATGTTTACAATAACAGCGCGTTCACTGGCTTTTCCGCTTCGATGGGATCGCACTGTCTTGACCTTCTTGCAAACATGTCCGACATTTCAACGGTTGAGAAGACTACTGTTGTTGCAAGGGCCGCTGTAGCAGGAAGGCAGACTTCGCTGGCATACAATACGCGACCCAACGCACCATGGGGACTGCAGCGCATCTCGACCGCTACCACGGTCGCCGGCAACGCACAAGCTTTGGGCTACACTTATTCTTTCGCCAACACAGCTCTCGGTCAAGGAGCCGACATCTACATCATCGACACTGGGATTTACACCAGCCACAACATCTTTAACGGCCGAGCGAAGATGGCCTGGTCGTATAATGAGGATATGACCGACTCTGACGGACATGGCACGCACGTCTCGGGAACCGCCGGCGGTGACATACTCGGGGTAGCGTCCAATGCGAACATTTTCGGCGTGAAGGCGCTTGACTCGGACGGTGGTGGACTCAGCTCGAATGTCATTGCCGGGATAGACTTTGTCGTGCAACAGCATGATGCACGCAGAACCAATGCAAACAGCGGCTCTCTTGGCTCTGTGATGTCGATGTCACTCGCTGCTGGATCGTCAGTGCAGGCGCTCGATCAAGCCATCAAGGCCGCAGTTGAGGCAGGTGTGCACGTAGTCGTCGCCGCCGGAAACAACAACCAAGATGCCTGTCAGTCGTCGCCGTCCTCATCTGGTGGCGTGCAAGGGCCGGCAATTACCATTGGCTCCGTCGGCATCACAGGCCAACGTTCAGCCTTTTCGAACTATGGAAAATGCGTCGACGTATATGCACCGGGAGAGGATGTTATATCGTCCTGGTTGGGCGGGCCGAACATGATCAAGTCTTTGTCAGGCACATCCATGGCAACTCCGCACGTCACAGGCATTGTAGCCTACGCTATGGCTAATGCCACTCTCGCCAAGAATCCATCGCTCATGAAGGAATGGGTTCAGATGACAGCGCTGCAACTGCCGGATGGAAGCCTTGTTGCGAACAATGGTGTCCAGTCGGGCGATGTCAGTAATGGCATGCTTGCTTTTCGCAAGGGTGCCACGAGGGCGGCACTCACGAAGGTCTATGGCGCTAGTGGTGGTCCGGCTTAGGCAGCAAGAGAAGTATAATTCAGACTCGGACCACAGTTGTTCGCGCTTCCTGATTGCCCGAGAACCGAGGTATTCCAGGTAAAAGGGCGCCCTCAGCACACAGCAAGCTTGCTGCAAGAACCTCCAGCATGCATAAGCGAGCCAAGGCCACGCATATCACGACCGCACTAGCTCCGTGTCTTAGGCAGCTGCCCTGCATGCCGTCCTACGCCCCGTTATGCGGCGCAGTCCACCGTTGCATAGGCTTCGGGCACAGCGGGATGAATCTACGAGCTGTCACTGGCTGCCCTCAATGCCGGTCACCATTAGAGGTGTGTAAGTACCGGTGAGTAATCAAGGACGAATTGGAACAGCTTCCAGTCATCAGAAAGGTCGAGACCTGAAGCTGAAATGCACTTGCGCTTGGCGCACTCGTGGTGTTGTCGCTACAGACGCGCATGTTGTGGACATTGCCAATACCTAGCCGCTAGCTGACTGGTGTAGAAATAAATATCAGGGGTATCATTGCCGTGTCATCGTGCCATTACATTAGCGACAGTGTAGGTTGTATCATCCATTTTCCGCCCATCCAAGCATAGGGAACCGTATCGTTGATCAGCCTTGTGTCCTAATCAGAAAGGAGAAAGCTCGTAGAGGTCCAGCAGGTCCACCGTCACTCTCATGCCAGGACTAGGCGCCCCTTTT
This sequence comes from Baudoinia panamericana UAMH 10762, assembly GCF_000338955.1. Classification (NCBI taxonomy): domain Eukaryota; kingdom Fungi; phylum Ascomycota; class Dothideomycetes; order Mycosphaerellales; family Teratosphaeriaceae; genus Baudoinia; species Baudoinia panamericana. The sequence goes on from NW_006911267.1 coordinate 77,252, forward strand.
GCATCGCGATGATCTGTTCGCTGAGCAGCCACGCCTCGGTCACCTCGTCAAGACGCCAGGCTGTGGGATGCACAATGTCCCCCTCGACCTTCTTCGCTGTCTCCATGTGCCGTCCGATGTGTTCCATCCGCTCGTCCCACGATCCCGACCCGTCGAAAGAGACGGCGCACTTCGCGAACAGACAGCCACTTCGTTGTGGCGCTGATCGCAGTAGCTTGTAACACCTTCTTGAAATTTCACCCAGAGCCTCTTCCTCTGCGTCAACCTTCCCGCCTCGTCCAGATGCCGCCTGTGTCTTTACTTTCGTTGGACTCTTCTTGTCATCGCGCGGGACAGGATGCATTCGCCTGACGTGCTGGATGAACAGATCTTTACGGTTGAAGTCGTTGGGCTTGCGTTCGCTGTTGGGGCATTGATCGCAGCGCCAGTAGCCCAGGCGCATGTGCTGCGTTGCGACGTGCCTCTTCCACTCGTTCTTCGATCCGAAGCTTGAGGTGCAGCCGTACTGCGCGAATGCGCACGGGAAAGGCCGCACGGTTGACAAGGTCGCGTCTGAATTGGTGTTCGACTCGTCGTGCGAGGAGGTGCGTTTGCCGGGGGACGGACGCTTGACCACCTTCGAAGCCAAGTATGGAGATGTTATTGCGCGTGTTGAGCTGGCGCGACGGCGGCGGATGACCGGTGCCGCCTCGCTCGAGGCAACAACGTTGCCGTCCGATGCGCCTGGATTGCACAGCTGGCTTGGTGAGCAAGACACTTCGGTATGTACGTCGTCATGCATTGGGTGATAACCTTCCTGCGCGTAGTGTCCATATGCTAGATGCTCGTCGTCATAGTGAACACTCTCCGGTTGCGCGTCGGCATACTGCTGGACATCATGTAGAGCCACGCAGTGTCCATCATTGAAAACATCACAACGCTCGTATGTAGAGTATCCGCCGCTGGCAAGGAAGCTCATGTTAGTGTACATCGCTTGCGGCTGATCTACAGCCGCCTTTACATGTGGTGAACGATTGGGCGTCATTTCGCGGTCGCTGAGGACACTGCTTGGATGCGACATCGAGATCCCACTCTCACTAGGCGACGGATAGCGGCATGGGAGTGATTGCAACGATCCCTCCGAGTCGACGTACCGGAGTCCGTAGACCGGTACGTCGGGAAAGGGCTGCATGGTTGGATCCTCCTCGAACTTGTTGGACATGAAGAACGGTCGATCGCGCTCTTGGAGGTATCGCTGCATAGGTTGGACGGGAGATGTCCAGGTATCGAGGATACTCCATGGTTGTTGGTACGCCGAGAACTCAGGGTTCCAAACCGTCTCCGTTGGAAGATCGGTGGACGAACATGCATGATGATTGAACGCTGCTTGATGCGTAGAAGCCATCTCTCAACGCGATCGTTGAATGTCCCTTGTCAATGCAACAAAGATACCGTGCAGACTGCTTGATCAACCCGACAGTGAACGCGTTGAAGAGAGTTCGACACTTCCTTGACTGTCAGCGTAAGATATATCGCGTTGACACTGATTGGGAGAGACGACGAGCTGGGCGCAGCAGTGTCAACGACGAACAATCTCTCAAGGACAACACGTGTGAAGGGCGCAGTTGCGCACCGCAGCGACAGCAACGTTGAGATGCCAGTCGATACAAGAGTCAGAAGCACAATGGTCGTTATGCTAAGCCTACCTGCAATTTACCGACCTACCTTTATGATCCCTTTGCAACGACACGACTGCAGAGCCGCAACACTCCACCAGCATCCAGGTGGGCGGCCTCCCGAACGGTAGGCTAGCCCCTACTGCTTGCATTGGAAACCGGTGAAGGAGACCGACGAATGAGCGCAAACGTCGAACAAGCCAACCGTTTTCAGCTTCAAGCGCGCAGCGATGCTTACCCCGATAAGGTGCAACGCTGCTCCGACTCCGGTCTAGAGGCGCTTCGATGGCGGTTGCGTTTGAGGAAACGGCGCGCATGCGAGGGTGCCCGCCCTGGTGAGATAGCGGATGTGCATGCCGCCCTGCAGGAAGCTGTTATGCACGTTCCTGACCGTCGGGAGGATCCCCGCAGGTCTCGGATGCAGCTCGCAGCACCTTTCGGTTCGCCTTACGGGTGGAGCATGTGTTGGGGGCTGCTGGAGAAGCACAACAGTGGCCCACCTCATCAAGCCTGCTCAGCCTGAGGCCGCTGTATACTAGGTTTTACCGCGCAATGGCACGCTCAGCTCCTGATCTGTTCGAATGTCTGATCAAGAATCAGGTGTTCATGCTCAGGTACGGAGAGCTCTACGGTGGAGGCAGAGCTCAGAGCTTCGCCACTCCCCACGCCAGCGCACAGGGCGGCCTCGGTTGAAGCGCAGATCGGAAGCCACGTCGCCTTGGCATATGGTTTGCCCTGTTGCCTTCGCGTCCCTCAATGTTGCGGATAACCTGACCACAGGATCAAACAAGCTGCACTCCGCTTGAGTGTTCCATGACCTGCAGCATATGACGCCAGGCGGTGCTTGCATGGACGGCTTCGCAAGGTAAAAGGACCTTCGAAGGATTGATGCATGAATCTGCGCGCTTAATGAGTGGATTGCAGAACTTCACGGCTTACACACAAGTCCACAACCTTGCAGCAATCCCCAGACATGCACGATGTGCCATGTACGGTAGCAAGAGCAAGTGTTGTGACGTTGTTGCGGGTAGGAGGTTGCACGCAACCACACGATTTTACGGCTAGTCCGCTGATGCCTGAACAGATAGCGTGATGTCAGTTGTTCTTGCTCCGTGGGAGAACCCCAGCCATTTCATCCCATCATCATGCCGTTCTGAACAACTATATGCCCTGAGCCGGCTGCGACGCCCTGTGTGCACACCAACTCATGCCTTCTCACAACCGCGACCTGATCTCGAACTTCATGTCTTCGGGTAAGAACCAATTGGCAATCTTGTCGGCCTCTGGCTTTACTATTGTTGTCGCAGCGTCTCTGACCGGCTTCCCACCGTTCAGCCAGGTCGCGATTTCCTCGTCAGCGTGCGCTTCAGCGTCGTAGCCATAGCATTCTAGCACCGTTTGAGGGTCGCCGTAGAGGTTTGCGCTCCTCATACATATCTCCCCCCGTAGCTCACCCTCCATAGTCCTGTCTCTAGCTTGTTGTGCGGGACCGTTCGGGAGGTGCCACAACCATCCGTTCAGGAAAGAGACCTGCTGCTTGTAGCTTGCCTTGGGCATGCGGCACTTCTCATAAATAGTAACGGCTTCAGAGAGTGCGAGCCGGCCGTTTACGACCTCCCGAAGACACCGTGCAAGGAAGGCGCCATCTTCCATACTAGTTGCCGCTCCTTGAGCCATGTGGTTAACCATTGAATGTGCAGCATCTCCCATGAGAACAATGTTCTTTTCTCTGTTGGACCACGACTCCAATGGTCCGGTCACCAGAAGCGGCCATCGCGAGATGGGAGGCTTGATCTTCTCGATGGTACGACGAATTCGTGGATCGTAATCCTTATACTCGTCCCGTACTTCTTGTACGTCCACTTCCTGGACTTGGCTGACGGGTGGATCACGGAAGTGCGAGAGAACCATATTGAAGTCCTTGGCGTCTGATATTGGATAGCTGATGATGTAACCTGTCGGCGCCATCCAGACCTCCATAGTCCGCACGGGGTTGCCGTCCTTGTCTTCCACAAGATCACGGGTGAGAGGGTCAGCCCGAACTTCGTCGTAGGGTACTATTGCTCGATAGGCGCAATTGCCAGTAGGCGGCTTAGGCTTGACACTTGGGAACAATGTCCTTCTGACGATCGATTGGACGCCGTCTGCTCCAATGACCAGATCAAAGTTGTAATCCTTGCCTTTCTCCGTGCGCACGCTGGCTCCGTCCGGTCGCCATTGGAGCTTTGCCACCCTGCTATCAATGACAATGTGGACGCCATTCGCACGAGCGACTTGCACAAGACCGTTATGTAGGTGGTCTATGGTATGGCTCACAGTCATTAGCGTTGTCTCAGATAGAAAGCACAGCTTTATTCAAGGGTTTCCGTACGTCGATGAACCAACCACCATGGATACCCTAGGGTATCCTCGACCCGCGAAGTGTTCGCGTATCCGACTGCTGTGCCGTCCTTATTTCGCAGGTTGAGTTCAGTGAAACGGACCAAGTCTGATCCAATCGCTTTGTCGATCCCATATCGTATAAGCAAGCTTGCTACATTCGGCGTCTAAGCTGTTAGCGGTAAGCAGAGATAGGCCGCCGTTGGTGACAGCCCACCATTTGTATGCCTGCGCCAATCTCTCCTAGCTGGGCTGCGGCTTCTAATATGGTGACTTTAGCTCCAGCACGAGCAATTGCAATGGAGGCCATTACGCCGCCAATGCCAGCACCAACTATGCCGACAGACAGTTCGCGGTTGGCCATAGTGCCTGCGATACGATCTCGCGTCTTGTACAGGCTGTATCCACTTTAGCGTTGCTGGACACGGACAAGGATCGAGACTGCTTTCGGTGAAATTGACGTGCCTCCGCCTCGATCAGCTAGCTGATGATGTGCATATGGTCTTAAAGAACTCGGGAGCTGGGTCGAGGAAGAAGAGTATGTGAAATTATAAGGAAACGACGGAAGTATATGTTCTAGCACCAGCATCAACTTGCGGTATTCCCTTGCTGTTCCCACTCGCGGCATACAGCACGCGAGTAAGTTCTGAGAGCTTGTCCCATGCCGATACTGGTAGTTAACACCCTGCTGCCGTCCAACCGATGCATGGTTGCATCTCCCCGCAAGCTTGCTCCTCAATATGGGGCCGAGAATCGTCCGAGTTGCAGCGATGTTGGAGAAGGTCGAAGTACTGATGTACATGTGCTTGGAGGACCATTCTCGGTAGGAACTCGGATGATATTAAGTGGAGGTTTGGCTCGGTTGCTGCATGTACTTGAAGGTGGTGATATGGGGAAGCGCTTCGTATCTCAAGCAGGGTACGCATGGACAGTGCGTCAAGGGTGGATTCTCAGTTCTGGCAGAGTCGGACAATCTTCTCCTCGTCACGTCCAAGACGAATATTGGCGCTATCTTACCGCTGTCGGAGGGTGCTAGGCCAATGAGAGACTCACGATAACTTGCCAGATGGTTTCGCGGCCTGTACCACGGAGGCCCCGGGCTTCACAGCCTGAAGGTTGTTCTGAATGCGATGTGTTTTTACACAGCTTCACCCAAGAGCTGAGGTTAACCCTACGTTAAGTCCTAACCTCCATCTACACTTCCTCAGCAACATCATTGGCTGCACCGGATTTTTCGTCACTCCCGCAGTTGATCGCCTTGACATCAATGACTCTCTTTCCGTTTTCCTTGGCCACTCTCTCCTCCGCTGCCGCTATCCTGCCGGTATTGAGACCGATCTTTTTCATGGCAAGCGACAGTACCCCGCTAATGACCGCCAGTGCCGTAAGACACCACGACACAGCATGCAGGTTCTGCAACACTGCCTTGAGTATGTCAAGCTAGCCGTGCTTGTGCGAGGTAGGCCACGTAGTGTCAACGGAAGCAAAGCTAAGTCAAGCGCCAGCCCAGATGCCTCGCTAGCAAGCTGGAGTGGCCTAATGAAGACTTGAACGCGTTTTGAGCGGTCGCGCCACCGATGGCAATGCCCATACATGACCTAGCGCGCGACAGAATGGTGTCAAGCCCGCAGCGATGGCGGCGTGCTTTGGTTCGGTCGCTGCTTGTGCTGCTATGGACTGCGCTATGGTGAGAACGCCAATCTCAGTGCCAGCAACGAGGTTGATGAAGATCCACGCTGCTACTGTCGTGTCCGCTCCCAGGATGCGGAGTAAGCCGCAGCCCCGGCCCAACGTAGCCCAGCCGACGGATATGATGAGCTTGTACTGGCCACTCTTAGCTTTCAAGATGCCCGTCATCGTTCTGTAGATACCGGATTCCGATTGCTCATGACGAGATCCTAACTTCGGAAACGCATGCATGGTCCAAACACCGCAAGCTAGTCCAACGCCTTGGCTTCCGCGGTGTTAGATATCCAAGCCCGTGCGAGCCTGACATTCAGCTGCTCTTTCAAGCAATCGGTCCCGCCATGAACGACGGTAGGTGGACTGGGACCGTTGACTTACTGGACCTCTTCCTAGGCATGGCGCTTGACATAACCTAAAGCACCTCTTCGGTGAATCGGCCGGCTTTCAATTTGCTGGAATGGAGCAGCGTGACAAGAAGCTTGGAGAGCTTCCCAAGCACAGCGGTGGGACTATGACTTATACCGAAGCCTACGAGACTGTCATGGCGAATAAAGCTTGGGTCAAAGTATTCGTTGGCCTATGGACCTAAGGAAGGACTTGTCACATCGAACGCTGTCGGCTTATCAACTCTATGCACAGTATTGCCTAGCTTGCGCTGTCCTCAACGACTCTGCGACTCGCCTGATCAAAGCAGCCATCGAGCGCTCTGAAGCGCACAAATCTGGTAATGATCATCACCACAGCCTCGTCGACGCACCTGTATGCGAGTACAATGACGTCAATCAGATTCGGAAGGTGATTATGGATCTGTTCACGGCCGCGCAGAGTATGACTGGGGGCACCTGTGCATGGTTATCCGCCGAGCTTGAAGCGCGACGTGATTTCTAGAAGACGATTCGTCGGGAAGTGAGAGCTGCAGTCATGCATCGGTGATGGTGGCACTCTTCACAGCTGATGAATGGCGGGTTCTTGCCGTCTTCGGCACCGCGACGGAACAGAAGACGCCAATGACCTGGGCCAAACTTCAGTCGTGCAGCCAGCTCCAGCATGTAATCCTCGAGACTCTTCGAGAGCATCCGGTTCTGCCGAACATTGGTCGCAATGCGCTTTTGGACACTGTGCTTCCCCGTGAGCGTGGTCCAGATTGGTCTCTGCCAATTCCAGTGCCAAGGTGCACCCTGGTGACGATGTGCCTTTATCGCATGCACGGACGATAGAAGGAATGGCGACCGGAATGCGAGCAGTTTCGGCCACATAGCTCTAGGTGATGCAATCGTTACCGACGTGTGTCCTCTCACTGACTGCATGCAGGGAGAGCCGCCGTCACGGCCCTGAGTACGTGCCGCTTTCTGCCGGCCCTCATGTATGCATCGCTGGTAAGTGGACTCCAGGATCCCAGTAGACACCGCAGCTGACTTCCGACTGGAAGAACAATTGATCATGACGGAGCTCTCGTACGTGACGGCCCGCTTCATGCAACGGTTCGATCCCATAGTGTCACTACCAGGACAGGACAATCTGACAAAGGGCTATAGAGTCCTCGTGCAGCCCAAGAACGGCGTGAAGGTGCGATTGCGCCCTGCAAGCGCTGCTTGAGGGTCACAGGCCATTGTGTATTCGGGAGGATTTGCGTCGCTTGCTTGGCAAGTGGAAGAATCGATCCGGAATCAACAAGGCGGTGGGAACACTTACTCCTCTAGCACTTCATGTTCGGAACGCCAAACTTATAGGCAAGCATGAGCAGCAAGTTCAGGTGGCCAAAGGGCTCCCAATTTGATCTGAGAGCGTTTTTGCGGCCTTCATCGTCTTGCATACCATGCTGGGCTCATCGAGAAGCGTGCCCGCGTCCGCTCTGTTTGTGGACAGTCATTCATGACTATCAGGGACTGGCATTCCCGTTAAGTGCTGTCCATTACTCCAGCCTCCTATGGTAGCCGCTCGCATCGATTGCGGGATATTGGGCGGTGAATGGTGAACCAAGGACACCTGTAACTTTTAGGTCTGCCGTGTTGTCGAAAAGTTTAACAGAAGTGAGCGATAGTCCATCGAAGTGAGGCTTTACCGTTAGTAAGCGGAAATCTATCACCCGGCACGCCGACGCTAGGCTCAAGATGGCAGGAAGGAACATGCTCGATTTATCATCGAGACACCTTAAGAAGGCTGCCATTGAAGTGCATACACCTGACTCTTCCTTTCCGGAAAGCGTTTCTTGCGACATCTCCTGACGGCCTCAAGGGATATTTGTACTGACAACGTTAGTTGGTCAAGTGCCGAGGACAGGCACAGTCTTTAGTGGCGACTCAAGAGACATTTCAATCTCTGTCGCAGACGTCTTAATATTGAATGCCTGCACAGCATGGCATTCGACCCTCTGAGGCCATAGAGAGTCCCACGGAACAGACACCATTGATTCCGCAAGGGCCTTCTACTGTGGACGCGTCCGCGGAAGTCGGCCTGGATAGCAATGTCAATGGCAGTCTAGACGGCACGACTAATGGCGTCCCAAACGGCCACGCAAAGCACAACGGTGATAACAGCGCTTCCGCAGGAAATGACGATGGCCACACGCCGGCAGCTCAATCAATGTCTCACGCAAGAACAGCACTCTGCACGTTCGCCCTCGGCTGCCTTATCTTCCTTCAGGCCACCAACATCTCGCTTCTCACGACCACCCAATCCGCCATTGCTGCCGAACTCGATGCGTTTGAGAAGACCAGCTGGTTCACGTCATCGTACCTGATCGCCATGAGCGCCCTCAGTCCGTTGAACGGCAAGCTCGCGAGTGTATTCTCACCACGAACAACCATCTTCGCAAGCACAATTATTCTAGCCCTCGGCGTCGTCCTCTCAAGTCTAGCGGAGAGCTTTGAAACATTCGTGACGGGACGAGTAATTACCGGTATCGGGGCAAGCGGTATCTTTACAATCAGCATCGTTATCACTCTCGAGCTGACTGGATCTAAGCGGAGAGGTGTCGCCATCGGTTTGCTAAACTCCGGCTACACGATCGGTGTTGCGCTAGGTGCCACAGCTGCTGGTGCTCTGCTTCCAGTCATCGGTTGGAGGGCACTGTTCTGGCTTCAAGCGCCTATCTCATTGATTGGCGGCATCATTCTGTTGCTAGCGATTCCGCACGACTTCACGGCCGGCAAGAAGGATGAGAGCGGTCACGCCATGTCCAAGCGGCTCGCAAGGCTGGATTACGTCGGCGCAATCACTTTGACAGCGTCGATCGTGCTGCTCCTTTACGCGCTGAGCTCGCCGAAACAGATACCCATCCTGCCCATCATATTGTCTGGTATCGTGCTTATCACCTTCGTCTTGAACGAGGTCTACCTTGCACATGATCCCATCATACCTGTATCGCTGTTGCGATCCCGCGGGTTGTTACTGACATGCCTTGGGACGGTTGGTTACATGATGGCACGCTGGAGCGTACTATTCTACGCTCCTACATACGCGCTGGCGGTTCGACAATGGAGTCCGACGGCAGCAGGCAGTATTCTAATACCAACAAATGGAGGATTCGCAATCGGCGGCTTGCTGGTAGGCTGGCTTCACATAAAGCGGCACGGCTCTTTCTGGCTTGCCTCTATCATCGTTTACGCCATCTTCCCAGTCACTCTGGTTCTACTCGCAGTCCTGTCGACACAGAACTCAAACCCGGTTTTGTACATCTTTGTCGTCTTGCTTTGCGGCGCGGTGACAGGTGCAGCGTTGAACTACACACTGGCGCATTTGCTCCACTTGACACCGAAGGACACGCACTACATTGCCACGGCGTTGGTCGCTACTTTCCGGGGCTTCGCAGGTAGCTTTGGTTCCGCCATTGGGGGCGGCTTGTTCACGCGTACGTTGTACACTTCGCTCAGGCAGAATTTCGCACAGCAGGGCATGCGCCACGAGGAAGACCTGATCAGGAGATTGTTAGGCTCGCCAGCGTTGGTTAGGCAGCTGGAGGGGGTCGAGAAGGCAGTGGCTGTTCAAGGCTATGAGGATGCCTTGCGGTCGCTGTTTCTGGCAGGCGCCGGCCTCGCTGCGCTAATGGTGATTGTGCAGGCCGGGACCGGTTGGCGTGGACCCAGCGAGAAGAGCGTGCTCGAGGAGGAGCATCAAGCGCTTATGCATGCCGAGACGGGTGGAAGCGAAGATGGCAGCAATGATAGAGGTAGCATCCGATAGATGTGCACATACGGTCGAGCGCTGTCCGACCCGCTTCCCACCGTAATGTCACCCTACCGTCCTCGGCTCCGTCCCGGAATCACTACGATCTCCCTTGTGACACGGTTAGGTATCGTAGATGCACTGTATCATCAGATGCAATCTCCTCGATTTCAGAGATGAGTTCCTAACGGCTTGAGGCTTTTGCCTTGAAACCTCCATGTCATTCGAGGCCGTCCACTCTGATTATTAGTACATTGCCTCGCACGCTTTATACTCGAAAGCGAGCGAGCCGCGGCCATGAATCTGATTGTTGCAGTGCCACTACGAGTCCCAGACGTTGCGATCAAGCAACCATGATCTTGTCGTAGAACGCCGGCTCCGCTCTCTGCAGCATTGTCGCCACCTTCTCCACCTCCTCGGCGAGACCTTGCACATTAACATCAAAGGCTCGCGAATCCATGGTACTCCGGTCCTGCCCACCGTCTGTGTTAAAGTGAATCACGCCAGCGATCTGGTCGATAGATCCAGACAGCCGCTTCGACTCAATCATGCCTGCAGCATATGCCTCTGCACGGTCTGCTTCGACGCCCAGGAGAGCGCCAAGAGAAGAGATGCTGATGTTCTGATACAGACGCGAAATGGCCAAAAGGTTGTGCTCTAGTACCGCCTTGTCGAGGACGGTGCTGCCGTCGCTTGTCTTGGCGAGCTGGTGCTCGCGTAGATTCGCCGCAAACGCCGAGACCTCTGACGGGGAGAGCAGACGGTCAAGGAAGATCTTCTCGAGGATGCTGTACTCGGGCGTCTCGTTCGCACGGTCATCTTTGTACAGCCTGCCTAGCTGTCGAGCACGGGCCGGTCCAGCTGGCGCTAAGACAGCCGTGGTGATTGCGGCAAATAGTGCTTGCAAGCGCTCATCCTCGTCGATGATGCTCTCATTGGAGAGAGCGAGGTAGGCTGTTGACGCATCGAGGAAACTGCGCTGGCTGTCGAAGATGCGTGCTTGACTTAGCTGGAACTGCAGCCGAGTAGGTTGGTCGGTGACGCTGTAGATGACCTGTTTGACTTTGTTGAGGTAAGTGAGAGCGTTCGTCGGGTCGTCTTCTTCCAGATAGCAGCGGCATATGCGCATCCAGACCCTTGCCTTCTCGTCGTCGGTCACGTTGCGCTGGCTGGAGTCGAGAGTGATGGTCTGCAAGGTCTTGGCGGAGTTGATGAAGTCATCCTCTGCTTCGTAGGCGTCTGCTAAGATGAACTTGATCTCAGTGTCTTGCTGTTCGTAGCTTACGACGCGAGGGGCGAGGAGTTGCACGATTTCGTTGCCAGCTTCGATCTTGGCTTCATTGTTATGAACATTGCGGTATTGCTCAACAAAGGCTGAGAGAAGCGGACGTGAGTGAATAACACCAATGCTGTCGGAGAGTATGCTTTGTACATAGGCAATTAGATTTGCCGGAAGTTGGCTGCCATTTTGTGATATGATGTGGCTGAGAAGGCTGCCATATGCGTCTGTACGTTGCTGTGGGCTTGCACGCTCCGCCTGGCTGAGCTGCGTATTGATCTCTGATGAGGCCATTTCAGACTTTGGATGATGGCGCTGCCAGTAGCAATATTGACTGGGAAGCTGTGATCACTGTTGATGATGTTGACGGGGGAAGCATAGAGCTCTTATCGATAGGTGGCGGGAATCGTGCATACCTTACCGCCGTTACGGACCGTTGGCTAGCGGCATCTCGAAATGGATGCTTGTACCATCACAAGCCACAGCTTGCCTTGACTAGCCACATGTAACATCGAGCTGTTGAAGTCGTTCACGAACATTCTGCCTTACCAGCGCCAATGTGAGGCCGATTTGTCTCTGCCATTCAAACGATCCCAATTCTCTCTCCGGTGAAAGTCCGGACACCAACTATGGCGGACGTCAAGACAGAGATTAAGCCAGAGATCAAGGTTGACCCAGCGACACAAGGCAGCAATCTTGCCGACATCGAGGAGTTCGAAGACGATATCGATCTTGCCTTCCCTGACCCCAACGCTCAATCGTGGCTCTTGAAGGTTCCCGAAGACCTGTGGAAGGCATGGGCCGAGGCATACAAAGAGGCACCGGACGATGTACAAATCGAGATTGGGAAGATGCACGTTCCTAAGAACCCCACCGTGTCAATTCAAGAACAAGCGCTACAGATCTATCTGCACCCTCACGTACCGCAGCACCAGAACATCCCGAAGAAATTCCATGTCAAGGTCAATACCGATGGCTACAATAATACAGTGGTATTCTCAGAAAAGGACCTACCAGGCCACCGTCCGCTACAAGCGTTCCGCAATCGGAGCTACCTTCAAGGCTCGAAGCCTACTGGCGTTCCATCGCGCGACCAGCGCTACGGAAACAACAACAAATTCGGCAGGTCACGTAGCGCCATACCCAAGCAGACTGCACTAGCGCCTCTAGTACAGCACGAGGCGACCGTGACTCCAATGATAGACGCAAACTACGAGGCTGACTTCGCCGCAAAATGGCAAGCACACATGGCACCCAAGTCGAGGACAACGTTTATCGAAAATGTTGACCGTAACCTGGCGACGGGCGTTCCGTCGAAGCTCAGCACATTTAGCACCTTCGGCACCACTTCACGACCAGGCGCTAAAGGCAAGAAAGCAGCAGCCAAAGGCAAAGACAAAGCCGTGCGTATGGACCGCGGCGATCTGCTGGATGCATTACAGCGCTGCTTCCGACGGTACCGGTACTGGAGTATGAAGGCTCTCCGTAACGAGCTGCGGCAACCGGAGGTCTGGATCAAGGAGGTTTTAGAGGGCATTGCGTTCCTCGTGCGCAGCGGAGATTTTGCGATGAACTGGACGCTGAAACCGGAGATGCAGAGCATCATCCAAGAAGAGGATGAAGTCAAGCAGGAGACTGCGCCGCAGGTCAAGGCGGAGAGCGGGACCGAGGGAGAGGGCGGCACTGGCGATGAGTTTGGGGATGATGACGGCGATGATGATTTGGGGGGATTCGAGGATGTGCAAATGGAAGGTGGTGTGTGAGGGTCCTATCATGGACACCCATCTGCTGTAAGCTTTGAGCGAGGCGTTACTCAGTGGGAAGTCGCATTTAGTTGAAGATGTGGACACCATCCCAGATCTGCTGGATTGATAAACAACTAAAGATCATTGGCAACTCACTCGTTTTGACTAGCATCTGTCCCATTCTTCCCCACCTGTTGCACACCTTGTCTTGTTGACAAAGCGAAGATGGCTGCTCGGCCCGCGAATGGCGTGCTCCGGCCCTTGCGTTGTGGCGGAAACGTTAACAACGTTCTAGCGAGATCAATGTCGATTAGAAAGACGATTCGACTCATCGTCGCTCGCGCCACTGTGAGCATATATATCTAAACCTTAGAGCTTGCAATTCACGATACAACAACTGTACCCGTCTTGTGTACCCTTAATCGCACTACTGAGCAACTATAAACTGGCATTGTTGAGCCAACCGTTGTAGCGTGCCATCCTGCAGCACAACCAAGCGTGCATATTGTTTTGGGGTTTCACAGCGTGAGCCACCCGTGCTACGAAGAAGCTCGACATGGTTCTCGATCATGCGCCCATCGAGACTCCACCGCGCGCCCCTTCTCCTATACACAGATTCGGCACACTCGCAGTCCATGTCGGCTCCGAACACGACCCTGTCAGCGGCGCGGTGATCGAACCAATATCGCTCAGCACGACATTCGCCCAGTCAGCTGTCGGCCAGCCGATAGGCGCACACGAGTATGTGCGAAGCTCAAACCCGAATCGATGGAACTTTGAGCGTTGCATAGCTTCCCTCGAGCGAGCAAAGTACGCCTTGGCCTTCTCTTCTGGCTCGGCAACGACCGCGACAATACTACAGTCGCTGGCAGCCGGTAGCCACGTCGTCTCAGTGTCAGACGTCTATGGTGGAACCCATCGGTACTTCACCAAGGTGGCGTCTGCTCACGGGGTCCGAGTCGCCTTCACGCCATCGATCGAACTGGACATCGAGGGACTCATCACGCCGGAGACGAAGTTGATATGGATCGAAACGCCGTCTAACCCAACGCTATCTCTCGTCGACATTAGAGCCGTTGCTGATATAGCGCACCGAAGCGGCATCATGGTCGTGGTCGACAACACTTTCCTGTCACCCTATATTCAGAATCCGCTGGAACACGGTGCCGATATAGTCGTGCACTCCGTAACCAAGTACATCAACGGCCATAGCGATGTGCTTATGGGTGTGGCTGCTTTTAATTCCGACGCACTCCACGAGCGGTTAAGGTTCCTTCAGAACGCCATAGGCGCCGTCCCATCTCCGTTCGACTGCTGGCTTGCGCATCGAGGCGTCAAGACGTTACATCTACGTGCGCGAGAAGCGAGCAAAAACGCGCAAATGGTCACGAATGCGCTCGAAGAGTCCCCACACGTCCTAGCGGTCAACTACCCAGGCTCCGCATCGCACAGACAGCGCAAGATCGCGCTTAAGCAGCATCGTGACGGCCTTGGAGGTGGTATGCTTTCCTTCCGCATCAAGGGCGGCAAGGAGGCCGCTGAGAAGTTCTGCCAAGCGACTCAGATCTTCACGCTTGCGGAGTCGCTGGGTGGTGTCGAGAGTCTGGTGGAGGTACCGGCCAGTATGACACATATGGGTATTCCGAAGGACCAGCGCGAAGCAGCAGGCGTATTTGAAGACCTGGTGCGCATAAGCTGCGGCATCGAAGATGGGACGGATCTGGTTGCAGACGTGCGGCAGGCACTCGAAAAGGTTGTGGTTGGGCCTAAGATTACGAACGGCTTCGCGAATGGCAGTAGACATACCTGACGAACACTTAGAGAACGAATAGATATAGACTTCTAGTATGTGTACGCCCTAAGTTATTCTCACGCGTACTGTTTGCGTCCGACGACCCCGTTGCCCGGTGAGATAAGTTGCTCTGGCTCCGATAGGCAATTATGCAGTGGCTGTCGTGTCGAGATGCGTAATACCTCCAAGCCACGGCCCGTATCACTGGAGGTGCGTTCCCCAGCAGCTGCCGTCACCCCCGGCGTGCTTGCTAACTTCCTTGGCTAGACTCGAGTCTGACACTCGTGACATGTCCCTCATTACCCGTCCTCGCACACTCAAATCACAGCTCAGCCGACACTGTCCTTGATCAAGTTCGCTGCCAGATCTCGTGCATGACTGTAGTCTATCCGCACATTGACTAACGAGACTCCCTTATGCGCCAGCGCCTCGTCCATCACCGCGTCAATTTGCGAGGCATCGTTCATATTGAAACCCCTTCCGCCAAATGCCTCCGCTAGCTTCGCAAAGTCAACGCCCCCGAGATGGATACCACTACTCCGACCGTACTTCATCTCTTCCTGGAACTCAACCATGTTGTAAGCCTCGTCATTCCAGATGAAATGCGTGATATTGCAGCCTTGTTGCACGGCCGTTGAGAGTTCTTGAGATGAGAACATGAAACCGCCGTCTCCGCTCAAACTGATGACTTTCTCCGAGCAGGGCGGATCTTGGATCATGGATGCAGCAATCGCCCACGGCATGCCTACGCCAAGTGTCTGTTGACCGTTTGAGCAGAGGAGCCGGCGCGGTTCGTAGGCGAAGAAATAGCGCATCATGTAGATGTAGACGGTGCCGACGTCCACGGTGACGGTCGTGTCTTTCGGGACTCGCTTTTGGAGGGCAGAGATGAACTGCAAGGGGTGGACGAGGCCGCCGTCAGACTTAAAGTCTTTTACCTGGTCTTGCCAGGACACGAGCTCCTTGCTCAGACTTTGACAGAAGTCGTGTTTCGCGGGATCAGCAACGTGCTTGACAGCACTGCCGAGAGCCAGTATGTTTTCACGCACGGAGCCGAGAAGCTCGACTTGAGGGTGATAATAGGCGCCGTAATCGCAGGAGGTATAATCGACATGCACGAGGTTTATATCTCCATTTGGATTCCACGCAAAGGCATCGTACTCTGTAGGATCATAGCCGAGTGTTATCACAAGGTCGGATTTGGACAGAAGTCTATCACCAGTCTGATTGCGGAACAGACCGACTCTGCCAAAGAAGACGTGCTGTGCTTGTGACTCCGGTATGGCACCTGCTGCTTGGAAGGTCTCGACCACGGCGATGGGGTGTCGGTCCAGAAACTGACGTACTGCACCCACTACGATGGCGCTGCTTGCACGCTGCCCAAGGAAAAGGACCGGTAGCGTTGCGCGGTCGATCATGGCGGCAACCTTCTCAATTTCTGACGTTGGCGCAGGTCCGTAGAGGGGTGCTCTAAAAGCTGGAGAGGGAAAGGCTGTGATCTTTGACTTGCCACCCGCGACATCCATAGGGATTGATACCACGCAGCTGCCCTTTGGTGACGTGCTTGCCGTGCGGAACGCTGCCAGGACGACCTCAGCCGCTTGGTCCTCGACCTCGATACCTGTCGCGGACTTTGCTGTAGGACTTAGGATTTCCAGTGCCTTCATTGACTGGTGCGTGTGCTTCGTGCTGAGAAGGCGCGGCACAGAGCCGACAATTGCTACAACTGGATCGCCTTCTGTAGTTGCGGTCACTAATCCAGTCGTGAGGTTGCCCGCTCCGGGTCCAGAGGTTGCTATGCATACGCCCGGCGTGCCGGTGATGCGACCTGTGGCTGCCGCCATGAAGGCAGCATTCTGCTCATGGCGACATACAATCAGCCGTACTTCGGGATGATCGTGCAGCTTGTCGAAGATGGCGTCGACCTTGGCGCCGGGTATGCCGTAGACCACTTTCACGCCTGCATTGTAGATGCTGTTAACTATAATCTCGGCCACCTGTTGCTCGTCTTTGCTGGCCATGACTGCTAGAAGGAAGGGTGAGTGTACGCGGACACAATAGAATAGTAGTGAAACAGCACAACCACGACGTTCCCTACCTAGTATACTATCGGCAGGTCCTCTCCACAGCTGTTGCTATGAGCTGCAGGACAGACTCTGCATTGCACACTGTTATGTCATTCCACATCTTCCGCAGGAAGAAAGCTCGCTGGTCCGGAGACTCCCGAGGGAAGCCGTCGAACCTCACTTCACGCTCGCTTTCGTTGATATCGACGAAATTCTTACAGGATGTAGCTCTTGTATTATGTGAGCCTCAAAGGCCTTGTCTGAAGTTATAGTAGAAGGAGGATGGCGCAAAAGCGCAAGCATGAGCTGGAGGCGTCTTCAAGTGAGGATAACATCTTCCGCTCCGAGCCTATTGATGACCGCTCCTCCACGTTCATCGGCTTCTTCTCCCCATCCATGAGTGGTAAGCAGCTTCAGAGTATCGTGGAGATCAAGAGTGCCTCGCATAAGATCTTAGCTTGGCGCAAGGAGAGTAGTCAGCGCTCGCTTACGGGCAGCGTACCACAATATGATGTAGGCCACGATGATGACGGCGAAAAGTATGCTGGGAAGAAGGTGGAGAAGGTACTTGAGCAGATGCAGGTTGTTGGTGCATGCGTTGTGGCAAGATGGTACGGCGGAGTTATGTTGGGCCCAGTCAGATTCACGCATATTGAGACGTGCGCGAAGGAAGCTGTGCGCAAGTGGCAAGAGCATTTGGCGGAGGAGCAGCGCAAGAAGCGGAGGGTTGAGGCGGAGGCGATGGAGAAGGAGACGCTGATGGTGACATTGACTGAGCGAGACCAAAGCATTGATGTGTTGAGAAAGATGGCTGTGGAGAAGGAGAAGAGAGTGAAGGATGCGCTCGTTGCGGGTATGGAGGCGCTGCAGGGCAAACTCAACGGCGAGGCTATGGATGAATCGAACAGTGCGCAACATGCGAATCCGAAAATCCTCAATGTGTTGTCTCCGATAAAGACTGCCCTCGATTATGGTGCGCTGCCCGTGGAGAGGCTCCGAGTAATGGAGAAGGCGCGGGATGCTACGCTAAACTTTCTACTCAAGCGCATTGAGAAGGCCGAGAAAGACTTGCTTGCGCTTGAGACAGAGGCCGAGCCAGAGAAACCGCCTTAGCATCAACGTCCGCAGAGAAATCGCCAAATACACAGTCCTCCCGTACGTTGCTACCGTGCCACATTCGCGATCGTTCGACCCGAGCGAGTACATATGCAACAGTCACCCATTCTACATCACTGCCTAATCGGACTTCTTACGAACAAAAGAAACCCGCACGATGTGCAATGTACGGGAAGAAACCTCAGTTAAGCCTTGTTGGGGGCCACCACGTCGAATCGACAATGGCAGGGAGTGTCTTTTTACGCCTGTGTCATAGGGCTAACTAGCGACTGTCGACTTGTCAGGAGGAGCAGGCGGCAAACTCACAACTGACATCACCGGCATGATACGCCTCTTGAATCCGAGATTCCAAAGGCTCACAAGACGACTGAACGCAAGACATTCCTGCTGCGATCATATATTGATACTGCGACGCCGGAGTCTTGCCGAGTAATGGGTGCCTTGGCCTGGACTGCGAGCTCGACTGTTCACAAGCATATGGGAAGACGATGCGCTTGTTTGAGCATCATCAACGCAAGCTGCTGGATCAACACATTCCACAACCGAAACAGGATTTGTTAGCCGCACAAATTCCTTCCTAGTAGGTAGGTGGAGGGATGCAGGCTTGGTTGACTTGCTCCTCTCTATCAATATTGAGCTAAAATATAAGCCAGGCCTTGACCACATACAGCGCAGTTGGCTTGATATATAGATATCTGTCACTGGCTCGATGCTGGAGAAAGAACTGACTTATGGTTATAACTGAAAGGGTATGATTGTAGTGTATCCTCGCGCCAGAAAGCTAATGGCCTCAACTGGCGGGCAGTGCTTACGTTCTATTACTACATCTGACTCAGCAGTGCTATGCTAGTCCAATCTAAAGTACAAGCCCACCATCAGGCGGTGTCCATCTTATCCTCATCCTCCTTCTTCTTCTTATCCTCCTCCCTCTTGACCTCCGTCTCCAGTCCTACCGTTGCACCCGCGCTCCCAACCGGCTCGCCGTTCCCATCAACCTGCATGCTGGTCGCTGGCGCGCTACCACTGCCACCAGCCTCGCCTTCTTGCCTGCCTTCCTCCGGCACACTCTCTAAGTGCGTCTTGCCTTCCGCCTCGTCCCTCGCCTTCTGCTCCCTCGACTGCCTCTCCCGCTCCTCCTCCATCGACATCCGCAACACGAGCGCCAACTCTGGATCCAGATTCGGATCGACTCCAAACTCGAAGTCGGTCCCGCCGCCCGCTCCAGCACCACCTTCTGCGCCTGTGCCGTTGGTTGCTGCCCCGCCTCCTTCGCCTGCTAATATCGGCGAAGCGACGATAGAGTCTGACAGAAGGTTGGGCCCAGGTTGCACGATCTCGAGATGCGACCCATCACCACCTTTAACTGCATCGTTGAACGCGCGGAGCTTGTCGAGGTTGTCTTCTGTGAGGTCGCCGAAGGCCACGATGTCCACGCTAGTGTTGTTCTTCCTCATCTTCTTCGCCAGCTTGACGAGTGTACTCTGGCTATCTGCGATCGGGCTGCACACAAAGACGATGATTCTTTGCCGCTGACTCTTGTTCTGCCGATGTTTGAGCGCTAGACTTGCGATCATGATGCCGGTGTAGAGATGCGATTGGCCCTTCACCTTTGTCCGATGTAGTCCATCGAGTATCTTGCCAGGGTTGGTCGTGAGTGTGGTGAGTACTTCCGGGCCTGAGCCGCCCATGGACATCAGGCCGACGGACGATTCTGGATTTGCCTGGGTTTTGGAGTGGAAGATGAGGTTTGCGGCGTCGGTCTGGGCTTCCCATCGGGAGGGTACGTAGTCGCCATTTCTACTGCTCTCGCTATTGTCGACGCTGGAGAAGAAAGGTCAGTAAGGCTCACCCGTGGTGATGGCACGTGAGGCAAACGAACACGATAATCGTCGCTTCCAGCATCTTCGTAGCACACCCCTTGGCGGAGGATTAATGCAATGTTCAATCGGTTTTCGGGTGGAGCAAGAAGGTGACTGATGGTCGAGAGAACGCAGCAGAGTCAGATGGCCGGAGATGGATGGTTAGGTAGATATGTCGACTGCGTGTCTTCGAAGCTCCCGCAAGCGATCGGCGGCGAGTGCGGCTCGGCGGCCAGTTCCGCCGCCATGCCCGTAGCGCTGTGACGCCACTGTTTGTTTAGACATTGCCTTCTTCGATAACCTAGGACAGAAGCCAGTTCGATAGCAGGACTACAAGACCGGAGAGAACGATACGGCAGTCATAGAGGATGGCTTCAATCACACAGGCACAAAAGCAAGCTCTACTTGACAATTTGCAGCTCGAGAGTAAGCCTCTACCACCACAATGCAGACGCGCTATCTGACGCGTCGCAGTAACCGAGCGAGCACGAAAGTTGCGAGCACAGTATGCGTTGCAGGCGCAAGGCTTGAGGGCACGGTTGGAGATGCGCATCAATCGCATACCGCATGCGCTGCGGAAGCGGAATATGCAAGAGCTGTTGGACGAGCATGCGGAGAAGGCTAAGCCGGCATCTCCTCCACCGATGCTCATCGAGGACGATTCGCAGCGAGCAGGTGTAGCGTCCAACGGGACAGCAGTCGAGCCGAATCGCCTCAAGCGTCAAAGGTAAGCGGAGACTGTCCGAATGCGGAGACGCTGCTAATACCATGCGCAGTCATTTCGTAGCCGAGGACGAAGACAAGGAGAATGCGCCAGCGAACGCATCACATGACCTGGCGAACCCGAAGAAGCGCGCAAAGACGGCGACGGCCAACACAAAGGCAACGCGGACGGCATCGCGTAAAGGTGCTCCATCAACCGTGCTGTCTCCCAAATCCCACAACTCGCGGACATTGGCGCAGTCACCCGCACGAAATATGCCGTCACCTGTACGAACCACAATGGTGCGACCATTGAGTCCAGTCAAGCCATCCATGCAGCATCTTGCGCCGCCGAAGCCATCATCTCGTACGTTGAGTCGTCAAGCTTTACGACCCCTCACTGCTATGGAGTCGGAAGGCAGAAGTAGCGAAGTCAGCACGGCCAGCGCTGGTACCACCATTGTCACGAAACCTGCTGCAAAGAAAGCTGCCGCCACTCGCAAGCCTGCTGTAGGCAAGACGGCCACTACTGCGAAAAAGCCTGCGGTAGCGAAGAAGGAGGCTGCCGCGCCTGCTGCGACGGGCGGAGGGAGAACGCTGCGCAAACGAGGCTGAATATAGAGTATCGCAATCGCCCAGTACCTGGAGTGCATGTCAAAGCGATAGAAGGGTCTCTTGTGTGTCTCGTTCTGTT
This sequence comes from Baudoinia panamericana UAMH 10762, assembly GCF_000338955.1. NCBI lineage: Eukaryota > Fungi > Ascomycota > Dothideomycetes > Mycosphaerellales > Teratosphaeriaceae > Baudoinia > Baudoinia panamericana. The sequence goes on from NW_006911267.1 coordinate 98,389, forward strand.
TCGACATGCGAAGTGGCAAGCTTTGGCTAAACAGCTCGTAAGCTTTTGGCTTACCATTCGCTTCATGTCTGTCTCAAGAGCCATCCTCAGCCAGCACCCCGCCCCTACAACCACCCAGTAACGCATTGAGCATTATGCGTGTAAGATAATGTTGAGAAAGCTTGGCCCGCACCACTGCGAATTGCTGCTTAGGTGGTGTCTCCGTCGTCGTACGATGGCTCGTGTAGACTTCTTGCTTGCACGTAGAGCCAGCCTACTCGTCTTTGCAAAGCATTGCTCACAAAAGTTCGAGCTTCGAAGACACGGTGTTGACACTTGCTACGCCGCGAACAAGACGCGTTGACTGCAACAATTGCGCTTTACGCTCTGAAAGAAACGGGAGAGTCGTCAGCGCGGCACTCATCTAGCAGCTATTATTGAAGAGAACAGCCAATGTACGTCGGAAACGGTACCTACCTCGCGTTCCGCGGGATTCGCAGAAGGCGTCGATGAGCTGCTAGCTGATGTATATGCCGAGCAGCTCGTACCGAAGGTCTGATCAGACCGTTATGGCTTCCGAAAAGGAACCCAAGAAGAAAGGCACATGGTGCAAGCGCTTGATGACCCGCTTGGGCAAGCTCTTCCGCTGGAAGCGTTCCAAAATCACAAACAAGGCCAAGGAGGTCGGCCTCACAGTAGAGAAGCCGGAGGTGCGACGGACGTACACGCCGCGCTATGCTCACCGCGACGCCGCGCTGAGCATTCCCGTGACCTACGGCAGCGAGGACACGACGAATCTGCGCGAAAGATTGCGTCAGCAGGACTGGGTCGCCGAGGTGTTTGAGACCGACGAGCGTGCAAGGCGAGCCAAGCTGGGCTACGACGGTTCTGGCCCCGCCCGCTACGAGTCGCTGAATGATGCGGAACGACTGGCGTTTACAAGCCGCCTGTCGCGCTGCATGATTGCACTGCAACGCATGCCGGATGCCAACGGCTCGTATACCCAGTGCCCACCCACTCATCAATCTTGCATGCCTGGCCAAGACTGTTGTCAGCCAGGGTCATCGAAGGATGCGCACTTACTCAATACGCTGCGCTGGCTATGCGGAAACGAAGGGCAGCAAGGTCCATCGCAACCGTCCACAAAAAAGTCAGCAGAGCCGCCTCGTCGCGGCTCCTACATTGCTGAGATGCAGTCGAACCCCAAAATGGCGTGTGCGGCTCGCCACAGCCGCACATCATTCCAGGGACAAACCTACAGCGAGCTTGTGGCAGAGCGCCGGAGACCACAGTACTGGACTCACAACAGCAGACCGAATGTGACGCTTACGCGGGAGGAAAGATGGAGCCTGTCAGAGACTCTGCGGGCGGATATCACGAACCGGAAGTCAGCCGGTATGGCAGCATATCCCAGCGGCACGGCCACGACATCTCCCAACGTGTCTTGCAAGGCCGCGGCTGGTAACCTTTCCAAGCGTGCAATAAGAGGAGATTCTGTCCAGGAAGACCGTGGGATCAACGGCCTCGAGCATCAACCGGCAGGTGTGCCGCTGAGGCTACCAGAAGCGGTAGCCGAAACGTCAGAGCTACCTTTGTCGAAACCGGAGGACTTAGACAAGTCGGTGCCGTCGTCAATCGAAGGACCATCGAGCTCCGGCGAAGTGACGGAGTCATCTGGTAAGACATCAGTGGCGAGTAAGACGCCGACCGTGGCCACGGCGCAGACCGAAGTCTCAGCAGGCGGGAAAGTCAAGGTGCAGTTACACTGTGCGCAAATTGCGCGCAAGAAGAATGTCAGCGCAGACACCAAGCCGGCCGCAATCGGGCGTGAAGGGAGGGTCTCTGAGCAGATTGGACAGCTCGAGGCGGCTGCGGAGACGTGCAAGAGTCGGAATGGTATGAAAGCAGCTACACGAAGAAGTATCGAGTCCTGGTCGAAGACTGGGCTCGGAGACTAGGATGGAATTTGAGGTTGTGTCAAGGAAGGGGCATAAGCACGACATTATGGGAATTTGCAGGCTGCAGTGGAGAAGATGGATGAGAGGACTTGCGGTACCACTGAGCACGACTGGCGTTTTCACAGGCATGCGCATCATACTGCCGCCTACATCCGCTCGACGATGGAGAGACTGGCATTATTTCGCAAGGGAATACACGGTGGTTGATTGTACAATAGATTGCGTGATTGAGCTTTTGCTCGATTAGTTGAGACTGTCAAGTCATTGAAAGACAGTTCGACCCATATCAATCCAAAGCACGATGGAGGACAACCACATCTACCAGTTCTCGCTCCTCAATGCTCTGATGGACGGCGTATGTGAGTCAGGCATAACTGTGTCAAAGTTGGCCAGTAGAGGCAATCAAGGTCTCGGCACGTTTGTGCGCATGGACGGGGAACTGGTCATGCTTGACGGCACGGTGTACCAGCTACAACCCGAAGGCAAGGTTCGCGTAGCCGACGAAAGCGACCAAATTCCGTTTGCTGTGAGCACCCAATTTGTTCCGCAGCGAACGAGCAAGGTCCAATTGAAGGACAAGGATGGCATCGATGAGGCGCTGAACAGCTTCAATGACCACGCAAAGAATCTTTTCATGACCTACCGCATCAACGGCCATTTCAAGTACCTCAAGTGCCGGACTGTTCGCGGCCAGGAGTACAAAGGTCAACCACTTGCTGAGCTTGGCAAGAAGCAGTCCGTGGAGACCTACGACGATGTGGACGGCACCATCATCGGATTCAGGACGCCGAAGAATTGGCAAGGCTTTGGTGTGGCGGGCGAGCATCTCCACTTCATCAAGAAGGACCGGAGCGCCGGAGGCCATGTACTTGAGGTGCAAGCGGATGGTCTCGAGATGCAGATGGCGGTGGCGAGTAACGTGCATGTGGAGCTACCAACAAGTGAGGACTTCAACGCCGCAAAGCTGGTGACGGACGACGCTGGCGTTCAGCAGGTAGAGGGTTGAGAAATGCCATACTAGATGGTTGGCATTCATTCTTGAAGCAGAATGCGGAGCTCTGGGCTGGCGTCCCTTGTTGATACATCGTACTCCAAACCGACTTTCGCAGGTATGGACTGCCGCAGAGTCTCTGGTGGAGAGCGATAGCGATTAAAAGCTGTATGGCACGGGACATCGCAGACCAATTTAGCCACGCGCACATGCGCCATGTCGCTACGTCTCAGCATACGACTTCGGTTCGGCGCGGGCAAGCCTTCGCGACCTCCTGCCCGCAGCCACTGTGGGAGATACTAAAGCTTTTGCAGCCGTCTTGACCGTTTCCCCTGGGAAACGCGTCGTGCGAGCACTCGGATAGTCGCCGGCGGCAAGCTTCGCTACAGTCCTCCCTCGATTCTTCGCCCGTCGAGCATCCGTCTTCACGCCACTCAGACGAAGACAAATACCGAAACGTTCCGTCTCCGTTATTGCAGCCCAGCGAGCCTTGGCTTCAGGCACACTGTCAATTGCTTGCTGCAGATCATCAGGCACTTCCATCCCCTTCTGCGCGTGGGCAGTTCCCTAATGCCCACCCGCCTTGGCTTGCTCTACGGCAAGGAGGCCTGCAGGCTTCATACGGTTCTCAGCAATGAGTTTCTCAGCGAAGCCAACATTACACTTCGACCAGAGGCTTTCGTGCCTTCGAGGCGAAAATCGATGCATGTAGGGCCTTTACTTAGCTTGCGACCTGTACTGTCGATCGATCCGTACCTAGCACAATGTTTCATCTAGAGGTTCTTGGTATGCCAAAGATGTCGTTACTATGTGTTCACTTCGCCAGGGTCAGCGACATGCCAGTAGAGGAGGTGGCGTGAGTGGTGAGACAGCTAGCCCAGGCACCCGCGTTCTGGGCGATAGTATTTCACCCGGCATAGGATGCTGCCAGGCAGTGCCTTACTGCTTGATACACGCATATGGCGAGCGCGATTAGAGAATGACTTGCAAACGGGTGCGACACTACACAAGTAGAGGGCTATCGGAAGAATTCCCCGTTGAGTAAAGAGCAAGCCAGGCGCCAAGATGCGAGCATCCATGGTACAATAGCTGGTAATCTACAGACACGATTCGAGAGAGCGAATGGGTTGGGATTTGGCTCGCGGACGTGCAATACGCAGCACAATACTGTCCACGAACAACTCAGAAGCAGAGCGTCCATCCAAAGGTTGACCCTATTCCATTCAGATTCTACATAGCAACCATTTCCAGCGACATTGAATGTTCTCTTGCTCAGTACCAATGGCTGCATCGTCCATGCTATAGCCATGCCACAATCATGCAAGTATCCAAGGCGTCGAGTCGCGTTTCCAGGGAGTCAACCGCCGTGGTCACCAGATGCGCTGTGCCTTGCTCGCGGAGAGTGTTGTCAGAGTGTTGTGTGGTCATGTCAAGCACACCGATGTCGATTACACCATGTCAGCGAGTGATAGTCGTTCGTAGTGTAGGACCGGCTGTCGTGCTGTGGCATGATACTAAGACGGCATCAATTCTTCAAGCGCGTCCTTACCAACGCGTCGACAGCGCGAGGGGAGTCATCGCGTACATACTTGGGAATCAAGGTCAGGTGCCGCTGAAGAATCTCGAATCGGAAGTCCTCGTGCCACATCCCTCAACATACATCAACCAGCAACACCCCAACCGCTTCATGGATCCCCTCTTGATGGAAGCTCAAGGACGGACCCTCTCGTGGTGGATTCTCTCAGTACGGATCCTCCCGTGATGGATTTACTCATGACGGATTCTCTGGTCACGGATCCTCTCTTGATGGACCCTCTCATCATGGCACACCCACCAGCATCTTGTACGGCAGCTCACAGCATCGAGTCGGTGCCCTGCAAGTTATTCGCGCTTCCACGCGAGCTCCGCGACGAGATCTACGCTTTAGCCACTTGCTCCAGCCTGCCGGTCTACATACCAAACCCTCAACGCAAGGGGTACTTCGGCCCGCCGCTCGCCTACGTCTGCAGCCAAATGCGCGCGGAAGTCTTGCCGATCTACTTCGCACGGAATACGTTTGCCACGAATTGCAAGATTTCCACAAATGGGTACACCGCCGAGCCCGAGAGCCCACTCAAGGCTCTCGTCGGCCATCCCTACTCGAAGTCATTCCGGCAATTGAAGTGGTTTAGCGGCACCATCGGCGCCGTGTACGAAGATGGTAGCGCGTGGCTCTTGGATCCCAAAGGAGCGATTATCATCGACGTTGAATCGAGTGGCGGGATGCAGTACTCGGGCTGGACCGCATTGAAGCGATGTGGCTGTGAGGTGGGCAAGGAGATACTGACGGCGCTGCAGGAGTTCGATCCGCGCAGCTTCCGTGGTGGTATCTACTCCAGAGCCATGTGCGAGGGACTGGGGTTTCCCGATGGGGATTCGGACAACAACATGAAGGCAGAAGTGTCGTGCGTAACCTGCGGTGTGCGTGCGCTGTCTGGGGATGAAGGAGGACGTTATTTTGCAGTGAGCGACGTCAAGCTCTGGAAGGACCGCTACAAGAGACGTGCCGAGAGCTTGAGTGAGCACTCGCAACCTGACCGTGTGTCTCCGCAAGCGCAAACCGCCTGGGCTCAAGCAACGCCCAGCGTTGCGATCCAACAGAAACACCGGCTTATGTCGCCGAGGAAGGCCAAGAAGCAGAGGCAAGCCTAGAGAGCGCTGCGCAAGGCTAAGGAAGAGAGTACGGAAGCGGCCATGGATGGAGAGGATTAGCGGTGGTTACTTCCAGCTGTTTTAGGACGCACGGTGCGACGAGGCTGCAGTCCGTGACTCAACTTGGGGGAGCTTGATGTATCCATGAGCGTGCAGTCGTGGCGGGTTAGCACCGAGAGCCGGAAGGCATTTTCAGTGAGACTGCTGTACTTCATCCTCTAGAGCTGGACACACGGACAGCATTCGGCATCGGCGGACTGGATGCTAAGCCGTCATGGAGTGGATATGCATGTAATGACTGGGCGCCTGTTGTCGATACCCGTCCGGATCGAATCTCTTCATGTCATGTTCGAGAAAGGCCTACAAAGCTGGAGCAAATTTAGCAAGGCAGCGTGTGTCCACTCCAATAAGACAGAACCCGAATGCAACTCTGGTCAGCTCGAACAGTAGGAGGTGGCGAAGCTGACAGCTTGACATATGTATGCATGATGGGGTTGTGCAGTGAGAGCAGAATGAACATTGAAACGAGGTCTGTAGAGTGGATGCAGCTCGTCAGGAACAGGCTTAGCGTCATGCAATGCGACATGGTCCCATGGACCCTCGAGGAAAGAGCTCCAGCCACAGATGTGCATCCATGTTGGTCGCAACCCAGCCTTCAACTCGTCGCATACTCTCTTTTTCTTTGTGCGCTTCAATTCTTGATCGCGCGTACGCAGCTCTGCTATTGTCGCTCGTTCATCGTTACCAACGCGGTCGTTGTCGTCAAGCGTTTCCGCCGCGTTGACTTTACCTTTTGAATCAACGCTCGGCGCAAGTCCTACGGGACGAGCGGCATGGTGGACCCGGAGGTAGACGTCGAGACGGGGCAGGACGAGGAGATGATCGAGGTCGAGGCAACGGAAGAGGCAGCAAATGGCGACGAACCAACAGGACTCGAGGACATTGAGCCCGAAGTCCCCGAACGGACCACCTTCCTCGAGTACACGATGCGCCAACCCCACCTCCTCCACCAACAACCCCGTCTAACATACCACGCATAGCTACCTACGTTCACCCATAGTCCAACTCGTCCTGGGCACCGGCGCAAACAAAGAGATCCTCTCCGCCCACCAAGCCTTACTAACCCAATCTCCCTTCTTCACCTCAGCCGTCACATCACTCAACGACGCAAATCGACGTATAGACCTCTCTAGCGACGACCTCCACGCCACAGCCTCCGTCCTCGAATTCCTTTACAAAGGCGATTACTTCCCCACTCTTGAAGCAGGCAACAGTCTAGCCTACGACCCTACCGTTGCCTCACCAGACGACGAAGGCGTGGCCCTCTTACGCCACGCACGCGTCTACACCCTCGCGCAGCGTTTCGGCCTCCCCACATTAGCACAAATGGCGCACAAGAAGATCCATCTCACGCAGTCTACCGCGAAAGGCGAGATCGCGTACGCGCGCTTCGTGTACAAAGAAACGAGTCCGGACGACGAGAACATCCGGAAACCCGTGGCCGCATTCTGGGCGACGAGGAGCCATGTATTACGGCACGAAGCGGAGAAGGAGTTCAAGCGCATGTGTCTGGAGTTCCCGCAGTTTGGCTTTGACGTGCTGAGTCTGGTGCTGGATGCGCAGGAGAAGCGGAGTCGGAGGGAGGAGGTGCAGAGTTCGGGGACGGCGAGCGGGAGGAAGAGGCAGAGGGTGAGTAGTGCGATTGTGCCTCCTGGAGTGGGGCTGAAGTAGAGCGGGCGGGGTGTGCTGACGTGTGTATGTAGGTTATGTGATGATGTGTCCATGTAGCGCGTGATTGCACCGTGTAGTTATAACTGTATACCCACCCAGACAAATACAGTACAGCCTGCCCGGCAGTGGCTGGTGGCGGTAACGACAAGCATTATAATCACCACAGCAGTTCGGAGCGACGCAAACGCAAAGTAAGCAACGACAAGACTTTTATCCTCCTCTACGACTATGTAGACGACACACCACATCTACATCGACCGAACACTACCTTCCTCGATCATACCAAGTCATATATACTGCTCGCCTCACCACCGACACCGACACGACGTTCGTATTCTTACTTAATACCCACTCCCAGTCAACTGGTTCTGACACCCAGCCACGCACTTGGCCGCCGACAAGCCCGCGCTATAGAAACCAGGGTTGACCTGGTACTTGAGGTAGCACTCACTGCCACTGAGCACAGCGGCTTGGCAGCCCGTCTTGCCATCGCAAGCGCTGATGCAGGCCTCCAGGGTGGCGACGCCGAGGGGGTTGGACTTGAAGTCGGAGTCGTAGTGGTCCTGCGTAGAGCAGATGTTACGATTAGCGTGGTGTGGAGGAGAAAGGGACGGTGGGGTGGTGGGATGGTGGGATGGTTGGACGTACGGTGTTGCACTCGACTTGGTAAGTGCGGGCGCCGTTGTTGGTGGTGTAGGTCGTGCCGTTGCTGAAGGGGCAGGAGATGGCGCCCTTGCGGGTGGAGCTGATGGCTTTGCCGCCGACTTAGAGAGGAGACAGAAGTCAGCAAACTCATCAATGGGACAAGGTGGCTGGGTGGGGTTATATGCGGAGACGTACTGACGCCGCCGTTGCTGACGCCAGTGGCAATGCCGTTCTTCAGGTAGCACGGGCCTGGAGATCCAGGGAGCTGTTCGAGGACGCGTCAGCATTGGATCGATGAGGACGGAAGTCGTATACAGGAAGACATACGTAAGAGACATCGACACAAGCACCATTAGCACCGCACGCGTCAAGGCAGGCGTTGTAGGTGTTGGTGTAGATGAGACCGATGTCATTGCCGTAACGATCAAGGCCACACTCGATGTGGAAGGTCACACCATTGGCGGTGTAGGTGTTGCCGTCCTGAGAGGGGCAGGTGGCGCTGGCAGAGGCGGTGCTGGAGGTGGTCGTGCTGGTGGTGAGAGTGGTGCGGGTTGAGGTGGTGCTTGAGGATGAGCTTGAGGTGCTTGAAGACGTGCTTGTGGTGCTGGTGGTGGTCGGACGGGTTGAAGTGGTCGACGAAGACGTGCTTGAGATGGTGGGAGTGCTCGTCGTGGTTGGACGGGTCGAGGTCGTCGACGAGGTGGAAGATGTGCTCGACGTGGTCGGGCGGGTCGAGGTGGTAGAGCTCGTTGATGTGGTCGTCGGACGGGTCGAGGTGGTTGAGCTCGTCGAAGAAGGCTTCGTAGAGCTGGTGGACGACGTCGTTGTCTTGCCGTTGCCGTTGCCGTTGCCATTGTTCTGAGCGTTCTGGGCAAGGCCGACCGGGGCCAGAAGAAGAGCAGCGTAGGCCGCGAAAGCGAGCGTGGAGCGAACCATGATGGACGGGAGGCGCGTTGACTAGCTGAGAAGCGTGGTTTTGCGAAGGAGCAATAGCAGGATAGAGGGAGACAAGGAGGTATCAAGGGCTTGTTATACCGCGATGTTGCTTCGGACACCAGTATTTACGTCAGGTATTGGACACTCGTAAAGACTTACCATATCAGGCAATACGGTAGAGGAGCTGCATGTGAAGATGGAGTCTTCTTACCACGACGTTCTCTCTGTAACGACAAGTATGTCGTCGGTGGAGTAGGTTGTCCAAGCGTCCATGGAGTTATGAAGAGGTTGAGCTGCAGCACCATCCTACCAGCTCGGTACACCTGAAGCTAATGGAGAGTAAGCTGCAAAAACCTGAGCGCACGGTGGTTTCAGTGTGAAAGGCGAAAGCGACAACGCAGACGGTATCTGGAAGAAGGTGAGGTCTCCCGCACGAAACCCAATCGAGCGGACAGGTTGTATCGCGCGTCAGGAACGTCTGGTTGAGGCATCGCTTGGCATGCTGGAGGAACCAGTGGCCATTGGGCGAGCAGTTCCGGATTCTGGGTGAAGCTTCGATCGACATGGCTCGCGAGTCAAGAAGCCACAGAGCGTCCATAACCAGTAGAGTGCTTACAGAAGTCAAAGGCGCTGCCAACCGAGCAAGCCTTCAGATGGCGAAAGAGTCTCGCCGGCGAGCTCACTTTGCCTCCTTGTCCCTCGGTGTAGAACGACGAGTAGCGGCGTACTGGCGAAGCAGTCCTTTAGCCTCTCCTCGAGTAACACGGCGACAATAGTAGGTTACTATGTAGTTCCAATGCATGATGCAAACAGCACAGCCTCGTCCGGAGAGTCGAGGAAGTGGTAAGGTGGGTGGTGTGAAAGCCCAACCAGATGCGAAGGACTTGGAGGTCATCTGTGCCTTGCAGTTCCCGCCAGCGCCTCGGTCGCCATATGGATCCATTCCAATGCGGGGAGGGCCGGCACTAACGCTTGTCTTCACGAAAACGTTGGGGTCGACTCTTTGTTCGGTCTTGACTTTGTGCCCGCCACCCTGCAGGACTCGACTTTGTCGCAACGGCATCCACCCGAAGGAGTCTGCCGGTGCATTATGGAGCACGCAGAGCTCCCCAACTAAGCCAAGATGGCAATGCATATGAAAGCGAATTGTGCTTCCAACCCCGCGAACCAGCAACTTCACATCAGCCACTGACCGTCCCCTCGGTCATGCTTAGCGGAAAGGTTAAAACAGACTCGCCGCCGCCGCCGCTGCCAACCCGAGATCCCTGCTCCACCGCTCCAAATAATGCAGGACCAAGACGGCCCCAATGCTTTGCCATCGCTGTCTACGCTGAGTCTATCCGACAATGACAAACGTGAGAACCACGGTCAAAGAGCAGCTTCAACTGGACTGTCGGATCGCATCTTCGCCAACACCCCTGTTCCCACGGTGATACTCGACCAAACCTTGACGATCCGGCATGTCTCGAAAAGCTACTATGCCCTCTCTAGCCGTACGCCAGAAGAGCTTATTGGGGAGAACATCTATGGATTCGTCGAGCAGAAAGTGCCTGTACCGGATGTCGCAACTGTGCGGGGCGCCATCGAAACCGCCATAGCCACGGGCAATGTGCAGACCATCCATGACATCCCCACGCCCGATGGCAGCTTCTACAGCATGCGCACCACGCCGATTGTGGAGGATGGCGAACTGTTGTACATCATCTTCGAGATCGAGAACACGACGCAGGAGCACATGAGGCAGACCGAGTTGCGCGAACAGCTCAGTATCAACGAGACGTTCCGTATCCTGGTGGAGACTGTCAAGGATTACGCCATTTTTATGCTCGACCCGGGCGGTCACGTGAGCACGTGGAATGCAGGCGCACAGAACATCAAGCAGTACACCAGGGAGGACATTGTGGGCAAACACTTCTCCAATTTCTACGGGGATGAGGATCGGGCGGCAGACAAGCCTGGCAAGGAGCTTGTTGTCGCCTTGCGGGACGGCAAATGCGAGGACGAAGGCTGGCGGTACCGCAAGGATGGAACGAAGTTCTGGGCCAACGTCGTCATCACTCCCGTCTACCGGAACGATATCCTAATCGGCTTCAGCAAGGTCACGCGCGACCTCACGGAACGAAGGGCGGCGGAGACACGCCTGATATCCGCTTACGAAGAGTCCGACAAGCTCAAATCGGAGTTCCTCGCCAACATGAGTCACGAAATCAGGACGCCTATGCATGGCATGCTGACAGCATTGACCCTTCTCATCGACACCGGCCTGAATGCGGAGCAGAAGGAGTTGTCCTCCATCATTTCCGACTCCGGCCGTGTGCTGCTGCAGCTCATCAACGACGTGCTAGATTACTCCAAGTTGGCCTCTGGTTCATTCTCCGTGGGCTCGGGTGTCGTCTGCATCCCTGACATCATCGTCTCTGTCACCCGCCACTTCCAGACCACAACCAAGGCCGCCACGCGATTAGAGACTAGTCTTGACCCTCGCATACCACAAACGCTCGAAGGTGATGCTTTGCGTTACCGCCAGATAGTGCAGAACTTGATCGCGAATGCAGTCAAGTTCACCGAGTCCGGGGTTGTCACCGTCACCCTTACGCTAGACGAGGAGAGTGGTGACAGCTTAACCCTCCTGACCGAGGTATCAGACACCGGCATCGGCGTACCTCAGCGCGCCGTCGGTACCCTCTTCACGCCGTTCACTCAATTCGACAATTCAGCCACAAAACGATACGGTGGCACGGGCTTAGGTCTCTCCATCTGCAAAACACTCGCGGAGCTCATGGGCGGCCAGATCGGCTTCCGGCCCAATGACGGCGGCGAGGGCGGCAGTGTGTTCTGGTTCACCGTCAAGCTCCGCCCAGTACGCAGAGTCGACTCGGTGGAGAAGCTCAGCAGTCTTCAAGCCGAGGGCGCATATACAGCCCAACCAACCGACCCCCTTGCGGAAGTCAAGCGGATCGCGACAGGCAAACGCCTCCTCCTCGCCGAAGACAACCAGATCAACTCCCGCGTCATGCTGCGCACGCTCAAATCCCTCGGCTTCGTCAGTGTCGACCCCGCGATGGACGGGATGCAGGCACTATCCATGGTCAAACAAGAATCCATCTCTATTAAGCCTTACGATCTTGTGTTAATGGACATCAACATGCCGCTGATCGATGGCGTTACCTGCACGGTTGAGATCCGGAAGGCGGGTATCGACGTGCCGATCGTGGCTATGACGGCGAATGCGCTTAAGGGACAGGCGGAGGCCTATTTGGCTAAGGGGATGGACGATTATATTACGAAACCCGTTGATCGGGGGTTGTTGGTTAAGGTGCTGGCGAGGTGGTTGAGGAATAAGTCGATGCTTGACGTTGGGACGAAGGGGGGATGATGCGTCGTCTTGGCTGATGAGCCTCTTGTTGGCATATGGTCTACAGTACATGGCTTGAGGAGCAGCGACACCACTATAGACCTTCGGACCGAGCAATCAATGGACGACTGCCCTGACGGCAGGCATGCAAAGGTGGGGTACCTTCAAGACGACGCGTCCAGCAACGTCTCTGCTGTCTCCGCTGTCTATCGGTCTACAACCAGTCCGCGAAGCAGCCAGCGCGCCGTACAGTCCGTCGTTCCCGCAGACCCTGAGGGGACAAAGGTTGCGATCCCAAGTAACTTCACAGGTCGCACCCGCTGTTGACGATGATGGGCCAGGTCAGTCAGTCGGAGGGGTCGGGACTCACTCGGGCTCGCCTGACGGAAATGCTGTTGTACGACTAGGCACATTCTGATGAGCAATGTGCGTGAGGGAGAGCAAGCTTTGTGCGTCAAGCGTCAACCAATGAGCGCTTAGCGCAAAATATACATGTCGTGAAACGTCCCCTTACCGAATTGAGCATACCTAACCTCGAGCTTGCTTGGACATCCGCTCCAAGTCCCTCTGTTCCGAACTGCCCAGTGCTTACACAAAGCGGAGTGGTTGATGCGATGCTTGCCCTTGCCCCTGTCCTGCTCTGCAGCTGCACTGAGCTTGAAGCGTCTGCCGGCCCTGGCCCCCAACAGGATGCGGCCCTAGACGTCATTCTGGATCCCACGCCTCGGCACCGATGGAGCTCTATCAATGCTTATTGCATGAGCTGAACGTCGAAAGGTAATGCGCAGCTGTAACGGATAAACAATCAGATAAGTGAGTAAGTGAGGCGGCACGGCCAACGGCATTGCCTACAGAATACCCTACGATGCACGCCATAAACTCTCCTCCCGTTCCCCAGTAGACTCCCATACCCTCTTTGTCCGAGTCCAACCATACACGCAAAGGAGCCCCACTGGCAAATCATGGCAAACCTCACCACCGCCCTCCAAGAGACCATCTACCACCTCCCACAAGCGCCCCCTCGCATTCGGAAAACGCCCTTCAAAGTTCTCTGTCCCGGTCCCCCCCGCTCAGCCACCGAATCCCTAGCCCAAGCCCTCAATAAACTCGGCTACTCCACCTACCACGGCTGGGACATCATCTTCGAACCCAACCCTTACCACCAAAAAGCGTTGTACCACCTCATTCGGCGTAAATTCTGCGGTTCCGCGAAAGGGGACTGCCACATCACGGCGGAGGAATTCGACGTCGTGCTCGGCGATAGTGATGCCACGATCGATACGGTGGCATTCCTCTTCTTCCCGGAACTGATGCAAGCGTACCCGGACTGTAAAGTCATCCTCAACACCCGCCGGGACTTGGATGCCTGGCACGCGAGCATGATCCAGACCTTCCTCAAAGACGTCGCGGACAGCTGGCTACTCTGGCTAATCCACTACTGTTCCGCGGGGTCGTTCTGGATGTACGAGGGATTGTATGGGATCGGGTTTCCGATGTTCTTCCGCAGTCGGAGGTCGACGTATTTGAGGCCGGGCATTGTGCAGAATGGGAAGTGGGTGTATCGGGAGCATTGTGCTATGGTGCGCGGCATGGTGCCGAGGGAGAGGTTGTTGGAGTGGAGTGTTGAGGATGGGTGGGGGCCGATTTGTGAGGTGAGTCTCCCAAAATCATACTTGCGATGTGGAGGCTGTTGGCGTGCTGATATTGCGGTTTTGAATAGTTCCTGGGTAAGGACGTCCCGGACGAACCGTTCCCGTGGGTGAACAATCCGAAGGATTTTGGAGAGAAGGTGGAGCGGACGCTTAAGCCGAGAATGGCAGCGGCATTTCGTAATATGGTGATAGTCGTTGGCGGGTTTGCTGTCGCCGTCATCGCGATTGTGTTCGCAGCACGCAGATTCATTGCGTGGCCAGCTCGGTCATGAAAGGCACAGAAGGTTTGCAAATCACTTTGAGTGCAGCTTGCCCGTATCGCAAAACATTCACTGGTGTGGCAATAATCATCAGCTCACCTGACCCATAACGTAACACCATCGCCCCGGCCGGCTTCGTAGAACCCATCACGGCACGAGTACGACCTGCCTTCCCACCCCAATCCACTCGCCGCCAAATCAAGCCCCTCCCTCCACTGCTCAAACGAACAAACTTTCGTCTCCACCAACTTCTTTTCCCCTTGGAAATAACCCCGCCGAAAGCAACCGGACAAACCCCAGCATATCCTCCAGTTCATACATCGACTTCCCCTGCAGCCGATCATTCCTCCCCATCACACTCACAGTCCTGGGATTCTCATTCCGCCCCATCAACCTCACCCTCCCTCCCCTCCGTAAACACCACACCGCGCTGCGCACATGCGGGGACTTGGCTGCCTGGGGGCGGGAAGGAATCAAGGACTGCGTCGATTTTGGCCGTTGGGGGCCAGAGTGCGTAGGGAGGCGGCGTCCGCCATTTCGTCACCAGTGATTTCGGCGGTGGGAGATGGAGGCGTATGGTATACCGTTTAGGAAGGACGTGGGGTTGCAGTCGTGCCAGTTCCGTCTCGTTCCCGCCGAAGGCTATAACGCGTGCCCCCCATTTGCCACGGCGAGGAGGACCGCTGCCCGCCGTAGGGAACTAGTAAATGGCCGGTGTACATTAGATCTGGGACTGAGTAGCCCAGCTTCTCGCATAGTCGGGTTTCGAGGGAGTGGGATGCACTTTTCTAATGACACTTTAGCGTACTGGGCGAAAAAAATTCCCATCACGCCAGACGTCCCGCATAAGCCTTTTGCTGCCGTCCGTCATGCCGGAGTGGATGGCGGTTAGGAAGACCGAATCCGGGTCTTTGCGGGCATGGATCAAGCAGTCGCGATAGACAAGTCGGTTGAGGGTAAGGGTTGTCGCATCCGGGCCTAGGGGCGGCGACGCGGCCGATTGCGTTTAGGCCGCCTATGAGCGGGATGGGAGAGTTGTAGGCGCGGGGTCCGGCGTAGATTTCACGATGGTAGGAGAGGACTTCTGCGATTAGGATGTGGATGATGGCGCTGCCGAGGGTGGGGTGGGGAGAGTGGGAGGGTTCTGAGGTGGAAGGCTTCGCCGATTTGATCGAGGACGGGGGCGCGGTAGGAATGGTGGGAAAGGGGAGGCCGTGGTGGAGGCGATAGTGAAAGAATTACCTGCTTGGGTTTATCTGATCGTCTGATGGAGCTATCCTCGGGAGGAGACGAGTGAGTAGATATTCATCGACCCGCATGTTGTCAAGTCCGATATGAGTTCTTGAAGCCGTACGAGGGCGACAGAACTCGATATTAAGCATATCACCTTCTGTGGTACTTGGACAGACGGTGTGTGGGAGAGGTGTGGTGCGAAGACTTGTACCTTGCCGGACCATTTACCGGTTAAGCAGCTGGGCAGGACTAACTACGCCTGGCGTTACGCTGGGAAGATGGCGACAGATCCCCAGCAAGCCCGCTGCAATGGCTTTCAGGCTTGGGCTTTCGTCAACAAGTAGCTCGCGGTATGGGACAGTCATCGCGCAGCCATGTGGCCGAACGGGCCATTGGTGTCAGCTGGGCTTGCGTCTTGGGAGGTGGAGGTGAGAGGAGCAGTCACCTCGGGGTCGGCATCTTGCAGACGCTGTACCGGGCCCCGTCACAATGCTGAGTTGCAGCTTTATCGGTTTGGGACGACTTGGTACCATCTAGACGTAGGTATGTGTATGTGTATGTGCATGTGTGTGTATATGTGTACGTGTATGTGTATGTGTATGTGTATGTGTATGTGTAGCTGTGGTCATTGTTGTCCCGGTCCAGTTCCTGTATCACTTCGAGTCATGTCGTGCTCTGGGCAGAACCCCGGGGGTCCACTATGCGTTGGCCGGCAACTTCCAAGTCGGTACACGTCCGAAGTACATCTTCCCTCCCATTCCATTGCTAAGGTACATGTGGTTTTATCTCCATCTTGAGGTATGAAGACGCGTCGAATGGACAACACCGCGTCTCGCCATCTCGCTGCACGGGGGATGAGATGAAATGGCTGGGTACTATTCCATCGCGCCTGCCGTATCAGACGGTTACGTATTGCAGGCGTCAGTGCCGGTACGTGACACGAAGTTGACCGTTTCTGTCGTCACCATCGCCTCGTCACGCGATCACGCGACAGATGGAGATGGATTGACTTGGCGAATGTCAGGTGCACGCATTGGTGACAGCTCGACACAGCTGCATCCTGCACCTCCCACACCCCCTTCTCACACCACCCTGCTTCTCTCTCATCGTCTCTCTCTCCCTCTTCTCACTCAGTAGCATGTCCCTGCTGCAGAAGAGCACTGCGGCCTCCTTTCGTTCCCTCACCCGTACATCCTACGCTCCTGCACTAACCTCGACCATCACCCGCCGTGCACTAACCCTACAACACCACCCTCGACCACTCACCACCAAACCCTCACCACCCCTCACCCCCCTCCTCAAGATGTCCCGCAACATGGCCACCGTCAACGAGAACCCTCGCCAACCCGCCCCCTCCCACTTCATGGCCACCTCCGGCGCCCAGGACCCCGTCTGGATCCACACCGAACCCTACTCCAACCGCCCCCGCTTCCCCGCCCTCGACCGTGACCTCGACACCGAAGTCTGCATCATCGGCTCCGGCATCAGCGGCATCCAAACCGCCTACGAGCTCGTCACCCGCGGCCACCAGGTCGTCATGATCGAAGCCCGTGACATCCTTAGCGGCGAGACGGGCCGGACCAGCGGTCATTTGGCCAGCTCCCTCGACGACGGCTACACCAACATCGCCCAGAAGCATGGCGACCAGGGTGCGCTGTATGCGGCGCAGAGCCATTCGTTTGCCATTGACCGCGTGGGGGAGATTGTGAAGAAGCATGATATCGAGTGCGAGTACAGGAAGTTGCCCGGGTATACGATTAGTCAGTGGGACCGCAGAAAGCAACCCAAGAAGCATGACGAGGATGTGAAGATGCTCAAGGAGGAGGTGGTCAAGGCGAAGGCGTTGGGTTTGCCGGCGGACTTTAAGGAGGGATTCTCGGTGAAGGGATGGGATGGCGAGCCGGATCAGCGGGATGCTGCTGTGTTTGAAGGGCAGGCTACTTTTCACCCAGTAAATCGTCTCCCATTCCCTCTACTTGCTTATGATGCTAACGATATGCTAGACGAAATACCTCATCGCCGTCCTAAACTGGCTCAAACAACAACCAAACTTCACCTGCTACACCCACACCCGCGCCATGAACATCGCGGAAAAGGGCATCGAAATCGGCCCCATCGGCACGAAATCCGTCGAGATCAAAACCCTCGCCGGCCACACCATCACCTGCGCCCAAGCGGTCGAAGCAACCTGCGTCCCGCTGCAGAAACTCTCCGTCATCGCCGAAATGGAATTCGACCGCACCTACTGCATCGCCATCCGCGTCCCCAAAGGCTCAGTAGAAGACTGTCTCCTGTACGACTCGGCGGAGGAGTACAAGTACGTTCGCCTCACGCACTGTGATGACAAGGACGACTACATGGTCGTCGGCGGCTGCGATCATAAGGTGGGACAGGAAGAACCCATCGGCCGCTACAAGGAAATCGAAACTTGGGTCCGCGAGCGTTTCCCACAAGCAGGCAGTGTCGATTACGCCTGGAGCGGGCAGATCTTCGAACCGGTCGATTACATGGCGTTCATCGGTCTCAACCCGGGCAACAAGCACACCTACATCATCACGGGCGACTCCGGCAACGGCCTCACGCACGCCGTCATCGCGGGCCGCATCATCGCCACGACCATCGAAGGAAAACCCGACGCCTGGGCGAGCGCGTACAACCCATCCCGCGTCACATCCCTGCTCAAATCCGGCAAGGAACTCCTCTCCCACGACTTGCAGATCAACGCGCAGTACAAACGCTTCTTGCAGAGCGATATCCAGGATATCGAGGACCTGCCCAACGGCGAAGGCGGCGTGCTGAACCCGGCCACGAAGTCGCCCATGGCCGTGTACAAGGATGACGAGGGCAAGGTGCACAAATTCTCCGCCTTGTGCCCGCATCTCAAGGGCGTGGTGTGCTGGAATCGGTCGGAGAAGAGTTGGGATTGCCCGGTGCATGGCAGTCGGTTTAGTAAGGATGGCATTTGTGTCATGGGGCCTAGTAAGGGGGGGTTGAATGCTATTGACGATAGTGGCAAGGCGTCGCAGCAAGAGGCTATGCAGGCGTGAGGGAGTAAGACTTGGGAGTGAGTGAAGCAGCGAGGGAGGGACAGCTAGATTGTGACCGTGGTGAAAGGGGATGAGGAGTCGGGGTCAGCGAGCGAATGTACTCGGCCTCTACTACGAAATCTTGCCGTGCAGCGAAACGAAATCTTAATGGCCGCAAGGCTCTGCAGTGGCGTTCGAATTCGGGCGAGACTCAATCAGAGTGCTGATGCGGTCAGGAATGAGCTCTCCAGGGGGACACTGTTCCTCTCTCGCTGTCTTTCGGCGATGTTCCTACTACGTTACTCGAGCGTCCATGTAGCATGTACTGCCTTTTATTTTTCCATTTAATCGCCTAAAGTCATCCCCTTTGTTAAGATGGAAATTGAGCAACCAGGTATTGACCAATAACCGCTCCCACGTCTTCCATTCTCCACTCACACCGGCGTCGCGCAGCTGGACCTGCTACTTCTTGCCCGCAACAAGCGTGGGCGCAGGCGCAGGCGCATTCGTCTCAGGCCCTTTGTACGTCTTACTCGCCTCCTTCTGCGGCCAGGGCGCGAAGACGTTTTTCTGATGCTTCAGCGTTGGGGCTAGTTCGGGGAAGTGTCTGTGGAAGAAAAACGAAGTCAGAATGGATGGACGGCCGCTGGCAGCTTTGCCCTCCAACTCACCTGATCAGGACATCCTTCATAGTGGTATTCTGCACCCAGTGCAGTCCTTCAGCCGTATACGTTTCTTTGTCGAATTGGTTGGCGATGAAGCGGTCGCTTTTGAGCCGGCGACTCGCCATTAAGATGAACACCCGGAACGCCGTGTCCGAGAACCCAAACCCCTTGGGGAGCGGTTCACAATGACATCCGATCAGCAAATCCACTTTCTCCACATCCCCCTCGTATACCTCTTCCACTTTCTTCGCCAGCGCCTCATCACCCCCCGTCAGCTCGAGGAAGCTTTTGGGTGCAGTCATGTGCAGCAACCGCCTCATTTCGCAATACCGTGGGATCCCGCGTTCGCGGTCCCGCAGGATATCAACGGTAGCCATATCCCGCAACACGCCATCGCCCGCATCCATGGGTCCGCGGAGGAAGGCGCCGTAGTTGTTGTGGGTGATTGCGCCCGGGTAGTTGATCCCGAAGGAGTAGAACGCGTCGGCGAAACTGACCCCGCTGTCGAGAGGATCGCGGGCTTTGGCGAAGACAACATCCTCGAATGGCGTGGTCCGCTCGTGCGAACCCGTGGTGGCGTTGAAGAAGGCGATGTTGTCCGGGATGAGAGTGTGCATTCGATAGACACTCACAAACTCCTCCGTCAAACTATACGGCACGCCGTCCTGGTCCACCCCCGACCCCGGGATGCCGCTTACCACATCATCCGTACTGAGACGACCGAGGAGTTTGGTTAGTTTCTCGCCGACCAGACCCCACCAATTGGTGTTCATGGCGACTTGAAGCGCGGGGTGGGCGAGGATGGCGGGGGTCCATTCGACGGTGTGGATTTTGGCCATGAGGCAGGAGATGACGAGGCGGGCTTTGTCGAAGATTTGGTCGGAGGTCCAGGTTGGGTGGGCGGCGCGGAGGAGGTCGCAGACGGCGTTGTGCTCGAGGGCGAAGAGGGTGTGGAGGAGTTCGAGGCCAATCCACCTGTCATTCTCGTTAGTCGTGGACTGATCTACGCCGTGAGAAATGCTGCAGTTTCACCAATTGTTGTTGAAGCCGGTCAATGGGAGACCAGTCTTCGGATCTCGAGGCAGGAAGGACTCTTTCTTGTCTTGTGTGAGTTCGAGTTTGCCGTCTGGATGCTTGGAACGTAGAGATGAGGTGACTATCTCGCTTTCGCCGTATAGCTGTGAAGCGTCCCACCAGGGTGTGCACATGTTCTTATAGCCAGGGCAAGCCACATCGGAAGCGTCCAGGGTGACGTCGGGCTGGGATTTGGGCAACGCCATCGTGCCATCTTTGCTTGGCCAGTCGTCGCCCGGCGGGAGAGGGACTTGATAGTCATTCTCGGTTTGCTGTTCGTGGAAGAACCAGTCGTGGACTTGGAATTGGATCCATGCAGCAGCTAGCAGGTTCAGCGTGGTGGCGGGCTTGAAACCATCCGGCTCCGTCCGCTTCATAAGAGTATCACTGATCAGCCTTGGGTTGGGCGTCATCATTTCTTGTTCAGATGGCTTCTTGGCGCATGATCGTGGGATGTTGCGGCCAAAGCGCATGCCCGCGCAGCCCATCTTCGGCATCTCCAGCGAGTTGTAATCGCCATCTGAGCTGCGCGCCTCGAGAAAGCGCTTATCTTTCAATGGCTCCGCGGCCAGGGTTCCTTGTGGAGCCTTCGATGCATACCTACACCGGATGAGAGTCGCCATCAGCCCACACTGAGTGGGTGTGTGTAGTTTCTCGGCAACTCACCCATCGTAGAGATTCTTCGCTCGCAACTCATATCGGAAGGCTAAGAGGTTTGCAACGCCGAGCAAGGTGGGAAGCTTATGCCATTCGATGTGCTTGTTGACAAACTTGAAGAAGCTGACAATGAGGTTCTCAAAGAAACTAAGCTGAAACGACCACGATTCATGTTCGACCGGGTCCGCTTGGTCGACCATGGTTGGCATATGAGACGAATAGTGGAAAGTATGTTACGAAGAGAGTATGTGACGAGATAATAAGAAGGAAAATAGATCTGACCTGCCTTACGCTTCCAAGCTCGATCCTCCCTTGAGTTCAAGGACGAGACCTCATCTACTGCAGACAGCCACAGCTGGTCGAAAGCAGCAGTCGATTCGGGCCCCTCTACGCCATGTGGGAGGGCTGAGCTGACACATGGATCCCTTGCAGAAGCGAGGCTGTAGCGCGAGCATGGAATGCGACGCTTGGTCCGTTCATGGATGCTTGGTAATGCTTGACGATCTGCTCGACGCAAGCCCAAGCACAGTGGAAGAGAAGGTTCGTGAGGCATGTTATTTGGTACCTACAAGCAGACCAGAGCCGACAACGATGGTGAGGTTGAAGCGAGCTGAAAGCAGGGGCCAACATGCCGACGTGGGAGCTTGGACCATTCATACCACATGAACGGCGGGCACGTACATCCAAGTGACACACACATCCTTCCCGTCAACTGCATGTCAGCAGCCACAGCTGCAAGCGCACGAGGTTGGTGATGCATGTAGCAATAGTAGTGAGGTAGGTCGGCTTCTTTGCATCTCCTTGACGTTGTCTGCCCATTTCAACACTCTCCGTATCCATACAGCAACCATACTACCATGGGCGGCTTCAGCTGGTCACACCTATTCACTCCCATCCTCAGTCTCTTCCGCCCTAAGCCTAATGCTGAGATCGAAGCACTGAAAGAAGCAAACCATGACTACATCCGCGGCGACGAGTCTCAGCGCTCGCCTTGTCCCTTTTTGAACTCACTCGCAAACCACAACTACTTGTATGACCAAACCCCATGCTGCAAATCGCCTTACGACAGCTGAAAAGACTGCAGACCCCGCGACGGCAAAGCCATCACCAAAGCCAAGCTCAAAGCCGCCCTAATCGTAGCCGGCAACAGCACGCCCCTCTTCGCCGACGTCCTATCCAGCATCGTCAAGTCCGTCACGCGCAAAGACGGCACCTTCACGCTGGTCGACCTACGTCGCCACAACGCCGTGGAACACGATGCCTCCTTCACCCGCCTCGACGCGCGACAAGGCGACAACTACACCTTCCAGCCCGCCATGTTCGAAGCTATGGTCAAGGATGCCCACGGCGGGCCGATCAACAGGGATAGTATTGCCCGCACAAGGGCGAGGAGGGATAGGGAGGAGAAGGCTGCGGGTAATGGGGCGGGTGTGACGTTTTGGAGGAGTCCGAGGTTGTATGTCACGACGTGGAGTCAAGCGTGTATCTTGTTGCAGACGTTTGGGGAGGAGATTGGAGTGGAGGAGCTTAGGAAGTTCTATACGGAGGAGCGGTTGGTTGAGGGCTGGGTTGGGGAGAAGAAGAAGCGGATGACGTTCCTTGGGCAATTGGGGGATATGGCAAGTGTGTGGTGGAAGCATTTCTTCATTCAGATCGATGGGGCCGCGGTCAAGGATCCCTTGAAAGGGTGGTAAGCGAGTTTACTGTGATTGATGTTTCTTGACGAGGTAGAATGGTTCGCTCTACACGGTGGATATTGTGAGCTTCACATCGAGTGGTCCGTGCATTACACCATTCATAGTGCCTCTACTTCGCCCCTTCTCTGTTCTTTAGCACTTCTCATGAAGCTTACCAAGCCTCACACAGCTGAACGATCGACATTGGCACGTTGCAAAGTCATAGGCGACACCCGGCATGCCTCGCCACATCACGCAGATTGACCCGTGGGGGCCAGTTGATCAATGCACCAGCATTCCAGACCCATGGTCACTCCTTCCAATGTTACTTTCAGAGGCAAGCACATTGCTTTTCGCAAAACACTGGCCGAGGTCTATGAACTGAGGATAAGATCACCATGGCCAAAGCACCACCACAAGCCGGAGGTAAAGGTCCAATCTCCAGCTGCGACACGCCCTACACACGTACATGCTTCTCCGCTACGACTTTGTCCTCGCCGCTCTACGTAATCCCATCTTGAGCCAGTACTCGGAGAACGTAAGCTGGATGCCCGACTCCCTTCTCCACTCATGCCTTCGGCCCGGAATGCGGATCCGGCACCCGGTCTTCAGCGTACCTTCCCAGTACCGGATCAATGAGGAAGTTATCAAGGTTCGGACCAGCGACGAAGACTTCGTTGCACAGACCAGCCTCCGCTTCTCCCGAATACTCTTCGAATCACTGATTGCGATTGGCCTGCAGCCTATCCTTGTCGATACAGATGACATGATCACGCATACTGAGTCGATGCTCGCGAAGTTATGCGAACTGCTCGAGCTTCATCCGGCGGGCGTGCGGACGCTGTGGGCGAGCGAGACACCACCGGAGGTGCTGAGGGGCTTTTGTGTGGGATTGCTGTCGGGTTCGACTGGCATTGTTCGGGATGGTAGGGTAAATTTATGAAGTCCCATCTGCGTACTAGCGGAGAGCGTTGCTAACGTGGAGCAGCCACATCCGGACGCTGTCGCTATTGATGCTGAGACAGAGAAGTGGGTCAAGGAGTTTGACGGAGAGACGGCGAGAGGGTTGCGCGAGAGGATTGATGCGGAGATGGGATATCATGAGTACCTCAAAGCTCGGAGACTCACGGTGTGAAGTTCAGAGTAGCCGCAGTAATCACTTCTCCAGCTTGCCCGGGGTGGCGAGAGCAGCTTATATAGCGGGAGCAGATGAATTGGGGTCAGACAGGCCGGAACTGAGTAAGTTTCAGCAGCTGGATGAATGCTTGCACGGCTTGAACTGTCTGCTACTGCATCTTCTTTCCCTTCAACTCCGGAGGCTGCCCGACCACAACACCCCTGTACAGCGCATCCTTGACACCCCTCCGTATCCCATCCTCCAACTTGACAACCGGCCGGTACCCCAACCGCTTTTTCGCCTTGTCAATACTATAATACCTCGTCATGCACGTATACTTGACCTGCGCTGTCGTCAGATTCGGCTTGCCAAGCCGAAACGCCCAGTACACCCATTCCATGATCGTCGCCACGGTCAATCCAAACTCTTTACTGAGTACCCAGACTTCGTTCGGCTGCGTCTTGTCACCCGCCGCGGCCCAGCACATCCGCGCGAAGTCGAAGAAGTACACAGGCGCGTCGTTGGTGATGAAGAAGGCTTCGCCATCCACCCTTTCGTGGTCTAGAGGTGCTGCTAGGCCGGAGTCTTCGCGGTCGCGGGTTGCCAGGAGTGCGGCAAGGGCGAGGTGGTGGGCGTGTGCTACGTTCGTGATTTCGGTGAAGTCGAAAAGGTTCTCGTTGTCTCCGATTTGGAATCTGGTTTGGCCTCTGTAGTACGCTGATAGACCGGGTGGAAGTAGTTGCACATCGCCTTCGCCGAACATTGCGCTGGGTCGTATTGCCGCGGTCAGGAATTTGGGATAGTTCGGCGCGCGGTTTGCGGCAAGTACTTCCACCTCTGCTTGTGCCTTGGTTGTGCTATAGTATTGTGGTTGTGCGTCGCCCATGATAAGCGGATACGTCTCGTCCGCATTGACCAGATCGCTGATGGTATCGTGGATGATCGATGCCGAGGAGGTGTATACAAATGCCTTGACACCAGTCTCCTGCGAAGCTCGGAGGAGAGTCTTGGTGCCGTTCACGTTGACATTGTACATGAGGTCGCTCTTGTTATTGTTCAATGCAGCGGGAGAAGCAGTGTGTATTACGGCGTCTGGCTTGATCTTCCCAAACAGCTTGAGCATGCTATCGTAGTCGGTGATATCGCCTTGGTGATACTCCACACCATTGATGGGGTTGGCATCTGGCCGCAGATCGAGACTCGAAAGCTGAGCGCATGCTCCTCTTGAGTCTAGTAATGCTACGATGTGATGTCCAAGAAAGCCACTACCGCCAGTCACGAGTACTCTCCCCAAGCTCTTCACCTTCTCGTCTTTCCCATACGCGTTTACTGTGTGTTCACTGGGCGCCATGGTGGGGTGCCTCTTCAGTTCACTGATCGTCAAGTCACAATGTTCGTAAAGGCCAGACCGCGCACGCTCGTCCGATTACGTGGATGTGTTTGCTCCCTACAGGATCGTGAACAATCTACAATGCGCCAGCCACCATCCTTGAAGGGACGGTCGAAATCATCGGCCCATTCCACTTTGCCCGAGCTGCAGGTACCGCTCACTTGCAAGGGTGTCGGCCCGTGTCCGCCTCTACGATCCACGCCGCCGGCGCCATTACGTGCTGTAAGGAACGAATCAACCTTCATCGTGGCTCTACATGATAACAATGTATGCACGTCGACGACAACATGGAGGCAGCCAAAGCGGACGCTGATCGCACCAGCCCTCCCATTCATCTCTATGCCGAGCATCTACGAAACATTCGAACTCTGAGTGTCCAAGCCACTTTTGCCACTCATTCGAATAAGGAGACCAAAGCTACCCTTTCAGTCGACGGCAGCTTGCTTAAAGTAAGCCATGAGGGCGAGGAAGCCTGCATTCGGCTTCCTGTAAGCATACCGGGAGGCCACAGTGATGCTACCCTAACCATACCCGAAGCACCAAGCAAGAGTCTCTCCTTCCGCCTGAAGATTGAGGAGAACCGTGGTACAGATGGGCTGCTCGGTAATGGTAACCAAGATGACGAAAATATCGTCCCATGGGCGGCCAGCGATCTGTCTGCGGAAACCGATATCTGCTGTGCCGAATGTAGAACCACTTTGGTTGAACGCCATCAAATCCAGCAATGGAAGGACCTGCCCTCCGACGGCTGGGCAGAATTGATGGACTTCTGGCATTGTCACAAGCCGGATGTTCCACACGACCATGGCCACGACCATGCTTCACAGCCAGATCTCACTAGTCGGCGAATTACTGAAAGCAGCCAACTGAAAGTGCAGCCTAGCGTAGGTCTGGTAGGCCCGACCTTCTTCCTGCTTGCTGCTGAGGACTGCCCAACACTCTCGGTAAGCTTGTACTTCCCTGCTCTCTACTATGTTCTCCATTTGTTTCTATTCGCTGTGGGCTCAAAGAACCGCCTCTTTCGGCCTCGCGGTCACCGTCAGTGGAAGTTGCTGGGATACAAGAGCCCAAAAGCGAGTTGATCGCACACACACCAGCTTCAACCTGTGCTGCGGCGGTGGTCGAACTGGCTGTAGTGCATCAGTCTAGCGTTCTGGGGTTGAGTCCGGAAGCGCATGGGCTTGACCAATATACGACCTAGATACATATAGAGTCTGTTTCAGGACAGACATAAAGTGTACGTCTCCGTATCGCCAAACCGGACTACACTAACCATTTGGCAGACGTCTTCAGAACGAACTGCGCCTCGCACACACGAAGTCTTGCGCTGTCCCACATGTCACTTGACAGTCGGCATTCCCGACTTCTTGAGTGCTGGCTACCGTCTTCACAAACGAGCACTTTCCATTTCAGCTTCATCAGCTCTGCCTCATCAGTCGTATGACATTGAGCAATGGCTAGCGTGCCAACTCTTGACCGCGGCTGAAACCCAGAGCGTTCGCCGTCTCTCAGTCCCTACTCCAACCTCTTCAGCGACCGCCGAGGACCGGGATCTGCGCATTTGGCTTTTTACGCCTGACATGACAGTCTCAAGCTCTATGGCGAAGACGCCGGAAACAATTCGCGTTGTTAAAGTGCTCTACCGTGAAGGCACACCTCGAGCAAGGGAGGCCTCTGACGCAGTCGGCGCAGGAGAAGGTGAGGTTGAGCTTGACATGACCGAGTTTCAGTCGTTGCGTGAACTACTAAAGACAAACTCACTCTTGCTGCCGGAGGCGGCGCGGACGTTTCAAGACTGGAAGGTATCATTGTTGCGACGTTTCACAGCTACCGACATAGAATGAGCCAAGAACGCACCTCTAACCTTTGTACGTTTAAATGGTAGCTACCGACGCTCTGCAACCCTTCACGTGAACCCTACAAACGATCGTGCACGCTCACTGTGCAGCGCAACGAGCCGAACAGCTTCCGTCACAGCATCGTTATCATCGCCATCATCATCAAATTCATCCCTGACATGCGCTTTCTTGGGAAGCACAGGAACACTCGCCGACCTAAGCAAGCGAAAGGTCTGCATCTGACCGACCCTAGCCGCCGTGCTTCGGGGAAGGAACCATGACAGCTTACGCTCACGCGCAAGTCTCTTCGCTTCTCGCTCAGCCTCGGCGAGCCTAAACTCAGCATCGCGACGATGCTGCTCGGCGTCAACCTCTAGACGTAAAATCTCGGATGCAACTGCCTGTTCATATTCTGTTGTGCGTGTGCGATTGCCCGGAAACTCATCAAAGTAAGCTTGCCTGACTCCGTCATCGAATTCACCATCTCGAACCAGATGGCTTACGCGGAGAATGCACACTGCAAGCCTTTCGGCGTCGGAAGCTTCTCGCTGAGCTGACAATCCAGGGTGGTATCCGTTGCCCTCTTCGCGGGGCGAGTATGGAGGCGGAGGCTCACTCATCAGCGAGTGTGGCGAGGACGGCTCGCTGTATTCGCTCTTGGTGTAGGTGAACGAGGCCCGGCCACGTTCACCGTTCCTGCCGCAGCGTCTCAACGAAGCGCCATCCGGCTCGACAGCGTCAGGAGCTATGGTATCGGCGTCCTCGAAAGCTTGCTCTTCACGAGCAGAATTGCTGCTAGCACTGAAATCGTAGACCGGAAACTGCAGCTCGGCGTCTTCCTGGATGGCGTTGGCGCGGGTGCGCGCGGTACGGTTACTCTCATCGCAAACCGGCAACGTCTCCCTCGACTTCTTCCTGACCCAGAAAGACGACAACTTCCGTGGAAAGCTTCCCACGAACTCGGCAATCGGCTGCGACCACGAGCCCTGGCGTCTTATCTCCTCTGTGGCATCCTCGGCAAGACTAACGCTGTCCTTCGCCATCACAAACGCCGCCACCATATCCTCCTCAAAGACCAGGACGCCATCATCCCGATCGAACACAATCCCCTTCCTCTTCTCCGCCAACCTTTGCCTTCGCACCTGCTTCTTCCCCTGCTTCTTCGCCTCCCGCTTCGCACGGAATCGCCGCCTATGTAATGTCTGCGAAGACGGCGACATATCACGCGGATGCTTCAGCATGATCGGCTCGCTAACATTCTCGATATAACCCTCCTGGACCGAGCTAGCATCGGACGGTGAGTCGTCCGAGTTCTGCGCACAGTAGGCTTGGAACTCCTCGTGGGCGTCTATGCCCAGGATGCCCTGGTCGACGGACATGAGAGGCTGGTGGTGATAGCGAAACCGGGGTACGTGTTCTGGGCGACCGGTTTGACGGAAGAGGATACTAGCCGGGATGGCATGGCGGTCACGCAGCAACTGGTGGTCGGCGCTGTCGCAGCGATGAACGCTGCTGTTCATTTCGGTAGTGCCATCGCGAGGCGAGGGATCGCGGTCAGCCATGCTTGCGGTTTTGATGCTTGCTTCAGGAGCTCGATAGTGGTTTAGGATGCCTGCTGTAGTGGTCGTGGTGCTGACTTGACCAAAGCAGAATAGACAAGACACAGTATGAAGAGACTTCTTCGTGAGCGGAGATTTGTGGACTGAATGGGAAGAGAAACCACGCAGAAGAACAGGAACAAATTGCTGCGAGCGACTGGATCTGGACTTATCTACCGGAAGCTTTGAGGGGCTGTGATGACTTGCTTTTTGCCTACCAGAGGGTAGCGTGCCATGACCAAACAGTCGAACAAGCTGTGGCTCGCGGGTGGTAAGCATTCGGATCAAGCGTAGGGTACGGGATGGTAAGCTGGTGACAGAGAAGCGAAAGCAGCGGAGCAGAACATCTCAGGCGGTGGAGATTGCTTGGCACGGTGGGCTGATAACCTCTCCAAAGTACAAACGAGCTGGGTGATGTAATCCTTGAGTTACCTACTAGCACAGCGTTCCCAGTTTCCCACTCTTAGCCGTCGCCATCCGCTGCCTTCACCCGCGCACTGCATTCTGAGAAGGAGCTAATTCATGGGACAGTCTGACTTGATGCATGCCAATCCGATGCCAGCGCAAAACCATTCTTACACCGCGTAATTGCGACTCATTCGGTTGTTGTATGCGTCGCGTTGCTGTCGTCGTAATCCTAATCCACAATCCCAACGAGCTTCTTCGATGGCCAGATCTACTGTGTGCCAGCACTGAACTCCATACCCGGGAAGAGCTCACGGAGGGTGCTGTTGTCGTTCGTCAAAGCCGGAACGCTGGCAGAGTTGTTCATGTCGAAATGACCGCCGAAGTTGCCCCAGCTGCTACCGTCGGCTGGCAGGGAAGGCATCATGGCGCCTGTTGCCGGCGTCGTGACAGCAGCGCCTCCGTAGAGGGTAAAGTCGCCGCCATTGGCGAAGTTGTCGATGTGCATAGTGCTCTGGTTCGGTGCGGTGAAGGTCTGCTCCAGCCGTGCGCCTGGCGAAGTGGCCAGCCCGGAGCTGCTGAAGCCGGAGTCAACCGATAAGTTATGGTTGTGAGTTGGGAAAGCGAAGTCATTGAAATCGAAGTTCATGTTGAAGTTGTCGTAAGTCGTGTCGAACGGCGACATGGTGCCATCAAGCTGTACGCCAGAATGAGAGGAGAAGCCAGCAGATGAACTGCGCCGGTCCTCGCTTGTCGAGGGTGTAGGCCAGGCCGTGAAGTTGACGTTATTGACGTCGAGGTTAAAGTGGTCGGAGAAGTCTCCGAAGTCAGGAGATGGGTTGGCGAAGATTGGTGTGCCGTAATTGCTTGGTCCGGCAACACCAGTGGGAGGCGCAGGCGGCATGTAGGACGAAGCCGCCGAAGACGGCGACGGCGCAATCGGAGTGTAGGGCGTCAATACCGCCGGTGACTGCGGAACTGAGCCTTGCGGCGGCAGGCGCGTGATGCTGCCAGTGCTCGCACTAGGCACTCTGCCTTTGCCGTTGGACTTCGAGCGTACATACTCCCACCCATGCGCCTTCTCCATGTGCTGCTTGCAGTTTGACTCACGCTTGGAGCTGTAAGGGCAAGGCTGAAACTGGCAGTAGTAGCGCGCAGCGCTGTTAGAATGCTTGTCGTTCTCGTGGCGGTCGCGTTCTTTCTCCGTTGGCCAACCCAGGTCGTGATACTTGCAGCTTTGTTCGCGACACTTCCACGGTCTCTCATGGGTTTTGATGTGTTTAGTGAGATCGCAAGGTCGCTTGAACTCCTTGTCGCATTGGGTACACGTGTGAATTTCGGGCTTGGCGCCCTTCTTGCGCCGTGCCATGGAGCGGAGAGCATCTTCATCGTCGGTGAGGTCGGCGGGCATTGGACGCTTGTTAGAGGAAGCGGAAGCAAGCTCTTCAGAGGAGATGGGCTCGCCGGTGGCTAGACTTATAGTCTTGCCGTCCTTGGTACGCCTGACAAGCTCAGCCGGCTTCCCATTGTGACTCATGCCACCATGGAGTGAAACACTCTCGCCCCTGCATGAATGGTTAGCACGTGACTTGACAATGGTCATTGAACACTTAGCAACATACTTGCTCTGCTCCATTGCGTCGCCTTCCTTAGTCTTGTCTTGCTCTTGGGATGCGCGTGTAGCAGCCAGAATCTGAGCGTATCTGCGAATCTGTATATCAAAGTCAATATTCGGCCCCTCCTGGAGCTTGAGACAACCGCAACACACCTGCGCCACGAGATCAAAGAAGTAGCCTTGCGTGTACGGTCGGTCGGTCGGCTCGCGCTGATCGGACTCGTGTAGGGTTGTGACAGTCGTGTGCAATACGCGAATCGTACGCTCGCAAAAGCGTAGGTATTTCGAAGGAGTACGCGCGTAATCCTGAACGCCAGAACACCAATGAGCAAACGCACAGTCTTCGGGACTGTGACAGTGACTTACCGGAGCGAGAAAGATGAGGGTGCGCTCGAGGTCGCGGAGAGTCTTAATATCCTTGTTGCCGATGCGCTCAGGAACCCTCTCAACAAGCGGATGGAACTCTTGAAGTGCCTTTTCGTCGAGAATGGGCTTGACGATGAGCTTGTGGATCTGCTCGGCGGCGTAATTGCTCAAGCCACGATCTTCTTCGGAAGCGACAGAGGTTGCATCTGAGAGTGGATGAGCATAGCTGTTGGTGAGGGCGTCACATGTAGGGACGGTCTCACCGGTATCATCCGCTTCCGCCTCGGTCTCACCGGTCTCTGTCTTGGCGGAAGCAGAGAGAGATTCTATGCTTGATCCGAGGCCGCTATCAGAGGAGTGACGCTGACGACGTAAACGCGGACGGGGTGCAGGCACGTCGTTGTCGATGATGCTCAGTAGAGCCTGCACTGGGAGAGCCTCGGGCTCGTTAAGCACCGCGGTCAGCGCTTCCGCGTTCTGGGTGACAGCCTTGTCGACACGATCCAGCAGATCGGCAGTACGGCGCTCGCCAGAGCCGATGAGCAAGTCTTCGAGAGACTTGGGGCAGGTGGTGGAGCGCGAGGGCATAGACGGTGATAGCGGATCCCACAGCTCAGCCTTGTCCTTATTGGTGCCGTTGTTGAACGTTTCACCCTTGCGGATGTTCATCTTCTTGAAAGAGTCAATGAGGAGGGGAGTCATTGCGGCGTCGGTGGGCCGGGCTCCGCGGCGACGAGGATGGGTGGCAGAGGGCATGGTGGTGGTGCAAAGGGCGGTGCTCTGCGCAGGTTAGCCACGTTGCGGGTGCGCGCCCTTCCCCGCTCCACCTTATGACTCACTCAGCTGTCCAATGGAGTGCTGCAGCGTTCTGAAAGGGAGTTGGATGCTTGGCCTGAACACTTGTTGCGTGTGACGCAGTCGCAAAGAGGCCGCCTCGCTATCACGCTGGAATCCGGCTTGTTGGCTGCCAAGACCTCCCAACACGTGAATGATTAATTATGCTAATGTCTTGCTTTCACGAGGTGGAACTGGAGCCTCGAGAATGGCAATGGTTGGGTGTGTGAGGTCTGATGAAATGGCTGCGCGAAACTAGGCAACCACCTGTGAAGAGGCGTGTTGCTGCTGCCTGCTGCGCTTCGGAATTACTCATCCCACGGGCGGCAACTTCCGACTTGACGCTATCATCTGCATGCTTTCGCTTCGCTCTTCCTTCTGGCACCACCACCACCACCACACAGGGAACCTGCGGCACCGCATGATCTGCGACTGACTGCTCGTATCAACAGGCCAGTCGTCCTTCTCATATTCAAGCCTAGGAGAGCAAGTGTCATATCACTCATCAATACTAGGCGCCTGAAGGATCGGCATCGGTGTTCGGCGGAATGTGCCAATCGTCAAGCTTGGCGCGGCCGGGCCACGATCCTTCGCGGCCACCGGCAGATCTAAGCCTCCCGTCCTTTCCATCTCGACAATGGAGGTGTTATTGCCACGCAACCTCTTGTGGTGCAATCTAGGATGACACGACCAGGTAGCACTCTGATTATGTTCAACCTGTAGGCAAGATCTGACGGAGAACGTACGGTCAAAGACGCTTTCGCATCGACGCTATGACTACTACGCCTGGTTGGTAGCCCTCCATATCTAGAATGCCTTATTGACGCTCTCGGAGGGAAGGTCTGAGAACGCGGCGACAGGCCTTCTAACTGACATCACATTTTTATTGGTTTACAAGCGAAATAGACGCGACCAATGCTCTTGTGCCTGGAATGTCAGCCTTCTAGGCATCTACGGGACGTCGGGTCCAAGAAGTCGAGCAGCTTGCGCCTTCCAGTCGACATCCGTGGAGAGCGCAGAGATCTCCCGCTGCACAAGAGCCTGAGTATCCTTCCTGTCCCACCAAGTCGAAGTGTCCTGGCCACGGGCCCGCATGAGCATCTCAGTGCATGTGAGATCTGGCCGCAGTAGTTTGACAATACCGCTGTTCTGTCGATGCCTCATGGCTGGGTTCATGGCGTTCAGCGAGAGAATCATGGACACGTAGCTGCATTCATAATGCGCTGTAAGTGTAGCCTTTCGCACCAAGTCTGTTGCACCCTGAAGAGCTGTCTCAGCTAGGAAAAGGTTGATGTCGAGCGATTGATGCTCAAGGCCACATGTCAACCAGACCTCCACGGCCCACGGCGGAAGGTCGGAGAGCAAGAGAGCGAGCTCTACTGCAGCGTTCACATAATGCTCGCCAAGGCCACCGTATTGTGCCTGCAGAGTATGTTTGCAGAAGCTCCGGAGTACCTTAGCCGGTCTAGGCGTCCAGGTTGATGCATTTTCCATGAGACTGGAGATGGAAGAATCTTGTCTGAAGACAAGCTTCCAGGGTTGCAACCCTTTGTTGCGGCCTAAGATGCCCATAGCTAAAGCCAAACCTCGACCATCATATCCGTCGGAGGTCGTTGGACTCGACTTGAGCAAAGATAGGGGCATGGCAGAGACTGCTCGGGAAACACGGGGCAAGAAGCCTTGCGAGCTACCCCATAGGTAAGAGACCGTCTTTGTGTCTGGGTCTGCCGAAGCATAGATGCCGACTCTAGGCTTGTTGCTCTCTAGCTCCAATGTGTCGAAGTCGTTGGGTTCCAGCACTCTGATAATGTCTGTCGGATCGTTCTTCTGCAACGAGCCAGTCCATAAAGCCCAGCCATAGTAGTCAGACGCAGTGGGTTGCAGTTCAGCAAGCCTTGGACGGACCTGAGAGATGATGCGCTGCCACGTCCTCGCATCTCCACAGAGCGGCGCGGAGTTTATCAGAACGGCAGTCCTGCTTTGACCAGCCCAAGCGTACCACCTCAGCTTGGTATAGTGTCGATGCTGCCAAGCGGGGAGCATGTACCGAACCATAGCTAAGAACGTCGCAGAAGACAGGGCTAGCACGGACACAGGGTCACCGCCTCCACCAGCAGTAAACGCTATCGTGCTCATGAGGAGTGATACAAACAACAAGACGGAAACAAATGTCCACCACCAGTGCTCAACCAGCGCCAAACGGAAACGAAAGGTCCATTGGGAGGACGACTCGGTCATGAAGGCTAGTGCAGCTACGAGACCTTGGAAGATTGCCGTAAGGACTGCAAGGCCGATGGATGCCCACGAGAAGGCGGCACTGTCGACATGCTGTGCGTGGAAGAGGCTGGACATGGTGTGGTTACTGCTGCTGGTCATGCTAGCATGGAGGCACTCTCTTTTTCTGTTTAGGTCACTCAACTGGGTTTACGATATCATTTACTATGCGATTTCGACCTTAGTATATCGCTCATTACAAGGCTGCCAAGCCTTCCGCCTCCTGTACAACCATGCGTAAAGGAGCCAATAGTCGATGCGAAAAGCCAGGCCCAAGACAATCAGTGGTGTGATGAGGCGCAAGCTCGAGCAGACTTCAGCCTTGTCCGTGCCTGCATGGCGTCCTGGTTTCCATCTTTACTGGAACAGCGCATCTACCTTGTCGCACTCGCAATATATGGATAACAGCCGGTGGCTCATAGTAAAAAACATGAGCGAAGTTTGGAGTAGTAGGAATGCATGGGGGAATTGGTAGCACAAAACCGTTCCATCACGTGACGGCTCGGTTTCGTTGACGGGCATTCTGTTTCTCCGTCTCACCGTGAAACGATCACGACGCAGCTCGAGAACGTGGATCAGTCCCGCAATGTCGCGTGGTGCAGATCAAAATGATATGCTTCCACGGACGCAGCATGCCTTGAAATTCGATCTGGTTGCGAAATGCGCAGTATGCCCCCAATACAGGTTTCTCGCGCATTGTTTGACATACTTCGTTAGACGACCAAAGCCCGCGCAGCTACGCTGCATCTACCTCATGGCCCAGTTCAGCTACCAATGTTTATGCCCGTGGCGACCCAGGCTTCCTTGAAAGGCTTGACGCCGAAGCAGCTGGAAGAGACAAGCTGCCGACTATGCCTGAACAACACGTATCATCTGTAAGGCATTTCGTTACAGCATCCTGAACGATCAACTAACCCGTGCAAGAGGCCTAAAGCCTGGTCAGGCAACACTTGACACAATCGGTGGCGCTCACAAGTTGCAGTCATGGCCGCATAACATATTGACAGGTAAGCCTTGTCACCTGTAGTAGGCTTCATGGCGGGGGACTAATCAGAACAGACAGCGGAGGGTATGCGCCTTGCAATTGCCGAAGGCTGTAACTATCTAATCAGGTGACAGCTTCCAAATGGTGTCGCTGCTGAAGCTTGCACAAGTCACCGAAGAGGGCGTACGCTTTCTAAGCCCTCATGATGGCACCCCGATGTACGCTGCTCCCTCAAGGTTTGTAGAGCCACCACGCTAACTTGCGGTAAAGGCTGCTGACACCCGAACACTCCATCTCGCTACAGAACTCGATAGGCTCTGACATTATCATGCAATTGGACGACGTTATTGCAACAACCTCTCCGGACCACGCTCGGATCCTGGAGGCCATGCATCGATCTGTTCGGTGGCTTGACCGCTGCATTGCCGCTCACAAGAAACCAGAGTCACAGAACTTGTTCTGCATCATCCAAGGCGGCCTCGACCTGGAGCTACGTCGCGAATGCACTCGGCAGATGGTGGCTCGCGACACGCCCGGTATCGCAATCGGCGGCCTCAGCGGGGGTGAAGCCAAAGTGGAGTACTGCAAAGTTGTCAAGACATGCACCGATCTTCTTCCCGATGGCAAGCCGCGGTATGTCATGGGCGTTGGCTACCCTGAAGACATACTCGTATCGGTCGCACTCGGAGCCGACATGTTCGACTGCGTCTGGCCCACGCGAACTGCTCGTTTCGGAAACGCCATTACCAATGTAGGCGTCCTCAACCTGAAGAACGCATCCTATGCTTGCGACTTTCGTCCCGTGGACGAAGGCTGCAAATGCATGTGCTGTAGACCGACGTCTGAAGGTGGGCTCGGCATCACTCGAGCCTACATCCATCATACTGCGGCGAAGGAGACTGCAGGTGCGCATCTGCTGAGCATACACAATGTTCACTACCTGCTCATCCTCATGCGACAAGTCAGAGACGCCATCACTGAGCAGCGGTATCCTGCATTCCTGCGAGCTTACTTCTACAAGCTGTATGCTGGCGAGAAGCACAAGTACCCGCAGTGGGCCGTTGACGCCTTAGCCGGGGTGAATGTTGATTTACTGGCGGAAAGCTGACATGCATATTGCGTTCGAGCAAGAGACGATTCACCATTCACAACAGCTATGCACCCGCTCTCCGACTGAATGCAGCCTTGAACAGGTCTAGCGCGAACTCCTCGCACTCATTACTGTCTCCATCACCTCACACAGCGTAGACTATCGTCACCTGTATCGCACACTTTCTCAACATTCGGATCGCACTGGCCACTACCAGCTACCATGCATTGCAGGCCCCACGCCCATTAACCCACCTCAACGCCCAGGCGCAATTCCGGCTATGAAGAGGCGAATGGCTCTATTGGCACCTGCCCACGCAGTAGCTAGCAGGCGCCAGAAGTCTAGGAACACCAAGTGAGAATCCAGTGTGATCAGCCTATGCACGCCAAGCACCAGCGGTGCAAATACGTCCGTAAGGATAACCAGAATGGCCGTTTGATTTGGACCTTCTGAAGGAATCGATGTCTCCTTCGCTGCTTGAGTAAATCTGCCAATTGCGGCAAACAGGAGTATGTTGAGCAATACGCCAAGTGAGCGAGCCACAGGTGCTACTTGGCCGAGTTGGAATGCTACTTGTCACCGTCGAATCGCGGAGGGGAAGAGATGAAGCGTACGTACTCCTGGACAGGGAACGCTACTTTCGTATATGAGCACTGCATTCATGACGCCAATTGTTGTGAATACGGCCGCTCCGCGCTCAGCAAGGTCCTTCGCAAAAATGTCGGCTGGGTTCTTCCGATCCGCGGTCATGACTGTGTAGTCTCGGTAGGAGAGGTGCGAATCCTCGGACGAGCTGAACATATGACATGAGTGTCACTGCACTTATACATAATCTCAAGTGCCGCTGGAAAACACACAGTGGCTGTGCAAAGTTTTACTCGCTTGCATTCAGTTTTCGATATAACCATCATTAATAAGTACTTTGGTAAGCTGACCATCAGCACGCTCGCCGAAGATATCAGGTTTTCATTCCGCACACTTCTGCATATGGTTTTCACACAGGCGCATACCCCAGCCCTCCCTCCTGAGTTCCGTGCAGCAGAAACAAACAGATAACCGCGTTTGCGGCCGTCCAGGCGGCAACGAAGAGGCACCAGATATATGGAAACCCCCAGTGGCCGCCTGTTGCGTCAATCCATGCAAAGATGCAGAGTGCAAGGCCGCCACAACAGAGTCTGTGACGATAGCCATCATAAGCCAAGGATTGCAATCCCAGGGGTTCTTCGCCGGTGATTCATGCGTGACGTGAATACAAAGCGCAATCGTCGCGCCCAGCACGAAGATGCTCAGTATCAGACTCAGGTATGGCCACAAAGGTGCCATAGGTCCGGACTGCTCCCAGTCAGCCACGCTACTACGTTGGTCGTATGATAAGACGGCTCACTTCACCTGGAAAACTGCTCAAGTATGCTATGAAGCCGCCTGGGATGCTGGCTGCGGCAAAGGTGATCCCAAAGCGCTGGCGGTAATCCATGAGAAAGTACCACTGGCCTGCACTTCTTTGTTCGCTATCCGTTGTCAGGGCGGTGAGCTCTGCGTATGAGGGTGCCAGGTGAGATAAGGAGGGTTGTGCTTGAATTGAGGACTAGGTACTTTTCCCATCGCGTATGACAGGGACTTCGTGGGTGGCTGTGCGTGAATAAAGACTCTCGGGCCATCAACCGCCTGCAATAGAAAGGTAACGGAACGCTAACGGGTGGAATTGACTCCTGGGATGCTCCTGAAGGTAAGCTGACAGACACCACGACGGAACCTATTAAAGGCCGCTATTTCTTGGTACAGATCACACAGCCTTGGCCTCAGACTCCGAATATTCGCCCAGCAATGCTCACCAGAAGCAAAGCGAAACATTCATGCTCGAAGTTGTGTCTGCGGTGCTAATCACGCGTGAACGGCTTACCTGGGGAATGAAGAATGGTAAGCGGACAAGGGTAGGGCCAGGTCAGCTGCCTGGCATTGTTTCAACAGCCGTGCGAGGGCATATTGTAACCACTACTGACGTGATCAATGGTAAGTTCGAAGGCACACCTCATGCTGAACCGCTCGACGGGGACATTGCCGCGTCTCATTGGCAGTCGATTCGCGCGCCAGCTGTGTCCCGACGCTGCTGCATGTCGGCCTCGTTGGTGACGATGCAGCATGACTTGATGCACACACGGCGCAGGATAGAATGGTCTGGAAACAGCAACCGCTTCACCCTTGGAACAGCAACCCAGCGGCATACTCCACGTTCCCACCACAAGCATCCAACGCAGCGATCGCTTGCTGGCGGTCAAAGCCCAAGCTGACCAGTTGGTCAATAGCCTCCTTCGGATGACTGCTCGATGCAGGAGCGCGCGAAGTGGCGCCAGCAGAGGCAGCAGGCGTGGCTGCGGGTGTCGGTCCGTTGGGCGCTTTCGAACTCAGGGTATGCCCTTGACCGCGGAAAGGCCCGTTCGCAGCCGCCGCCCCTCCTGACGAGGAAGCTGCGGTCGACGAACCCGCCGGCCTCACCGTACCGGACTGCGCGCCCACTTCGGTGCCGTTTGGTCCGGCGACAGTGGGCTCGTTCAACATAGCCTCCTCGAGTGACTTGGGAATGTCAGCTTCGCCCAAAAAGCTGACCTCGTTGCCGTCGCCGAACACAAGCTTGTTGCTTCTGAGGTCGATGACTGCTTGGAACCGCTTGAGCATGTCGAGGCCGAGTAGGAGGTCAACGTCTTTGCCTTCCATGACGGTGAAGGAGCAGGGCATCGTGGAGTTGCCGATTCGGATCGGTGCTGAATGCACCCGGCCGAGAATGACAGCTGTGCCAACACCTTTCGCCACACCAGAGTACCGCCGGTCGATCAGCCGCATGATGCCACACGACTCTGCGCAGGAGGGAGACATTATCGTGGTCTGTGCACCGGAGTCGACGAACGCTTTCACGGGGTGACCGTTGACTTCGACGGGGATGTAGAGCATGGTCACGCGACCGAACACTATCAACCAACAGAGTCAGCATGTGTTACAATCGGCACACTTGTGTAATGTACCTTCTGGATTGTGCTCGTACGCGTGCTGCAGGTTGTCTTGCACGGCTTGCTGGCGGATCATCTCCTCGATCTTCCGCTGCGCATCGATGTTGAAAGGATCCTCGTTCAGCAATCGCATTTGCTCTTGCCTCTCGCGCTCACGGTCCTCATCCTCGCGCATCATCTCCATCCAAACATCTTTAAAGCGATCCGGATCGTTGATCGCATCGGCAAGTGCCGGTCTCTGCTCTCTCACCTGCGCCATGGCGCTTGGGTTACCCAATATGCTCAACCTCGTCGTTTCGATCTCTGCCTGACCCGGCCCTGCTGCTCTCCGCTGACTTGCTTGTTGCTGTGGTTGCCTACCCATATTGTTCTGTTGACTGGGTTCACGCATAAGCATGGCTAGCATGTCACCATCTTTGATCCCGGCCTCCTCTAACGTCTTGTTGTCGCCTTGTATGGGTACGTTGTTGAGGTAGAACTGCTGTGATGCTTGTGGGAGGCTGGTTTCGGCATTGACGAAACCTTTCAGGTCCGCTATTGACAGGCCTGGTGGGAGATCGAGAGTGATGAATTCCTGGTCGAGGTCGTGGTTGGGAGCGATGATAGATATGGTGATGCGCGGCCTAAGGACAAGAAGGTGAAATCGTCAGTGTTGTTCCTGTTCATTTCTTCTGTAACACCGGCATGGTCTGACGGTGAGACCCGGCACAGAGGTTCCGCAGTGATACTCACATATTGCTCGTTTCGAGCCGTTCAGCTCAGATTCCTCCGGTATCTCTCGCCGTTCCTTGCGTGGCTGAGGTTGAGATTCGTATGCACGTCGCCCAAAGGAGGCGTTGATGCTTGCTACTAAGTCGCTCGTGACAGGAATGCTCGGGAGGTCGGGGTGGCACCTTGTTGATGTTGTTCGTTTCAGGTGAAACTGAAGTAAATGATTTGACACGACTCGTGCGCTACGACCGCCTCCTTGGCTTCTAGAAGCAGGTAGACATGCTACTGCTGTTTCATGACTAATGACTGGGTGGCAGGAGGGACAAGGTCGGCGCAGAGTCGATGATGGAAGGCAACGACGTGATTACGATGAGGCTAGCAGTCAGCCGTTCACACCGCGATGGCGTCGACACTGGAGAGCAATATCCTCTAAGACGCTCGAGTGCCACCAACGAGGCGGTCTGGACGTCGGATGGATTGGGCTCGCACTGTTGGACTGCTCATGCGCGTAGACTCCGACACCCAGGTTCTGCTTGCAGTTCGCGGACGGCTAGCCACAGCACCACCATCGCCGGCGCCTCTTTGCGGTATAGTGCCGTTTTCCGCAACGTCTCGTCATCCCGAGATCCATCCCGCGCCGAGCCGTTGAGATCGTTGGCGGTGGTGAGTTCGAGAGCGACACCGACTGCCGAGGGAGACATGGAACACTTCCCTCGCTAGAACTAGGGTGGCAGGAGAAGACACATCCATGCAGAGCATTCCGCCAGCGAACAGAGCTGGAGCGTTTGACGCTAACGCGCCGCTACTGTGGTATAATGCAGGTGTACACGGCGTTTGAGGCGCGTGAGGCACGTACGTCACTCACTGCAGGCCAAGTTAGTATTGAAACGAGCGGAGAGTGCATGGCATCAGTCTGTCCTTGCTCAGATCGTGCTTGTCCACCGAGCTGTATTTAACTTATCGCAACGTAAGACGCTGAAGATTAACCGTCTGACACGCAACAACCGAGCAGAAAGTGAGTCTGCTCGTAACGAGGAGTACCGAGTAACGGTCCTGTCTCCGCTTGCTGCAACACAGGGACTGGTCACAAACTCCACTGTCTTCGCAGCCATTGGAGTCGCCTTCACCCAATTAATATTCGTCAGGAAGCTTTGATATCAGCCCCCGCTTGAAGAACAGCGTCCAAGTATGCCTCGGGATCTGTTCGCAGCGGCGAGAGAAGATACCTTGCAAGGTATGCCAGAGCTCACAAAATCACCGGAAGAGGTTGACGATCAATCGACGAATATGAACGAAGATGACGAAGAGAACCTAATCCAAAAACTGGCGTCGCGCAATCCAAAGTTGGACGAGCTTCACCCGTACACACAATCTTTGAGCCTGCAAGACGTCGAAAGTTGCACGAAGCTGGAAGAGGAAGCGTTTCCACCAAATGAACGTTGTTCCCGAGAGAAGGTACGCCCGTCAAGCTTACAGACCGTCCGAAGCTGTCACACTGTCCTCCTGGTGTATTGGCTCCGTTCCCGCATCACTCTTCCCAAAGTTCTGCCGCAAATATCCATAGCTTGCTCTAGCTCAACTCCTTGCATTGATGTGGAACTCAAGCATGTTTGAAAACGTCCCACTCGAGTGAAGCAATAGAAATGGACAGCACGTTAATATTCTAAACAGTTCCAATACCGTCTAAAACACTGCAGCACCCTCTGCCTCGGCATTTTCACTTCCCACTCAGAGAACACCATCCCCACCGCCCCAACAGCAGCACCAGTCTACAGCGGCGCTCCAACCCGCAAAAGCGTGCTCCTCGGCCACATCGTCGCCACCAAAACCACCAACCCAACAGTAACCGACGCGGACATGGCAATCCCCGATTCATCCTCCCAACCCAACAGCAACTCAGACGAGCCACGAGTGGGACACACCGAAGCCGGCCGAACCGTGTGTATTCATTCGTTAGCCGTGCTGCCCGAGTTCCAGAAACGAGGGCTCGGTCAGACGCTCTTGGGAGCGTATTTGCAACGGATCGAGAGCCATGGCGTTGCCGACCGCGTTGCGTTGATCGCGCGGGATGGGTTGATACCGTACTATGAGCGGTTCGGCTTCGTCAATCAAGGCCCAAGTGAGTGTAAGTTCGGCGGTGGTGGTTGGTATGATTTGGTGAAGGAGCTGGAGCCGGGCGATGCCACGAAGACGTAGAGTGTTTGCGCGGGCTCTATTGTTGTTGATTAGCGTGGCGTTCGTTGGCGGTGACCATAACTTGTTAGTCGGCAATCATTGAACAGGATCCGAGTTCGAACTTTCGCACCCATGCCCGAAGTACGAACGCGAGGTGGCAAGGTTGGTTGATCTTTCAATCGCAGTACCGCTTCTAGCGAGTCCATCTCAATACGGAGCCGTGTGCATTTCGCAGACCCGACCCCTGAGCAGTCGCGTATAGAGTACGCCGAGCACTCCTAACATGCACAATTGCTCGCTCAAACAAGTACCCCAGCAAGCATTCCCATCCGCGCCACCCAAATGCAGCATAACCATAACCTTACCGACTTCTCGTACTCCCCATCCCCCGCTTCCCAGCAACAAGCCACTTGGGTATACTTGCCGTCTGATGCCGATCCGCCTCGCCCTGCCTCGCCATACGATTCATCCTCTTCTGCCCCAACTTCGCCAACCTCTCCGCCTTCGTCCGCGCCGTCTCATCCTGCACTCCGTCATCCCGTCTGTTCGTGCTCTGACTCCGCTGTCGAGCAGTAGACAAGCTGCGACGAAGACGCTCCGCAGGCGCGGCGTCGACGTCCATTGCGTCTGCCTCTTCGGTGCCCGCGCGACCGGTACTGCGACCGCGGGCCGGACGACTGAGTGAGCGCGCGCGTGCGGCAAGGGCGGTGGTGTCGTAGCCGGCTTTCTCGAGACCGGCCTGCATTTTCTCGAGCTGCACGGCCTTCTTCGAGCGCGGGATGACGGCACGGTTCTTCAGCGATTTGCGCATTTTGTTCTCGTTCCGGATGAGTTGTCGCTTCTCGCGGATCAGCTCAGCCTTATATCTGACATCTTCTTCCTCCGCATCGGCGAGCTCCTCTTCTTCGTCATCATAGTAGCCTTCACCTTGAAGCCTTTCCTCCTCCTCTTCCAGCGCGGCAAGCTTGGCTTCAATGTCTGGGTCGAAGTAGTCGTAGACATTCTTGCCGTTGAGCGTCTCTGGGATCTTGTCGGCCTTCCACTCATCGTCATCCAGCAGATACTTCTCTTTGAGGTTGATATTGAACACGCCGGCGCCACCATTCTCCTCTTCGACATCACGCATGAGCTTCGGCCGGTCTGGATCACTCTTATCGTACTTCATCCTGTTAAGAACAGCCTCTGGGATGTACGGTTCGCGCAGAATACCGCCAAGTGGTTGAGCGACGTGGATACGTCGAAGCACGTCGCCTAATCGGCCTGTCACCTCTCCTGATGCGTTTGTGCCCGCCTTGAGCTTCTGCGCATTTCGCTCTGCCAGCAATCTGTCGCAAGCTGCATTCCGCACATTCATCAGACCCTCCGTTGTAGTACACGAGAGCTGCAACAGCTCCACATTGCCACTTTTCAACAGCTCCTGCAGCTTCGCTTGTGTCTCTGCGTCCAAGTCCTCGGGTCTCATGATATCGATCTTGTTGATGACGATGAACACAAGCTTGTTGGAGAAGAGTGGCTTGATGCTTTGAAACAAGGCCATCTGTGCGTGTACGCTGTAGCCACACTGCTCGCTCAGATCCATGAAATACAGGATAGCACTTCGCAGATGTGCGATGGCCGTGATACTCTGCATCTCAATCGTGTTCATCTCTTCTAATGGGTGATCGAGAATACCTGGTGTATCTATCGCTTGGAAGCGCAGCATCTTATAATCGAAATGTCCCACAAACAGTGACTTGGTCGTGAAGGCATACGGTTGGACATCTACATCCGCACGTGAGATGTTCTTGAGGAAGGAGGATTTGCCGACATTTGGGTAGCCGCAGATGAGTAGGGTTCGCGTATTTGGGTCAACTGAGGGCAAGCGGCCAAGATGTTGTCGTACCTGCTCCAGATATAGCAGTGGGTCTTTTAGCCGCTTGCAAATGGTGGCCATGCGGCCCAGCGCCGCCCTCTTCAGCTGCTTGCATTGGAAGAGCGACTGTCCGTACTTGAGAAGTCGAAGGTAGTCTCTGCATACTGTCTCAATCAAGCCTTTCGCGGTATTCAGCTGGCCTAATGCTATCCGGAAGTGGTCCGCATCGTAAAGCGTGTTTAGCAGGTCTTTGTGGAAGGGATGGATGTCGGCCAACCTCGGGAAGCCGTCAAGAATCGACGAAAGCTTCTCCGCGAACGTCTCAGACGTGTATTTGACCTTGCGAATGTAGAAGGCACGTATACGGTGGATCTTGAAGCCTGCGCGGATTTGCGTGGGCAGTCGGCGCTGGGTGCGGGACAGTACAATGTCCAGAAACTCCTGCGAGGTGGGGACGGGCGCGATGTCCTTCCATGTGGTCTTCATGTTGCCGGTCTTCTCGCCTTCTCGGCTTGGCTGTGTGTGTTTTGCAACGCTCTCACGTCCCCAGGTGGAAAATGTTCAAAGGCAAGGCGAGATTCTTCCGCGATCTTATCGATACGAGCGGTTCGGCACGGTCCTCGGAAGAGACCGATGCCACATCGAGAACACAATCAACTCTTCGAATAATGGCGCTCTCTGTCCCACCGTTTCCACATCATCCCATCCTGCTGCGCAATGACCATCAACTCGCACAGAATGTCCCTGTCTCGCCGCCAAGTCAAT
This sequence comes from Baudoinia panamericana UAMH 10762, assembly GCF_000338955.1. Lineage (NCBI taxonomy): Eukaryota > Fungi > Ascomycota > Dothideomycetes > Mycosphaerellales > Teratosphaeriaceae > Baudoinia > Baudoinia panamericana. The sequence continues at coordinate 142,935 of NW_006911267.1, forward strand.
GCGCTGACATCGGTCAAGCAAATGCACATACAATGCGATGACTGGTGCAGTTAGTGTCAACCGTTCGGAGTCACGCAGGAGAACCGGGATCGGCGTTGACGTCTGCGTCGATCTTGTTGCTGGCGCTGCTGAAAGCGTACCGCCAACCTATCGCTTCACTGATGAACAGCCTAAACACTTCCCTTCCCAGACGGTACCTCTTTGTGCACTTTAGCAAAAGTCGCAGCAGATCACTTTAAACAAGCTGCATCTACAACTACCAACTAAAGCTATGGTGGCTACAGCCGGCAGCCTCTCAGGTCTCATTTGTGGCTCGTCCCTCCTGCAGCATCACAACGCTGCCTATACCGAGGCTACGCAAGTTGTCTTGCTCTTCAGATGCTTGACTGTGCGCCTCTGACGACGTACCTGAACCACGACGTAAAAATGTCTTACTCAAGAGCTGTCGACCTTGGCCTCCCGACGCTCCACTGGTGCGCTCGGCTGCTGTGATGCCTTTCCCTGTTACGGTAACTGCAGGGTCTGATCACTGCACATCCGAAGCCGCTTTCTTTCTTATGGATCCTCTCTCCAACCTTTGTACGGCGAAGATCTACTTTGACTTGACAAGGTGCTATCGTTTGGCTGACGCCATTGGTTACCACAGCTTGACCTTGCAGCATCACGTCTGCTACGACGCTTTAAGACACTGCTTGCGAGCAGCATATAACACTACCTGGTTGTCCCAGCATGAGATGGTAAGCATTCACCAGCAGTTCCCTCACAATCCAGCGCAGGCGTTTGCGAAAATGTTCTCGTCTTCACTTCTCTTCGGCCTGTTGGTGGCCTTCCTGCCCGCTACTCTCTCGCTTCCTGTTGAGACATCCGTCCAGCGAAGGGACGCCTACAGTGTCCCACGCATGGTCAACTATGTCCAAACCTTCCACGATGTAAATGGCAACCCGCTCGACCTTACTCAGCTCTTGACGCAAAACACCCAAATCACGCACGTCAACCTTGCGGCACTGCACGTAACCGGCACCGTTGGCGAGCTCAACCTCAATGACAACGGCATCAACGACACATACTGGGATACGATGTGGTCAAACGTTACAACCCTCCAGAACGGCGGAATTAAGGTGCTCATGATGATTGGAGGAGCCGCGCAAGGCAGCTACAAGACACTCTGCGGGTCTTCCGTACCTGCTACAGTGGTAAGTCTCGCAGCCGGGTCGTGATCATAGTTTCTCAAGTCTAACACATGTGTAGCAAATGGACTACTACGGCCCACTCCGCGACAGCCTCAGATACCACAACCTCGACGGCGTGGACCTCGATATCGAAGAATCCGTCGACGTCTCCTGCGCCCTCGCCCTCCTCAAGCAATTCGACGCCGACTTCGGCGACGATTTCATCATGACCATGGCTCCCGTCGCAGCCTGCATGATCCCGTCCTACCAAAACAACGGCCTCAGCGGCTTCAGCTACTTCACCCTCGACTCCGAAGCGACTGACTCCAACCGCCCCAATGGCAAACTAGTCAACTGGTACAACGCGCAATTCTACAACGGCTGGGGCGACGCCAGCACGCAGGTTTTCTACAACAACATCATCTCCGAAGGCGGCTGGTCGCCCGACCGCATCGTCATGGGCGTGCTGGACAGCTCCAACGATGGCGGCTCCGGGTTCGTGGGTCTCAGCACGCTCCAAGGCGTCATCCAGCAGCTTCGTGCGAACTACGACAACTTTGGCTGCGCTGTGGGGTGGGAGTACTGGGATGCCGGTACGAGTGATGGCCTTGACTATCCATGGCAATGGGTTCAGGAGATCTCGAAGAGCATCTTCGGCGCGTCGAACGGCACGCCGAAGAACACGACGTCCGAGCCCTTGCCCAACCCGCCCGCGCCGTTCCAGGCGCTTACGGACGAGCTTGTCGATTTGGGTGCGGCGTACCTTCAGGCGGTGTGGGCTCTCAACATAACGAATGGCGATTTGTTGGCTGCGGAGCAGTTGCTGAATCTTACGAGTGTGCTTGACGTGCTTGACGTGGGAATAATATGATGATAATGAGTGAGAGCGAATTTGTACATATATAATGACTTTAATGGGTGAATGATAATCTTGGACACATCAAACATTAGGTCACTGGCTGTCCGCTTGGCGCCAACGCACCGTCCGAGACACGAGTCAAGTGTGAATGTGCTTCGTTTAACACACCTCAACCTTCATGTCAACATGGTCATACTCGTACTAGTATACAATCCCCGCCGAACGAGTGCTTGCAGCATCCAGCGATGCTTGCCGGATACATTTAGCAGACTTGTGAAACCTGCGTCTGTGGCAGTGTCCGCTGCGTCCGACATTTTGTTGGCCAGTGCCAGCCGCGAGTCCCCATAGCATATTCTCATGCTTCCCCATCTTTAAAACGATTGTTAACCCCCAGCCCAAAAGTGCCCAATCCCGAAGCAATAGTGGTATATAGCGAAGCGAATACTCCCTCTCAGCTACACGGACGCCGGGACCGCCAAAAGCAGCGTATACCCGGCGTTGCGTGGGCACGATACGGTCCGTGAGTCATGGCGATTCATGCGCGATATGGCATGTGATGGGCAAGCCAGCGACTGAACTGCGCGCAAGCGACCGTTGAGTAACGCAGTCCGCGTGGTACATAAGCCACAGCGAGCAGGATCCCATCATTGTATTAGAGCAGCCAAAGGCATCAACGCCTGCCTTACCGTCCACCATAGCCACCGTACTCCACTCCCTGCATCGCCGCCGCATGTGTATGCGGCGCGCCATTGAAAGCATGCGGTGGCTCCTGGTTCAGCGGTGGGAGCGAGATGCCCGGCCCACCACCATTCATTTGCGGACCGCCTGCGCCTTGCAGTTGCGAAGTGAAGTGACCGTAGACGTGCGGCGCATTGGGATCGAGGCGTCGAAGGTGTTGGTGCATGACTTGGACCTCGGTCTTGAGCATCTCGTTCTCCTTTTGCGCGTCGCGGCCATAGTCGCTGTCTCGCTGTAAGCGTGAGAGTTCCGAGTTAATACGCCCTTCGTTCTGCTGTATGCTGCGGATGTATTCGATGGCTATGCACGCGTCAGCGTTGGTACGAAATTTGTGATAACAACCAGTGCCCACCTTTGCTGAGGATTTCCCACTTGGAGGCCTTGGTACCACCACTCGTGGGTACGGCCTTGTTCAGCTCCTCGAACAGATCCTTCATTTCGCTCCGCCGCTTCCGCTCTGCGAGTTTATGGCTGACCCGTAACTCCGGCGTCCTGCTGTAATTGCCGACATTCTGCGGTGACACTCCTTCGTTCTGCAAGTTCTGCACCGCGCGGTGTTGCATGGTATGATGATGTGTGGTGGCCTGCTCGTCATCGAATCTTCGCTGCCCGGACGGCATCGCTGAGTCTGTGGAGAAGATGCTGCTTCGAATGGACGAGGCAGCGAAGCTGTTATTCCGTGACACTCCTCGAACACTCGACTCGTCGCTGTCTGATGTTCTGCTTTCTTCCGGAATGGGCTGGTCTGGGAAAGCCCATGCATAGCCCTGCGTAGGACGGGAGGCAGTTGGATCAGGACCGCCGGACAACCTTCCGACAGGCATAATTGGTGGCGCTACACGCGGCGCAGGATGACGATCACGACCTATGCTTGATCGACCATTTAACGGAGACATTGGCATGCCGTTATTGGGGTTGCGCAAGCTTGCGGCAAGTGAGACTTGCGACGTGTTGTTACTTTCGTAAGGCGATCGAGGCCCGTTGATATATAGGCTGTTGAATGTCTGGTGCATGCGGCTGTCGACACTACTTCGCCGTGAATCCAACGTTGGCGGGTAGTCCCTCGAGTCGCGATTCGGGTCATGGTGGAAGCCTTGGTTGATCGACGGTAGTTGTGAGCCTGTCGATGTCGCTGATTGCGGGATCCGTGCAGACTGAGGTGTCTTGGGAATCGAGTTCCGTGGTGGCGAGTCATCCGGGTTCAGTAGCGTATGCACTTGCAATCCCTGAGCGTTACTGGAGTTGTCTACACACGATAACAGTCAGTCCATGTCTTTGAGGTTGCACTGCTATGAATGTCGCAAAAACACCGTGAGACTTCTACTAGCCGATATAGCCGACGGTTCTCGTACAGTCCATTCGAAGCTGGCGACAACGCGTTGGTGCGTGAATTAGGGACTTACTCTTACTCTGTGGCTGCGGCCAGGTGCCGGAATCTGGTCGTAGAGGCTCGGTAGCTGACTGCTGGTCCGGCGACAATTGCGATTGCATCCGAGGCAAGCCATTTGTCAAGCTGCTGATGGATGGTAATTGTGATGGCGAGTGGTGCTGCTGAGCAAGCGGTGCAGCCATGGTCGCGTCTTTCGAATGCGCTGCCAGCAGGTTGGAACTGTAACAATGGTGCTGACCTTGAGTGAGAAGTCTCGGGTCGTGGTCAAGCTGTAGCTCACAGACAGAGCCGACTCAGATAATAGCGCGATTATATTGCGCAACAAACTTAGCGCAGATCAGGGCTGGAACTGTTTAACGCGTGACTAGCCGTGTGTGCACTGCAAGTGTGTCTGCTGTGTGCAAGGTTTGGAAACACTGCGGTGGTGCGATTGCGGGGTGTCGTTCCACCTTCAACCGGAGAATAGACGCTCTGTCGGGATAGAGTGTTGATGCAGAGTGCAGACAAGTGTTGCGCGGAGTGCAACTCTACCTAGAAGTGAAGGCGGTACGGATGCTCGTGGGCCGATCTCAGGCTTTGCGCCAGAGACAGCTCGAAGCGGAAGAGGCTGCAGCAACCCTGTACTCGGGACCGCAGCGCTGACAACGATGACTTCTCGAGGGTTCAGCAGACCGCCAGAGATACAAAGCCGGTAGAGACTGTCCTCAAGCGAAGTTCGGGTGGCGGCGATGCTAATTTGGAGTCGTCCCTCTGCGCGGTGCCTTGCGCTCTTATCCGAGATGTTCGGTGGCGGCGGCACGCAATGGATCAAGTGATGTACAACCAGATGGCTGCTCCGGCAGCTCGTATTGCAATGTAGATGGGATGGTGAAGCTAAATGCCGGTAAGGCCTGTTGTGTAGTTCGCAGTTATGGACCAGGTGTCATGCGCTGGGGTGGCTTTGTTTCTGTGCCTTGCATGAGTTGAGTTGAGCAGAAGCTTGTTCTGTGCGACCGTTGACCGAGTTCCCTCTGCGCTCCCGCTGTCATCCACGCTTGGGCGGCCTCGCGATCCGTCCAGTTGCGTTACCTCGAGATAGTGGTAAGACTCGAGACGTTCATCCGCAACAGAGACGTGCGACCCGATACAGGGCAAGGCGCCTCGGCTTCTTCAGCAAAGCTGTTGTTCGCTCCGAAGGATGATCAGCATCCGCCCAAGCTAGATCGCCACGTGCGAGGGGTCTCCGGTCGGCGCCTCGTCGCCTGGATCCGTCAATCGAGCCGACAGTATTCGTAGCAATATTCGGGAGTCTTCGATCCAGCGCCCTTGACAGACGCGTCACATCTCATTCGGTATATGGACGTCGAGCAAGACAACCATTGGTTCTCCGCCCGTAGTAGCACTTCGCGCAATCTCACAAGAATAGGCTCGGCACCATCCGGTACGGAGGGGTCGTACAAGACAAGGGGCAGCGAGCGATGCCAAGGCCTCATGCACACACCCTTTGGCGCTGCTGCTCGCAGTGTGTCAAATGTCGATCAATCCAAGCCGTTCCCACATCCACGACACCATGCGCAGATCACCATCGCATGCGCTGGCATGGTCGCAACGTGAGCGTTCAACGACATGCTACATGCGCAAGATCTTCACTTTCACGACGGCATGGCCTACACGCGCGATCAGCGCTAAAGCAAGCACCTTGGTACCAGCTTACCTGCAACTTCGTCTATTAAGACACAGTCTCAAACATAAGGCGGGCCACTGGGCAGCTTCTCAACCGTGAGCATTTTGTGGGGATGATCGAACCCTGTGGAGAAGCAATGCAATCTAGTCCTCCATGCACACATTCTGTTATCACATGTGATAGTGGTGCAACTTCCAAAACCTCTCCCGCACTATCTACGCTTCTACTCAAAGGCTTAAGTTGCCGTTAGCCTACGGGCACAACAGCAATGCAGTGCTTCTGACCTTCATCAACGGACCAGGTCATCGGGAGAATCTTCAGTGCCACCATCTCGTTAGGCTTTCCGGCGTATCGTGCCGTGGACGATCACTAGGATCAGCTCGGAGCCTGCCTTATCCAAATACCACATCTTGCACAAACCCTACGAAAGCATGGACAACGAGCGGAGAAGCACGTTTCGATCGACGCTCACGAGTGATGTTGTTTCCATGTATCCGGGAAATGCTGAACTATTTCACCTCGTTCAGCTGAGGCCGTCCTTACGCGCTCAACCTTGCTGATCAGGTGTACCGATACGCTGCAGACGCATTGCGAGTGAGCGAGCAAGACGCAAATCGTGCGTCGAGGTAAGAAACAACGTAATGTCCGCATGCAGCTGCGTCTCGGCTATGCAGGCTCCCGCAAGATGCGGACAGGTTCAGCACTGGCTGCATCACCGGCCCGTCCAGGCCTCGACCATCATTCTGGTTTCCAATCTGCGGCTTGGAGATGGTTGGCTCTTAACGCGGTGAGGCTCACCAAAGGCGGTTGTACCGGCAACAGAATTCCTTCGTCCCCACGTCCCCAAGCTGGCTGAGGGTGCCACTGCATGATTAGGACGCAGAGCGACGGGGCAGCAGAGCTCGAGGACAGTTAACGCCTCGCAATTCGAGTTATACTGTAGGCGTTCGAATGAGCCTACCAAGTTGCGGACGACCTTGCACGCGCGTGTAGTCAAGTGCAAAATACGTGCAGTAAGCCCAACCACGTGATGCATGGTCACCTCAGCAAACAATAGCAACGCCACCGCTTCATGCTTGTTTCTTAACATGTCCATTTGCCCCTTCCCGACTCCTAGGTTTAGCAGAGCCATTCGTTGCGGCCAGGCGTTTGCGCTTTTGCGGTAACCGCCAGCTTGTCTCCCACCCATACAACGCTCCACTTCCAAACACCAACGCAGATCCAAGAACCATCTTTGCGCTGAGTTGGTGTCCAAAGAATGCTGTGCTGATAATGAAAGAGACCAGCTTCCGAATGTTTAGCACTACAGTCACCGTGACTGCGGAAGACTTGGAAGACAGTAGATTGACGCCTGAAATGCAGACTAGTTGTGTCAGAACGGTTAACGAGAGGAAGAAGATCCCTTGAGGAAGTGACTCCATCGCTACAAGTGGAGCCTCTACCAGGCCTGATGGCATGAGCATCGAGACCTGCCACTTCTTATGGTCGAAGCTGAGCGGCGGTGTAGCAGCGAGCCTTCTGTATTGCTGACGTAACGTTTCGGATAGTGGTAGGAACAGCGGGAGACTCAGGAAATGAGCGTAGAACAGATTCTCTGTCCAGTGGGTGCCTTTATACATGGTGTATGTGTCTTCCACGTATGCGCCCATGTATGCGGACAGTAATTGCGCCATCAGCAGGAGCATCAGACCTGTCGTAAACTCGGACTCGGAGGCATTGCTCTCCAAAGACAGTTTCTTGCCCTATACACCAAGTCAATACCTGCAGGTCACCCGTGATCCCGTTATGTCTCACCTTGCTCTCAGAGTCCGCCCATGCACTGACCAAGACGCCGACAGTGAGTATCGCCACGCTAAGCATTTGCAGGAAGCTGTAACGCTTTCCACGGATGATGCCCATGAGCATTGTCGACACACTTCCAAAGCTGCGGAGAACAATATGAACGGGAACGCTTATGCTGAATGCAAATGCCCAGTTGTTGAGCAGACTGATACTGCAGTGCATCAGAGCGACTACGGCCCATCTCCGGACTGGCACCTTTGGCGGGCGGACCGTGTAAGGACTACCAGGAGCGAATTGCGTCGCATACGCTGCGCTCGTCGTGCAGAGCCATTGGCAGAATGTAATCAAAAGGCCGCTTGAAGGTTGTGTCTTTATAATCGCTTCCAGAGCGAAGACATTCGAGCAGCAGCCACCGAATATGAGCGCCACTGTGGTCAGCGGGCCAAGAGCTAACGACATGCTGTCACCGGCTTGCACATCTGGCAAGAGTATATCATTGAGGCTTCATGTCCATTGTAAGAGCGCGCTGCCGGTGTCAAAGGAGTGTGGTCCGAACGAAGGAATGTAATGTAAAAGTTGAGTTGTTGGACAACGGTGTCAGGGCACGAAGGGCAAAAAGTAAGCTTTATGACTTATGGCATGGTGGATCCTACTGAGCATTTCGCCATGCACTTCTGAAACACCTAACAAAAACCGCACAACCGCTTTCGAAGGACAAGAAGTTGTGCACACGTTGGGTTATGTCGATGCATTACCATCCTTGAATGACACCAAACCAGGGGAATCGCTAAGTCGCTTTGGACGGCGGCAGTGGTTCCTGCTCCCATCACTCGTTATGAATGTTCTAGGTTCGTTTGTACAGCCTTGAGACTACGTTGGCAGCACACAACGGTGCACTCTCTTGCCAAACGTGCCAATCCGCATGCATCCAATGCCGATAGACCTACATATCGCCAACGCCTTTGTATGCTCTATCTCTATCTTCGTGAATACCTTCCTAATTATGAACCATCACCGTGACCCGTCGTACCGTTCGCCATTTACAGAATAATATCCTGTGCAGATTCTTTGCCACCACAGCTCAATGGAACCTCCTCATCTCCAAATCTTCCGTCTGGCTCCGTCCTACCGGCCTATGACCCTCTGGCACATTTGTCGTATCACGCAGGGCGCCGCTCGCTGCAGGCGTAGCGGGCGTAGGCGGGTGAAGATTGCTCTCATTTGTGTTCATCCTCCACGCAGCCGGGCTAATCATGCCTGACCGCGGATCCAATCGTTCATTGTTGCGTCCCTCGCCCAGACTTTGAGGCGCGCTATCGGAAGCCGACGGATACTCGGGAATGTCGGCCATTATGCCGTTCTCCATCAGGCCAACGTCGTCGCCGGTGCCAGAGCGGAGATTGCTACCGCGGCCGAAGAACCGGTTGCGATGGACGCTGCCGCCGCGCTGACCCCATCGGCTGCCGCTGTCTGTCGATCTGCGGGCAAGGTTTCCTGGTGTGAAGTGTGGCACATCCCGCGATGTCGAACGCGCGAGGTCATTGCTTGCCCTCGGCGGGTTCTGAGCCGCTGCGCGCTCACGAGACCTCGACTCCGAAGCTTCCATAATCTCGATTGGTATCCGTGACCTGTCTCGGTCCGCATATACGTCACCCGCATAATCGCCGGAAGCCATGCCACTCGCGCCAAGACTGAAGTCGACACGCTTGTTCATCTGCGACAAACTTTCGCCACGTGGACGAGCGTGCTTCATAACCGACCCGCTTCGCATGCTAGAGTGTGGCGCTTGAGAGCCTGTTGTCTCCTCTCGACCGGGGACGGCAGCGACGAAAGGAGGATTCTGCAGTCCCTCCTCCCGCTGTTCGCCAGGATAGATGCCACCTGGTGCGTCCGGCTGTCCAGACTGGCCCATGCCCGGTACCTGCGCGTATGGTACGTTCTGCAAGTACACCGGGAAGCTCTGCTTTTGGCCAGCAAAGCGCATGTTCGGTCCCTCGATGCCAAGCTCCTGCATCGCCACCATCATTGCACAGATGAACTTGTTCCTGCGAGCCAGACGGAGACCTTCATTCTGCCAGTTTGACTTGTAGAAGAACACTACGTTCATGTTCATGCTGTGTACTTCAACAAGGTCGCGGAGCTCGGTCAGGATATTGCCTTGATACTCACGCTTCTCGGCCTTTACGAAGTCGAGAAGCTTCGTCCGCAAGCCATCAATCTGCTCGAGTGTGGTACCGAACTTGATAGTGATGCTGACGGCCTCCGCCAGACCACCTGAGCGACGCTGGTTAAGGATGAAAAGGGTGTTGAGGTAGCTGTTCGGCGCTTGCACGACGTGACCTTCCATCTTCTTGAACTCTGTATAGAGCAAACTGATCTCCTTTACAAAGTAGTCATCTCCACGGCCAAGCGCACCGGTGTTGCCGTAGATGCCTACACGGTCGCCAACGTCAAAAGGATGCTTGACGAAGACGAAGATGCATGATTGCAGGAATTCCTGAGCTGTCGCCGAGAAGAGCCAAGAGAGTGCCAGCACCGTAGAACCCGCGGACGTCAAGACACCAGCAGCCGACGTCGAGATTAGAGAGATGAAGACCAGGATCGTAATGATGAAGACGATGAACATGAAGACATCGTCCAGCTTCGCGACTACCGAGTCCAAATCCTTCAACGAAGCTGTGATAGATTTGCGCTCACGGCCGATCTCCACACAGACGGCTTCGAGTTCTTCCATAGAGATGTCGCCATTCATGTCCTTATCGAACATGCTAAAAGCCGCCTCTGCTTCTTCGTCGGTATCGAAGGCATTCTTGAGATCATCAGAATACACTGTTTCAGTCTCTTCGCGAGCGAAGGTTCGGTACAGTCGGCGAGCTAGCACCTGTGCCCCAGTCGTGCTTGCAATCAGAGCGAGCACGACCTGGTGGGGATGCGAGCTTTTCTTCGTTTGCTTGCCGGTGAAATCACCGGCGACCCTGCCAGCTATGTCGCCAAATTTCGTGAATGCTTGTTTAGTCGTCTTTGCGGTGCTCGAAATCAGTGCGCCCGGCGTGCGTGCACCTGACGCAGGACCAACTGACGGCGCCTCAAACTCGTAGTCTTCCATCGCAATCTTCTCCTTCGAGAACTTGTACAGCTTCGCGAGCGAGCCGATCTGAAACTTGTTGAGCTCGATCCGGTCGGCGTATGTCCGCAGATGAAAGCTGATGGCGATAAGCTGGATGATGATCTTTTCGCAGAAATTGAGGATAGCAGCAACGAAAAGCGAAACGAGAACCTTGTTCATCGTCACCATCCAGGAGGCCGTGTGACTGGCGGGCCACTTCTTCTGATGGTGGAGCATTGTCGGCAGGAAGGACACCTCGATGGCCAGCCACCAGAAGAACAACGTCGCTGGAAGTTCAAGTTCTTTACCCATATCGCGCCACTTTTTGCTGTTGTTTGTGAACAAGCTGGTGCAAACGCCAATGGGCCAAGGCAGGCACTTCGCGAGAATGCGGCCTGCCCACAGGCTCAGCCAAACAATTTCTAGCCAGATCATGAACCACTGAAGGTACACGCCACCGACCGTGGCCTGCTTGAACACCAGAGAGCCGAGCAGTAGGGGAATGAGTAGGATTAGAGTCAGTGGGGAGATGTAGACCACATATCGGACGAGCCAATTCGTGGCATGCAGCTGTTTCACAAACTTCGCAAAGCCGGTGCTCGGATGCTCGACAGGCTTATAGACCTGCGTCTTCTCGTGCACTGGGTTGGTGGCAACGTCGAACTCGTCAACATGATCTTCGCGCCTGCGCGACTTCGAGCGGTACATGTCTTCATCTTGACTCCGTGTTCGAGACATGGCCTCCTCTTCCGCTTGCCGAGAGACCTGCCGCTCGATCTTGAGCAGCGCGAGGTCGTCATCCAGTCTGTGAGCCTGCTCGCGGGTTTGCGATGGTGAGCCGATGGATCGGAGCGGATCGCCTGGCTCATAGTCCGTCGCTGTCTGCACAGTCAGGTGGCTGTTCGCTCGCAGTCTGGCGGTGATTGGCGGGAAGTTCTCCTTTTGATTTGGTGCATTGATCGGCTTGTCATGCTCGCTATTGATGGGTATATTCTCGAAATCTCCGACAACCGTCCCTTCTTCGTCCGATGATTTGTCGTGACTCGCATTGCGCTGTTGATTGTTGACGTTATATGAGGGTAGCGATGGATGTTCGAAGCTAGGCCTCTCTTGATCTTGACTTGCATTACTGATGCTAAACGACGGATGAGAGTATGTCGGCTCTGGCCGCTCCCCCACTGGCGTCGACATGGTTGTAGCAGTATGCGTATCTAAGACAACTCTGAATATTTTCCTCCGTCAAGATCGCACTCTTCCTGGACTCCTGCTCGCTCTGACTTCCAGCACTTGGTCGCCAATAACAGCAGTCCGAGAGGTGCGGAGCACGCGATCTATCACAGAGGTAGAGAGGAATCTGAACGAATGACGAAATGTAACGTTGCGAAGGATGATTGGCAAATGCACAAGCGGTTAACAAACCAATTCAGGCAGCTTTTCTGCGAACGATAGCAATGGGACTGCACAGCAGTTGTAGCTGAGGTGAACACAAACGCTTTGCACTGTTGGGGTAGCATCGAAGTTGAAGCCATTCGTCATCCCTTAAGTGCCAAGCTGCAAGACGCAGGCACCCGAGGCGTACAGCGCCTATCGGTCGCTTAGTGAAGCGCCACTACTCAACCGACTTCCATAGGTTGCGGCAATGTGTGGATTTTGTGCTGACTTTAGCAACTGGCGCGGCGGGATCCTCGGATGCTGTAGGCCAAGCTGCCCACCGGGACTTTCTTTGCAACGACGGGGTGTGGAGGTCGAGGAATTTGTTTGGGTCGCATGCGTGGCATCTCCACTGCACCTCTCGTATTCGGGGAGGGCGATGGTACGCTGCGGTTGCGGAAGGCTTTAGCTTGCATAAATTATTGCTTATCGCTGCAATCAATCCCTTCGAGTTTCACCTCTCGAATTGGACACGCTATCTGTTTCACATCCGTCGTCTATAACGCTTCCGAATCTTTCGCCCTTACGGGCTACCGACCAATCAGCGTGCAGTCCTCAAACAACCAACATTGAACGTCGTGCGCAAACCAGACAGCGACCAGCTTCTTCGCGGTCGATATTGGGAGTGAATGAGCCGCTACTGAGGCCATCAACTTATGAATCCATCGGCCGAACCAATAGCGGGAGAGCTTCTTTGTGGACAGTATGCGTAGCCGATCCTTTCGCGAGTGTTTCGGCGTTGTGAACGATAGCAGCATGCTCTCATGTTGTGACTACGATGTGGTACAGTGTCAACGGCATGGACGCGGGATGAGCGGAGTGGAGCACGTGAATCGATGTCTTATTACTACACACTCTATGACCCCCCCCGTTCCATACACCGCTCTGCTACATTCGACCATGCACATAACGACCTTCGTACAATAGCCCGTAACGCACGTTACTGTACTACTCGAGGTATACTGACGGCCTCGCTAACATCGGTTAGATCTTGTGACCATGGACGCCGCACCTTACTCGACTATGCCAGAATCCGCGACGGTAGCCACCTCTCAACCTCTGCCGCTGTCCTGCCACCAGCGTCTGTTCTCGGAAGATCAAGTCGTTGGTACGGTCAACCCCGTCAGCACCTCAATGGCTGATACATCGATGGAAGATGTTCCGCTCGTGCCATGCCGCCGCAAAGCTTACCTGTTCGCTCGTTGCGGCCACGCCTACATCGCTCCACCCTGCCTTTGCTGTTCTCCAACAGAACAGCAAGAAGCTCTGGCGTCTTCTCCATCGCAGGACCTGTCACTCGACTTCTTGCTTACTGCCTTCCAAACCCTCAAGCTTAAGCAGGAGTGCCCTGCATGCCAAATATTCACGTTAGACCTCAAGCTCGAATTCGCGAAGCAGTATTATGAGGACAACCTCGCTTTGTGGGGTGATCAAGACGTAGATACTGAGCGTGATCTAATAGCTTACGGCAAGGAAAGCAAGTCGTACGCGAGGCTGACCCGAGCGATCGTGCGTGACTCGGAGAACGTGCAGTACTGCCAGCAGGTTTACGTGCGGGACATACAGTCTTCCCGAACTGGTCGCTAACATGAGAGCTTCTGCAAGATGCTTTGGGTGCGGGCGCGTTGATGATATTGACGGGCGCTGAACATGTCTGACAAGTCCTACAAAGGCGATCACTGACTATACTGTTGTTACGGAATGCCATGAATGGAGGTGGCCTGACAATGATTGGTAAATGCTGAGCTTAGTCGCTCCTTCGAACCGGAAGGGCCTACTTGAACTCATAAGGCGCTTGCCCTGAAGAGGCTAGTGGAAAGGTACGATCTTTCTGATGTTCGATCCAACTCCTCCGGGATGAACCTCAAGCTTCGCATGTCGTCACTCTGCGACCAAATTGATACTGTACCGTTGGTGACGGCAGTCCAGTAAATGTGCTATCATCGCGTGGCTGGTAGGGTAGGTCATATACACTCCTTGCTATTTCAACTGCAACACCCAACCTCCCTCTCGTTACAAACCTATTCCATACTTTTCACCGCGTGACTATCAATATGCCACCCAAAGACAAATACACAGATCCAGACTTGCGCGATGAAATCAAGCAGGAAGTCCAGGAGTCTGACAAAGGCGGCGCTCCCGGTCAGTGGAGTGCCCGCAAAGCACAATTCATGGCTTCAGAGTACAAGAAGCGCGGCGGTGGCTACAACACCGACAAGTCGCAGCAGGACGAGTCGCAAAAGCACCTTTCCAAGTGGACCGAGGAGGAGTGGCAGACCAAGGAGGGATCAGGCAACGCCAAGCAGGCGGATGGTACTGAGAAGCGGTACCTGCCGAAGAAGGCATGGGAGAATATGACCGAGGAGGAGAAAGAAGAGACTGAGCAGAAGAAGCAGGAGGGCAGTAGGGAGGGTAAGCAGTTTGTACAGAATACTGCGAAGGCTCAGCAGAGCCGTAGGCAGGCTAATGAGGAGGAGGACGAGAAGTATGAGAAGAAGAAGGCTCAGGAGCAGCAGTCAAAGCAGAATGAGCAAGATCAAGCAGGTAATGATGAAGACGAGCATGCCGCTGAAGAATATGATGATGATTCCGACGACGAAGAAGAGGACAATGAAGCAGAGGATTTCGAGGATGATGGAGAGGATGCTGAAGGCGAGGACGGGGAGGACGGGCGGGACGACAACGATAATGATGAAGAAGATGAAGAAGTTGATGAAGATGGAGACGCCGAGGCAAAGACGGGCCAGAAGCGGAAGGGAGGGGCAGACAACCAAAGCAACGGCAAGTCGAAGAAGCAGAAGAGCGAAAGGTCTCAAGGGAATGCTCCGGCAGGCAAGGTAGGCAGCAAGCACATGGATGCAGACGAGCCTGCGCCGCGCGGCTCAGCCGATCGCCTTCCAAAGAAGGGGCAGAAAATCACCTGGAAAGCTATGCCGGGATATGTTGATGGTAACGGTCTCCCGCCTCACAGTGTGCATTATGTGTCTTTTGCTAACTGCATATTCAGGCGAGGTGACGGAAGTCCTCACTTCAGGCAAGAAGGTCGATGGGAAGGATGTCAAGGCGTCGAAGAAGGATCCCAAGCTCGTTATGAAGTCGTCAAGCTCGGGCAAGGTTTGCGTGCATAAGCCTGATGCGTGCTTCTATGATTGAAGCGCAGGATCGATTTGTTGAATACCTCGATGAACTCGACAATAATCTTTGCGATGAACGTCAAACTGCGCATGAAATTGAGGCTCTCGATCGAGAGAGACTATATTGTCTCTGAAACTGTACGAGAAGCAAGTAATTTCGTCGATATTGGTTAATTGGTCAATTAGTTGCGTATACGTGCCTCATATCCCTAAATGCTGCCGCTCGACTCCATCAACAATGCATACGGTACTTCCGTTGTCCAGCGGCTATCCCCCAATATGACCCGAAACGCTATGAGAGTCAGCCAAAGCATGGAGTTCGCACCACTATGGCATATGCCAACCCACGCGCCATGCCAAGCACACCTTCGCTGTAAGAAGTCAATGCCGCAAGAAGCTCGACGATGCACAATCAAGAGAACGTGTTCGTTCTCCTCCTCAAAGGAAGCCTTAGCTGGAAGCTTCTGCTCAGCCTTGAATTTGTTCCCAAACCCTGTCTCCCGGCCTGCTGCAGTAAGAACGTTCTTCTGGCTAGCACCGCTGCATCTACACCCAGGTCGAAGTCCAGCAAGAAGCAAAGCGTGACCTCCAAGTTCATCAATTGATTCCTGCTCACGCCACCAACTTTTGCATAAAGTTCCTGCGTCCACTTGTTGTCTTCCAGTGCCTTGCTCGCGACTCGTATTGCCGTGAGCGAAAGGCGATGCACTGTCCGGTTGGTAGCCGGCACCGTAAGGTCGGCGACGCACAAGCGATGGCAGTATACGGCTGCTGTAAGATACACACCTGGCGAGTGCGGGCAGAACTTATGCAAGCGGAGCAAGTAGTCTTTGACTGAGAAGGCAGGCGCGACTTTAGAGAAGAAGCGGCGCGCGATGGCAACGCGTTGTAGCGCGACGTCTTCGGCATGCACGCCAACTTCAATGGTAATGGGTTCGTGAGGGTGAGCTTCCGGTGAGCCAATGTGCATCGAACAGGGCGCTTCGGGAGAGGAGGTTCGTCGCGGCTGGTTCTCGTCCTCGTATTCATCCTTCTTTGGTGTGGTAGGGCGCGATACGGGTGGAGTTGGCGGAACGTCACCCATCCTGTCGGCAAGGTTTTGCAGGGCTTGGATCAACATCCTCAGTGCGCCCAGAGGCGACACGCTTGTAATGTCCCATGATTCACTGTCTAACTCAAGCGGTTCGTCCGATCGTTCGATGAAGGCAGGATCTATTGGATTCCAGGCGGCGTCTGCGCTTGGCGGTTCGGGAGGTGGTGGCAACTTGTTCTTCGTTCCATCTCGCTCGTCTTGGTGTTTTAATCCATCTTCCATCACTTTAGACGCGGTAACACGCGTGCTCGCTATCTGCCCATTGGCTCAGCCAGTTCGGTGGTGGAAGCGACGCTTCGTGCTGTGAGATTGTTGCGACACAGGTGTCGCTGGACGCATGAGTGCGTACAATCGGAGGACAGCCTTTCGACTGCCACGTATGTGACGGTTGTTCGCCGTCGCAAGGTTTGACTGGTCTGTGACCTTTTATATTGGGTCCACCAAACAAACAAATGACCGACTTCCGAGCCGTGACCGGAACAGGAATCGTTGCTAGACTGCAAATTTCAGACTTCACTCGGCCTCCAGAACATCATGCAACAAGAGACAATCGGCACTGCGAGTCCACGCAATGATATGACCCGGGCATCCTCTACCCCGAGCATTTGGGTGTAGAGCTCAAAGGCTGGAGCTCCCATACACAAGCGGGGTAATGGTGCGTTTACTTCGTCAGGACCAACCGTTTTCCCTCTTGTGCATGAGAGCTAAAGCAGTATTCCGTGTCTTGGCTTGCTCAGATGTCAGGATGTCCTGCAGAGCAGCGTTGCGTACCAGCCGGCTGATTATGATGGCGGCTCCCAGCGTGCGGCGGAACGCGTCACGCCGCCTTTGTCATTCATGCTTGCGGGCTTGCCTTAGTCTTCCTCGAGGGTTGAGTGGCATCCAGCTTTTCAGAAGCACTGCAGATGAGATACGACTTGAATACTGCTGTCCCAGTTGCTGTACAGCAAGCGAGGCGCCACTGGCTGCATCACTGCGATTGATCCTAAGGCTTCTGTGCCAACATGGCGGATATGCTTCTAGCTATCAGGTGTCATTGCGATATGAAAAGTTCAGGAGCCGACAGACGTCCTCCATACAACTCCTTAGTCCATCTAGGTGAGCATATGTATCGCTAAGTCTCGAGGAGTATAGCTGTTGCCACAATGTCTCTAAGTGTCTTGAGCCGCTGAAAGACTCTTCACTTCCACTCATATGTAGGGTCACATCAATGTGTACATCCTCTACGCATGAGCTCTTGTGTTATTGTTAATGGAAATCTGCAGTTCGCATTCAATGCGTTTCGGGAAGGCACGCTAGCGCATAAAGTGGACCGTGCATAATGTATACACACAAAGACGTGAGCTTCGCGTACATAAAACGATCAGTCTACGATATACCACGAAGAGCATCGCAATATGGACTTCGCACTCCAGGAGTTCTGCGGCCGCTTGGGCAGGCTGACTGCAGAGGCTGACCGACTGAGGGACGAGCGCGGGAGGCTTGAGGCACGCAAGGCGGCGATTGACGAAAGGCTCGCAGAGGTTGATGCAGCATCCAGGGTTCGTGTTCTCGATCGTTTGAATGCGAACTCTGCTAGTGCAGGTGGCCGGACTCAGCTGACTTTCGAACAGGACCTAGCGAGCTCGTACGGTGCTTCTGGGCCACGCAATCAGACCATCTTACCACATCAAGGCGACCGGACATTCACAGCTGCCCCGACACCAGCAGACACCACTCGGTTCTCTACACCATCTAAGGACGTCGAAAACACAGAGCCAGATGGGGATAACAACATCATTGTTGCCTCGCCCAAGCCGAAAGGCACGCTGGTCGCGTCTTCTAAAATGATACCAGGCCGTCACCCGATTCTGCACGAGCTTTACCCTACCATTGTCAATCTCGACGGGATATGGACCGAGATCTGGTGCGGCCGGTGCTCGCTAAACTGGAACACAAGAAGTCAAACCTACTTTCACGGCGTCGACGGTCTACACAATCACTGGATGCAGGCACACAAAAGCGAGCTCCATGACAGTTCGCTCAAAGCCTGCCTCAAAGAAGCTGGACGCCGCTCCGTCTCCGATATCGATGGCACGAAGATGAAACTGGGCGAAGCCCCAGTCGACGTACTAATCAAGCCTCGCGGACTCGACACTTCCTCCAACCGCGTTCATGCCAGGAAGAGCATCATGCAGCAGGCTGAGTCGCCGCCGCAGGTTGTCACGTTGCATGACACTAGCAGTTCGAAGAGTGCTGCCAAAAAGATCACGGAGTATGAGGTCTTCCAAAACTTGGCGGCGGAGGCGGAGGCCTCTGCTACGCCGAAGGCGAAGAGGCAGCGTACGAGCGCGGGACGTCCATCCTACTTCAATGGCGGAAGGACGATGAGTTTGTGAGTTAGAGTAGTATGGGAAGTGGGTGCGCCGCATCGGGTTCCGTTTCCCCGGACAGCGTAGCACATGTTACACGCTATTTTATGAATTGATTTCAGGGAAGGCGCGCGCAATGCAAGGTACCGGCGTTTGTAGCTGTTACCGCATATGGGTGGTGGCAAAGAAATAGCGTGAGCATTAGGAAGGCACGAAGCTTGGCACAAACCACTTGACCTCTTAACATGCCACAGCCCAACATCTCCCACCCCTACCAACATCGAAACTCCTCCGCTCCGCACCGTGGTAACCTCGAAACAACATGGCTCAAAGCCGTGAGGAAGCTGAAGACGGCATGGCACGCCTCCTGGCGAGGGCTAAGGAGCTACGAGCGGAGTGTCAGAGACTCGACACTGACATTCTAGGCCTGCGTGTACGAAAGGCGAAGGCTTCAGAAGGCCTCGAGAATGTCGAGGTCCAGTACATGGTTGGCGGCACTCTCCACTCTCGAACCGATCTGATTGCTAACATATCCCGACTCGATTGCAGAGTCTAGCACGCTCGTTGTTAGCTTCAACAGAGCGTTCAAGCATAGCTGCTACAACTCCGCAGGACATTACCGTACTTGCAACTACACCGACGTCCGCACGCTCTGGCCACCCCACCCCGTCCGCCGCTGCAATCGACCCTGAGGATGATGCCGCAAGCGTTGTCATTGTGGCCGCAGCCGAACGCACCAGCACCGACGACACCCAACCCGACGCAGCCTTACAGTCGACCGTGACCGACAACTCGATCATCCACCAAAACTTCCCCACCGTCGTTTACTACGACGGCGTCTGGAAGGAGCTCTCATGCGGCTTCTGCTCCACTAACTTCAACCTCGTCTCGCGGCACTACTTCCAGGGCGTCAGAGGGCTTCACCAGCACTACCTGCACACGCACAGAGCCGATCTTAACGACTCCTCCTTAAAGTCGTGCATCCCGCATTACCGCCGTCGCAGCGTCTCCGGCGCCGATGTGGCGCTTATGCGCGCCGGGCTACAGCCAACGGACGTATCAATCAAGCGGCAGAAGCCGGATGGTTTGCAGGAGAATAGTACCACCAGCGGAAAAGGTAAAGGGCACAGCCACGATCAACAAGTAGCCCAGTCGACGCAGAATCAGGCTCCGCAGAATATGAATGTGAAGCTCGAGCGTGCTGAAGACGATCCGATCAACGATGGTAATGCGGCGGCGTTGATTGCGCTCAAGCTCCCAGTCAAGCAGGTGACCGAGTACGAGGTCTTTCAGGGCCTTGAGGCAGAGGCAATGGCGGCCGGGCAATCGGCGGGAAGGAAGAGGAACAATAAGAAGCGCAGGATGCCAGTGGCTTCCTATCTGGACGACGCTGAGTACTACGATGGTGAGGAGATGCAGTTCTAGCGCTGACGCATTACAAAGTCCGCAGCCCGAAACACGATGTAGCAGTACTTGGACAATGAGTCTTGGCAGCTTCTTGGTTGATTGGTTCTTGCGCACTGGGCGAAGACTCAGGCATACATAGCTTGACATACACTCACCTCGCTCAATCACAACGTCTCCCACTTTGGAAGCTACTCAAAGCAACCCCCTGCCCCCCGCCTCCCCCCAAAACACAGCAACCCTCCAAACCTTCCTCACCAACCCCTCCGCCTCCTCCCTCCCCATCACCGGCTCAACCTCTTCCACAATCTCCCTCGCCCCGCGCTTCCCGTCCAGCCCGCTGACCACAACATCCACAAGCATATCCTCCTGCACCCCCAAGTAATCCACCACCCGCTTCACCACAAGCGGTCGGATCTGCTCTTCCAGCACTTTGGGGGTGAGGTAGCGGTAGTTGAGGGGTGTGGCGAAGAGTTCATCGGTTTCCGTGGGGATCTCTCGAGCGAGGGCGGTGCGGAGGCGTGTGCGTTCTTCGTCCGTCATGTCGCCCGGTGCGGGGACGGTGGAGAGGTCGGTGAGGGGTTTAAGGGACATGATCTTCTTTCTGCCGCCTGAGCCGGAGGCCAGAGCGGCGTCTTCCTCGTCTTCGAGCAGGCCTTCGACGTCTGCTAATCCGCGCTTGACACCCACGCCGCCGGGTCCGGTAGCAGTAGCAGTAGCAGGAAGTGCACGCGATTTCGCCGCCGAACCGAGCGAAATCTTGAACCCCGCCGCTGCCCCAGCAGTAGGCTGTCCGGCTTTCTCATCCCCACTCCGCTCCACCAACCCATCTCCCGCCACCCCTCCACGCGCTTCGGCCTCACGGCGTCTCTCCTCTGCCGCCTCCCTCTCCTCCAACACCCGATCCCTCTCATCCTCCCTCCCCTCCCTCTCCCTCCAAACCGCCCGTTTCCTCAACCACGCCCCACGGTCATGATAATACTCCTCCCTCCCCTCCCTCGCCTCAACATCATCATCCCATTCCCTCAACCTCCTCTCCAGCGCCTCCCGCTGATACTCAACCGCCCGCTTCTCTTCCTCCTCGCGTTGCTTTTCCCGCTGATGGGCTGCGGTACGGGTGCGCTCGCGATGAGTCCACCGGCGTTCCGCGTCGAGGTACGCCCGGTGGAGTTCCTCGTCTTTCTTCGCTTGGCGGCGACGCTCGAGCTCACTGTCGCTCTCTTCTGCATCTTCGTCGGCGTCGCGGGCGGAACCGTTGGTCGCGCCGTTAGGACCAACGAAGGCGACCCCGTTGGTGTAGTCGGAGGGGAGTTGGGTGCCACGGAAACCTTTGGGGCCGACTGGCGCACCTTGAACGCCTATTTGGCTGCGTGGACCAACGGGGACGCCGTTTGCACCGCCGGGTGGAGGGGAGTCGCGGGCGAGTCTGGAGACGGGGGCGGAACGTTGGCGCTGGAGGGTTTCTAATTCTTCTTCGTGGCGAAGTTTCTCGATATCTTTCTGATGCGAGCGGTTTCGAAAGGATCGAATCTCAGCGGCTATTGTGGGTCGCATCTCGACGGGTATGTCGGATAGTTCGTCTTCTTGTGACACTGGGATGGTGACGGAGTCTGCGTTGGCTACGATCGAATCGCCGTTCTGCATGTGGATGTCGCCGTTTGCGTCATGTCGACCGTTGGTAGCCTCTGCGTTGGCGGCGAATGCGCCGAGGTTCGAGAGGGAAGCGATGCATTGCCGCATATCCTCGCGACAGCCATCAATGCGGAACTGTCTTGCGTCGGGGTCTTCTTTCCGCCTGCCCTTCCACTCGCTAATATACTCTTTACTTTGATCATCGACCACGACGAGGAGCTTCGTCGTCTTCACCTCGCCACTATCATCTTTCTCCGCTACGCCATTCTTCATAACAGGCACCTCCACCCCACCGCCAAAGATCTCATTCGCAGCCTCCAAACTGTCCACATCCTCGTATTCCGCAAACCCGAACTTGCACTTCCTGTCATCCGCATCTCTCACTCTCGTCCACCGTCTTAGCTTTCCAGCACAGCCGAGTATACTCTCAATATGCTCATCGCCCGGCGTACCGTCTCCCAAGCCACCAATAAAGATCGTCCGCGCAACCTCTTCCCTCGTCGGCGGCTGTAGCGCCATCATACTCTCTCTGACAGCCGCACGCCTCTCATCGATATCACCACCCCTCCCTGCTCCACGATCATCTCTGGCGCCAAGTCCAAGCCGACTCCGTCCGCCCAGAGGTTCGGCGTTACTACCTCGCCCTTCTAAGCGACCTCCACGACCTCCTCCGCGCATGTCGTCGACTTGTGGGGCCCGGTCCATGCCAAAGTGGATGACAGGTGCGGTGGGGTTGAAGCCTGGTGGCATGTTGGGTGGAGGCTGGAATTGTGAAGGCATACCAGTGGGTGACTGTGCCATGCCTGGTGGTACGCCGAAAGGTGTTTGGCTGTAAGGGGGTTGGCTGGGGTAGCCGCCTGGAGGGCCGTAGTAGGCCATGTTGAAGGAGAATGCGATCGGGCTGTCAAGAATCTGGGCAGTGAGTCTTCTCCCCTTTTCTGAGTACGTGGAAGGTAAGCAACACAGATTAGCGCATGGTGAGCAGCTCGAAGCAGAAGGCACAATATCAGGCAGGATTATATACGTGCGAGTCAGTTGGTTCGTCGCGAAGTCTTCGTTTGAGTTGTGAAGCTCCATGTTCGATAGAGGAAGTCGCAGCCTGAGGCAGATGTGCTTCGAAAAGCTCCGCCTTTGCATCTCCTTCAGGGCGCCGCACGCGACACACACCACCATCTTCTCCTCCACCACCTGCACCTCCGTTATCTGAGATGGAGCTGTATAGAGTGGGGGAGGCCTTCCTCCGCTCACCGCAGCCATTGCTGCCCTTCCTCGCGCCAGCGGCATACCAGCGAGCAACCGGGAGCACCAGAGTCGCCAATGCAGTCTCACGGCATTGCAGGTCACGACCCATGCAGAGTCAAGCATCACAGCCCTTCAGCACATCCCTCCGGCGCAATGATCCCGCCCCAGCAGCAGCCGCCCGGGAGCCTCAAGTCAACCACAATGGGCCATCACGGGATTCATCCGACGACACCATCTCTCGCCTCCTCGACTCCACCCTCGACTTCACCAAGGGCACCCCCGCCGCCCCTACTTCCCGCACGTCCCGCTTTAAATCCTCCTCCGCCCAAGCCGAGCACAAAATGGACTCCTACCGGCCAAGCTCCTCAAACAGCAGCCTCGATGACCTGCTGGCCGCAATAGGCAACCAACCTCCTTCACGAAACCGCCAATCTACACCCTCATCCCGTGGGAGCACGCAGAGTACATACATGTCCGACGAAGTGACACGCATGCTCGACCCAAGCAAGAACAACGCCTTCCTCTCCCCAAAATCTTCATCGCGTGTAGGAGGCCCACCCCAATCCATCACCGCCCCCCCAGCGGACCGCACCCTACCCTTCAAACTCGGCCCGAGCGTCGGCCGGACCGTCACTGTAGACAACAATAGAGGGATGGACGTGGGTCGCGCGTTCAGGACGCTAGAGGTACAGTGTGCGCGCAACAGCGTGCGGAAGGACTTTATGCGGCAGCGGTTTCATGAGAGAGGAGGGTTGAAGCGGAAGAGGCTGAAGAGTGAGCGGTGGAGGCGACGGTTCAAGGAGAACTTCAGAGGGATTGTGGCGATGGTTGGGAGGATGAGGAAGCAGGGGTGGTAGGTGAAAACCATTTATGCTATGCAATATCCCTCTGCTAGGCGTGGATTGTGCAAGGAGTGTGTACACATTACTCATGTACATGGGATGTTACCCGTGTACACGACCGTTATTTGTGTATACAACCGTTCATATACACACAAGCATTACATGTGTGTATAACCATTACTTGTACACACAACCGCTATTTGTGCACACAAGCATCGATTGAGTACGTTACCTTTACGACATAGATCTGTTCGGTTCTCGGTATGGCACTGTGATATGCATATCCCATGCTCATGGCATCCAATTGCTTGTCGCTGTTCACACGCATTCTGACCTTGACAAAGTAGAGGCGCCAAGCCTGCTCCTGCAACATGCGGCTAGACTGACTTCGACTCCACTTCCGCTGCTCTTGTACCCAGCCGCATCCGCGTCCACCACAACCAGACTTCAGGCTCAAACCAACCAGCCACACATCAAACCTGGTAAGTCTCTCACACGTCCTGCCTCAACTGTCCCATCTTTTCCCCCTAGAACACACTCCTCCGTCCACTTCTCGCGCAAACATGCCCTCCCTAACATCCCACCTCCTCCACCTCTCCCCGCCCTCCCTACACGCAGCAACGCATCACCCCTTCCTCTCCCTCGCCGCCACAGCCTCCGCTCCCCCCGCCCTTCTCAAACACTGGCTCGCCCAAGACAGGCTATATGCCCTCTCCTACCTCTCCTTCGCCGGCACCCTGTTATCCCGGATTCCCATGCCGACCCACGCGGAAAGGGAGAAAAGTCTCGAATGGCGGGCCGCGGACCTGATCATAGAGGCGCTGGTGAATATTCGGAGGGAAGTGAGACTGTTTGAGGAGACGGCTGAAGCGGAGGGGTGGTTGGAGGAGATTTGTGGGGTTGAGGCTAGTGTGCAGACGAGGGCGTATCAGGATCTCTTCGCGGGGGCGACGGCGCAGGGGCGGCCGTTGATTGTGGGGTTAGTCGTGCTGTGGGCGACGGAAGAAGTTTATCTGCGTGCTTGGCGGTACGCGAAGGGTAAGATGGACCCCGGTGTGAGTGATGGGGAGAAGGATGTCATGCAGCGGGTGTTCATTCCGAATTGGAGTAGTAGGGAGTTTGAGGCTTTTGTGCGGAAGCTGGGGGGTTTGATTAATATGTTTGGCTTGGCTTGTGAGGGTGAGAGGGAGGAGCGAGAGGAGGATGGGGAGGTGAGCTGGCAGTGGAGGGAGTGTGAGAGGGCTTGGGGGCAGGTGCTTTGGGCGGAGACGCACTTTTGGCCGGATGTGGGGGGCGAGGTTAAGGCAAACGGTGCCGGGAAGGAAGAGGTGGAGAAGAGGAAGGGCGTGTTGAAGAAGTAGCAATCCGGATTAACATACGAACGGAACTACACTACCTTGGAATTAAGCCACTTGCAAGCAAATCTTACGGCTCAGACAAGATCCATAAACCCGATCTCCTCATCCTCCTCACTCCCGTCATCCTTCTCACCCTCTACCCCAACAGCCAAATGCTCAAACACCACCACCGGCCCATGCTGTGCTTCAGCCCTCTCCCTCTCCACATTCTCACCATCATAGATATCGCCCAACCGCTCCAACACCATCACCCTAGCAAATGAATCCACAAGCTCCGGCTCAGTGATGAACCCCTTAGCCAGCGTCTCCGACTCAGCATCCTCGTAATACCATTCCACTGCCTCAATGGGGATAGAGATAATGTTGATATATTCCGGATGGATGCCATAAGATTTCTGCGCCATAACGATGGATTTTAGCACTGGGTCGGCCCGGGAGGTTTGTTCTTGATCGTTTGCTGCGATGAGGTCTTCAAAATCTTCCAATTTCACGACGGGCAGAGCCTGGTCCTGGGTCAGCATGCCGATGAGTGCGTTATCATCTTGCATGAAGTGCGAGATGGTCTCGGCGGGACAGCCGATAGTGGAGAGGAAGTCCCGCAGACCGAAACTAGGATCCACGCCGTGCGCAAGCACGGTCAGAAAATCTGCCGGCTGGACATCGTGGCAGTAACTGACCATTCGCGTCGTGAGCGCAATCCAATGGATGATTTCTAGAAAGTCAGTAGTACCCGCATGCTGCCGGAACTCGATCGTCCCCTTGCACGTCTGCTGCCACGAAGATTTTGGGTAGAGGTTCTCGAAGTTGTAGGCTGAATTATGCCCGCACGTCCGCTTGTTCCTGAGGTACTTCGAGCGCGGCTTACTGTCGTCCACACGAGAAATGGCGGATAAATGTTCGTAGCTCTGCGTGCGTTCAATGATGGACAGCCATTTGAAGAGGATGTCGTGGTTGTCGCAGGAGCCGTTGTTGTGGAACCACCAGGAGGGAGGGATATGCCAGACCCCTGCGGGTCCACCGTCGAAGTCGTCGCCTTCTTGCCATTCTGCGGGCCAGGCGATGCGGTTGGCGGCGTGGATCTCGTCGGTGCAGCGTTCGAAGGCTGTGGCGAGTTGGAGGAGGTTCTTGCTGGTGCGCAAGGGGATGCGGTTGCCGGCGCCGCAGCCGACGTGGACGTGGAGGCCTGTAGAGTGGTTAGTCAGGAAGCGGCAGCCGTAGCTTTCTACTCGCGCGAGGGCGTTGAGGACTGCTCTGATCTGGTCTTGCCAGTTGTCGGTCAGTTTGAAGATGGGTGAGCAGATTTCGATGGACTCCGGTGGCCAGTGCCAGTGCTCTGGGATCGCTTCCGTCTCGGCTTCGGAAACTTTGACATAGTCCTCCTGCACCGTCCAGCGGTCGTAGGGGTTGCTTGGGTGGATTC
The DNA here is from genome assembly GCF_000338955.1 of Baudoinia panamericana UAMH 10762. Lineage (NCBI taxonomy): Eukaryota > Fungi > Ascomycota > Dothideomycetes > Mycosphaerellales > Teratosphaeriaceae > Baudoinia > Baudoinia panamericana. The sequence goes on from NW_006911267.1 coordinate 169,549, forward strand.
GAAGAGCGTCGGGTTCGTGGCCAGTCGCAGGTACGCCGGCCTTCAGCAGTTCGTCGTAGAGGACGGCCCCGGCGTTGCGCTCATCGTAGACTTCGTGGACGGGAGTGGTGTTGTCGAAACAGCCTTCGGGCCAGATACAGATGAGTTCGAGCTCGACGCCGAAAGTCAGGTCGAGCGGCGCCATGGTTCGCTATGTGGGTGTATGAAACGGGTTTGGAACGAGTGACCGAACAGCATCTATCGAGGCTTGCCTTTTGGGCGAAGCCTTCGTCATGGCTGCGACGATACGAGTCCTTTGAGTTCATCTCGGAAGACAAAGGATGAAATGAGTGTTTAAAATGAGAGTATAAGATAAAGGGACTCAAGAGCAGAACAATGAAGCACGCCTACGCTGAGCATTGTAAGGTGACCCTCCTGGGACAGCACGTCGATGTTCTTCGAATTGGGGCAATGGGAAGCTCGAAGATGGAGCAATCACGCTATCTCATCGCGTGTCAAGACTCCGTAGTCGCAACCAGATGGTAGACAGTAGGAGGCGCCGAAAGGCTAGGCGAGCTTATAAATGCCTGCGTTTCGTGTCCGTCACGGTGTGATGCTCGGTCGATGGCAAGATTGCATGAGATCTTGCGCTGTTGGAAACTTCCCCTCCGTGGTGAGATTCGTGTCGAAGTCATTCGGAGGCGTCAAGGCCCTGGGTGACGATCCGAGGCCATGGTCTAATACACATAGATCGAGGCTGGACAGAGATGCAGGGGTCGCAGTCGAAGACGGCCAATCTGTCATTTAGCCTCGGCAAGATGGCGCATATTGCATAACATCCTCGGACTTCGCTGCGGATAGGCCATATCATCCTACGGAATGGACCGGCTTCCCAGAGACTGCACAGGATCCGTGCCCTTGTCGAAGCCCGGGCAAGCCTTCGTCCCTCGAGCGTGCCTGCGTTGTGGCGTCCTGCACTGCAGCGTTGCTACACTCTCCCCCGTGCGGTGACGTTGGCTGGTTGGCAGGTAGCGCAGGCATTGCCTTGCTGACATATGCATTCTTGATTACAGGCCCGTCACGCAAGCTTGTTCACGCTCGGACTACAACAGACAGGAGGTTGCAAAGTAGATAGTGAATGCCAGCGACTTTCGAACGAGATGCAGTGGAGGGTGCACGGACTACGTCGTACAGTTTCGAGGCTAGCGCGGTGTGGAGAGGAGCCGAATGGGCCGAGCGATTTGGGCGGCGGAGATCAGCAGGCGTGTGTGATGAATTGCTTGCTTGCTGCTCTGCGGCACACGCTGTACCTGACATACCCTTACCACCCGACTTGCGCCGATATTGCGTCGATCGCGGGGCCGTCTGGCTTGCAGAAGGGCAGTTAGGGTCTGTATAAGCAGACATCAGCGATGCATGCGCGCGTCCCGGTGTTTTGCGCGTAGATGAGGGATTCGCCTACCGCTTCCTCCATCCGCGCCCCGTTGCCTCGGCTGTCTGTGTCGAGATGGATGCATCTCCAAATACCCAGCAGACGACGCCAAGTAGCGCGACCAATCCGACTGGAGCGGGTGCCATACCCAGCTCGCAGACTCCAGGCCACCCATCGTTTAGGCGACAGCGTGCCAGTCGAGCTTGCGAGGTGCGTCTCAACAGTTTGCGCACAATGCGGGCATGCAACGAGACTGACCATGACTGTAGACGTGCCATGCGCGAAAGGTATAGGACCTTGCACGCTATAGCTTGCAAAGTGTGTATGCTTATAATGGTTAGGTGCGATGCGATGCCGCCAGTCTCGGAGTTCCGTGTACCAACTGCGTCGCCTTCTCCATCGAATGCAAGATCCCCGCGCCGAAGAGGAAGAAGACGGGAGGTAGCAAGAAAGATGTCGACAGGTGCGCATCAATGCAAATCTACATTCTGAAGGGCAGGAACTGATGACTGTGTCCAGTGAGCGGCGGGGCTCATATACCGACACCGGTGCGTCGCCGTCAGCTCGCAGCGATGCCGTCCCGGGTCAACGTGAGATTGTTATGCCGCGCCAGCTCACGCCTCGTGGCTTCCAACCCGACGAGATCGGCATGAACACTAGCTCTGGCATGCCGGACACTGAAGTCACGGAGGCGTACGCGAGCCAGCAGCATGTCAACAACGGCACCTACGTCCAGTATATGAAGCCAAAGTTCGCTCGAGCACCCATCAAGGAAGCCGGTCGCGTTGCGTATTTGGGCGAGTCTAGTAACCTCTCTCTACTTGTGCAAGATCGCCACGGCACGACGGATGTGGTCCACTATCCGTTGCCGGAGAATGTTCGCGGCGCTCGAGCGCGCGTGAACGAGCTTGACAATGTCGAGATAGACATTCTCCACCAGCGCGGCGCCTTCCTACTTCCGCCACGCCAGCTATGTGATGAGCTGGTCGACGCTTTCTTCCGTTGGATTGCCCCCGTGGTTCCAGTCATCAACCGCAGCAAGTTCATGCGCCGCTACCGAGACCCGAAGAACCCACCGTCTCTCTTACTTCTTCAGGCCATCCTTCTCGCCGGCAGCCGGGTATGCAGCAATCCGCAATTGATGGACGCCAACGGCAGTACTACTCCCGCAGCAATGACTTTCTACAAGCGCGCAAAAGCTCTGTACGATGCCAACTACGAAGATGATCGCGTTACCATCGTACAGGCGCTCATTCTCATGGGTTGGTATTGGGAAGGGCCGGAAGGTAGGAACCGCCACCGTGGAGAAATCGTCACGCAGGCGCGGTCTGATGTTGCTGCAGACGTCACGAAAAATGTCTTTTACTGGAGCCGGGTCGCGGTTATCGTGGCGCAAGGATCTGGTATGCATCGAAGGTGAGCCGATTCAACCATGCTGCAGTATCATACGCGCCGTGCGGCTAACTTGGTATAGTGTCGAAGGCTCCCAGCTCTCCCGAGCAGACAAGCGACTATGGAAGCGCATATGGTGGACCCTCTTCACCCGCGATCGCTCCGTTGCTGTCGCGCTGGGCCGTCCTGTCGGTATTAACATCGAAGACAGCGACGTCGAAATGGTGTCTGAAGACGACTTCATCGACGATGAGGGCGCGACAGCGGGCGAATTCGCGCCCGATCCGATCCACGTCCAATTCTTTTTGAACTACGTCAAGCTTTGCGAGATCATGGGACTCGTCCTAAGCCAGCAATACTCGGTCGCGTCGAAGGCACGAAATTACAACGCGATCGATTTGACGCACTCAGATATGGCACTGGCCGACTGGCTGCAAAATTGTCCGCCAGAGGTCCGGTGGGAGCCGCAGAGGCATCATTTCTGGAGCGCGCTGTTGCATTCCAATTATTAGTATGCCGCAGCCTCGTGTTGAGCAATGCCATGCAATAACTGACATGTTCTAGCACCACGCTGTGCCTTCTCCACCGGGCACACATGCCTTCAGCCGGAGCACCAGAGGCGCGGCCGCTCAACGGCTACCCTGAGGAGACAGCTTACCCCTCGCGAACGATTGCGTATCAAGCCGCTGGTATGATTACGAGCATTATCCAGGAGCTGCAGAATCATGATCAGCTGCGGTTTACGCCTGCTTTCATGTAAGCTTCCACGTCTTTACCATACCGATGAGCGCTAACGGTAGTGTGAAGCGTATACTCGCTCTTTTCGGCACTGATTATGCACGTCTACCAAATGCGCAGCTCTAACCAGTCTATCGTCTCCGCCACGCAGCAGCGTCTCACCACGTGTATGACTGCATTACGAGATGTGAGCAAAGTCTGGCTCGTGGCAAAGATGGTGCACACACTTTTCGAGTCAATTCTGGGCAATAAGGTACTCGAGGAACGTTTGCAGAAGGCCGCCGGCCGTCGGCATGGAAAAGGTAAACAAAATGGATACAGCGGGCAACGGACGGCGAAGAATACACCGCCACCGGGCGTTCAGCAGCAAAGCATGCCGCCGACAAGCGATGCGCACAAGCGCAAGTTCGACGACATGGAGCTGGGCTATGCCAATGGACCTCCCTCCGGCGCGCAGATGAGCTATGAGCGAAGTCGGCCGCAGAGTCCAGTCATCTCGCCGAATCGAGAATTATCTGGCCAGCAGCAATTGCCCACCATCTCAGCAGGCAGCCCCAACATCCGCCAAAGCACCGATGCGTTCATGGGCACGTCAGGCTCTCGAGTCAATACCAGGCCTACAACGCCGTTTAACACGTACAGCTACCCCGGCACACCACCTGATCTGTTCCTGCATACCAGAAATAGTCCGAAGATTAGCGAGGATCTGTGGCAGAATTACGAGCCTGCGCAGCTCTTCCCGCCAGAGGTGAATGGGATGGGATTCAGCGTGCATCAAAGCCCCGACGGCGTTCCCGTCGACCCAGCATTACGAAGACTATCGCAACAACAACAGGCGAGCGGGATGGGCATGCAGCAGGACGGCGGTGCGCCACAAGCTCAGATGCATCAGCAACAGCCGCCGCAACTGCCCACGTACCACCCGGACACTCAGGCATGGAGTCACCTCCCAAATGAACAGATGATGCAGCAGCACGCAGGGGCGCCTGGTGGTGGTCGGCCGCCGCTGCAGGACGATCAATGGTCTACTTCCACGGGAACCGGACCGATCGTCCCCACGACGCTGAATGTGGGCGATTGGTTCGAGTTCTTTGGGATCCCTAATGGGGATTTGGCGGCGTTGGGTGGGGTGCAGGGACTCGCGGCGCATTTGCCGCCGCCGAGTAGTGGTGGAGGGTATGGGTAGGAGCTGCGTTGTTGGGGCGGCGCATCGTTCTGTGCGCTGTGGGAGAGAGGAGCGGGTGATCTGGGTTCCGACGCAGCGCTGTTGTACGTTTCGTTGAAGCGAAGGAGTTGGCTTTATTGTTGGCACATCATTTCTAGCACATACCGCACGGACGCTTCGGGCTGACTTCGGCACACTTGTGCCTTGGCCATTCGTGCCTCTCTATGCTTTCTACCCACCATCGAATGTTACGAGCCACCGTTCAGAACATCTCCTCGTGACTGAACATCTCCTCACGACAGTTATCTAGCAAGCACCAGAACTCCTACCGGCTATGGCGCCCATAACCTCCCGCTGGCGCGACATAATCTACCTCATCTTCTTCACCATCCATATCCCCGTCATGTTTTGTACGTCCTCATAACAACAGACTAAACCCCTCTCACCCAACCACGTAATCCAAAACAAAGCTCATATTTTGTTCATTTACAGGCGTGGACCTCTACCCTCTCTACCCAACCAGCCTACGCCCGGCGTTCTTAGACAATATCCGCCGCTTCTACATCGAAACGTACTACGACCAGAATTTCGTCACGCCCGCGGCGTGGTTCACGTTGTACATGTGGATGGAGTTTCTGTATCATGTTCCGCTGAGCGTGTGGGCGATTGGGGCTTTGTTGCGCGGTATGCTATTCCCTTGTCCACTCCTCACCTGGACCTGCTGATGCGTGTGAATTGTTCGGTTGTATGGTGTTGTGCTGAGGATCTATGTGACTAGATGACTCAAAGCTGCCGATACACCTCCTCATCTTTGCGGTGCAGACGGCCATCACGACGAGTACCTGTATTGCGGACTATCTCAGTTGGAGTACTATTAGTAGTGCTCAGAAGGTTGAGTTGGGAAAGCTTTATGTGCCGTATCTGGCCCTATGTGAGTCTATTGTCTTGTGACCTGCCCATTGTTAAGAGGTTCAGGACTGATGCGATGCAGCCGTCTTCATGGGCGTCGACATGTATGCGAGGCTCAATGCAGCACTAGGTCCCAGGATTACGAGCAATGCTGGTAAGAAGGCAGCGTGATACCATATCTCGTTCGCAGTCATGCTCTGTTAACAACACCGAGAGTACAATACGTTCTGTCATACATTGGGTATCATATATCATGTTCGTATCCCAAGGACTCCCTACCTAGCTCCAGCATCCGACCATGGACCAGAAGAAACAGCACGCCGACGCGGTAAATCGAACCCGCCATTTCCTCTACCCATGCCTACACTGGCCGTATATATCTGGGCATAAACGCCAGCTCCCACAACGAGCATATGCACGCAACACCCAGCCTGAAAGCTCGCTATCGGAGAAAGCCGTGCGTATTAGGCCAGGCTTGAGGCGTCGGCGAGGGCGGTAGAGACGGTATCGAGACGATGTCAGCAGAGTCGCAATACTCGTCGTATTTGTAGTCGTCGTTGAGGTGTGTTGAGAATGGTGACAGGTGTTCGAGATCGAGCGGCGGAGGCGCATCGGCATCCGTCATTGGCGTATAGTTCGTGATATTGAAGTCGGGCGGCATCTCCATCGAGTGACGATTCCGTGCCGAGGAGCCGCCTGCGGACGGTGAGGAGTAAGCGCCCGACGAGACAGGTGTGGCCACACCTTCAGATCGGTTATGTATCTTCTCATGACGGGTAAGGTGGTCCTGTCGGACGAACGATTGACCACACGTCGCGCAATGGAATTGGCGGCCATCGTGGGTAATGGTTTGATGGTGTCTTCTCAACTCTCGACCGAACAAGAAGCGTTTGAAGCATCTGTCGCAAACGTACGGCCGCTCAAGGTACGGCGTATGATACCGTTTGTGATGCTTCAGGTCATTCTGCGTTCGATAACGCTTGCCGCAATTGGTATGGTCACACAGATGCTGCCCTGTGGATGAGCTGCGGCTCGCTGAGCTAGCCACAGAGCTGCTCCTGATGCTTGAAGGACTTCTGCCGCGTCGACTCGAAGACCGACTTACCCGTGGGCTGCCTTCAGGTTGTACTACGTTCAGATCGTTCGTAGAATTCTGAAACACGTCCCACTCCCTTCTATCCGGACTCAAATGGTCGATGGGTGAGGCTCCATGCGCTGACGTTGTCTCAAGCTCACCAGGTGCGGTGATTTGACGGTCGCCGGCCTGCAGAGCTCGTCTTGGTCCAGTCAATGAGCGCGGCCGCACATTGAACGGATGCGCAGTGGTTGGAACAGTTTGTGCCAAAGCCTCTTCAGGCTGGTGAACCCGGATAGCTGGTGCCGAGAGCGGAGCTACGGCAGGGTAGGCATGATTGCCTGGGTGAAGTTGTGCTTCGGATGTGGAGAGATGCAAATGTGGGCGTTGAGAAGGGCGTAGATTGGTCCGTGGAGGTGGCGTTGCGGGCATTCGAACGAACGTTGGGAGGTTTCGGTGCGGTGGCAGAAGCGCTGACGCTGAGAGGGGAGCTTGCTCACCGCTGCTGCCTCCGAAGCCGATGGAGACGGTCAGCAAACCGCCCATAGCAATGAGGTCGGTCAGGTCTGGTGAGTGAGCTAGTAAATCCTCTTCGACATGGTTGCAGGCGACAGGCTCGGCCCATGTCCCGGTCAAGCTCAACATGCTTGGGTTGATGCCTCGATCCATGCTATCGCGGCGGTTGAAGCTCACGTGCCGGTGTTGAAACTGCGAAGATATGTATTGTTGAGAAGCCAGGTAAGTGTGACTGAACGAAAGGGATGTTGTACGCGCCAGTGTTCGAGCCACTTGACCGGTCGAGCTTTAGCTCTACGTCTCGGCTGTGTAGTAGTACCTTGGGCGACCAAGCGATGCGAAGATAAGAATCCAAGACTATGGCAACTGGGTCAAGACAAGACGAAGGAGACATTGGAGGATGACAAACACTTGGGTGGTTATATACCTACACTGCCGCCATTGAGGCCACCCAACGTGTAGTGACGAGCGGGCGTCTTGCAGAGCCGCAAGGTTGAGGCGGTGCAAATCATTGCCTGATTTACCGCCCTCTACACCTCTGTATTGGGGAATTGTGCAGGCTTAGAGATGTATGTTGAAGCAGTGCAAGCCCAACGAGATATTTAGAGGTCGAGGTGAAATATTGATGGTGTAGTAAGTGATGTCTGTTGCACGTGAGGACCAAGCTTCATTGCCAGTTGAAGCTCCACGACTGAGTTGATGCTCTCGTGGCAACCAATCGCCTCGCTAGGCAAATTAGCCCCGCTTTTACATGTGACCACAATCCTTCTAAGTCCCTCCTGTCAACCGGGCTTCTGCCTCCTAGTCATGGTTAGATGGAACGGAAGTGTACAGGTACAGACGCATTCACCTGCTACTGCTACCTAGTGGACGTCGCAGACTGTCCGCTCCCATTGCAACCTAGCGTATGTCCTCCAAAGTACTGCTACTCCCTCTCCGCCACGTACGCCGTGCTTGGACGCTACAAAAACATGCCTCAGCCAACGATATCAGTCGAGTCTACCGCGCGGGACAACCATGTCCAATCAAGTGCCGGTCTAAGTGCTCCTGCCGCTTGAAACCTATTGTATGCCACTTGCAGATGTCGTTCGGACACTTGAATGAGCGATAGTTGTTATGAACCGAATCAATATGGCGAAAGAGGTCTTTGGGATAGAGAAAGGTTTTGGTGCAGTCGAAACAGAGCCAGGGACGTGTGCCGTGAACGTTTCGAATGTGGTGCCTTCGGAAATCGTCAGCTTGTGCTTAGGGAGTTTGTGCTTTGTTCCGCTTACGCTTTGCCCGCAGAGTTTGGAAATCCAGCTCCACAGACCGAGCAGGTGTGTTCACTCGCGGTAGATGTTATCTCACTCTTAGGTCTCCTGGGGGTTCCCGTAGAAGAGCCTGCCGTACTAGGTCTTCCACGTCGTGTTTGCGGTGGTGTCTGGGGCGGTGGCTGAGGCGAGCCATTGAGTTGACCTGGAGCCCAGGGAGGGGCGTCAATAGGAAGGGTTCCACTAGTGACGTTTGTTCCCGAGAGCATGCCAAACGGCAACGACCCACGCATGTCCAGATAAGGACCAGGCGACGGCCCTATGTTTCTATGTGGAGACAGTTGGGTACTGAAACCAGGAATCGACTCGTCATATATTGCAAAGCTTGAAGAGTCTGGTAACGCTGGAGGCAACCGGAGGGAGTATGGAGTACCAGGAAGAGACGGTAGCTGAGCCACGTCCGCATATGACCGCCCGCCCGTTCGCATCGATTGTGTATCGCTCTGTGCCGTTGATTGGCCGGGCAGGGAGTCCGATGGCGTATGGTAGGGATCCGACTGCGTCCACGCCGAAGTCTGCACAGTCGAGTTGGCCGCTCCTACCAGCGAGCCTGGACCTGGCGTATGTGGATACTGTGACACGCCTTGTCCATAATAATAATTATACGGTGCTCCCGCTGCGAAGTGCACAGGCGCCGCTCGATCAGGTGAAGGGTAAGCGTATGTTGTCCCGTTGGCCGGACCAGGTGAAACAATGTCGCTCGGTGCGTATGTGCGAACAAGCTGGCCTGACGGCGGCGATGTTGGAGCGTGCGTTACCGGTAGCACTCTGCTTCGCTGCGGAGCGTATGTAGCTCTGCTCGTTTGTCGCGTCTCCTCCGATGTTGTCTGCACCCGATGCACCCTCCGCCAATCTTGGTCCATTCGGATGTATCAGTGGTAGGGAAAGGGTAATGGAAGCGCAGAAAGCGGTAGTACGTATAGAAATGACGAGATGATATGTTACGCTTGAAAAGCTGGTTAAGACGATTGCAGAGTTCACGACAAACCCAGCTAATGTCCTGTCGCCGTGTCGGTTCTGCTGACTGCAATCATTGGCCTGCTATTACAATTGGGCTCCAGGGCGGCCTCTTGGGCCGACGTGGAAAGGGCGGTCGGTGCATGACGTTCAAAGCGAGTGCGTGAGACGGCTCGTCAGATGTGTAACTCGACCGTGAAGAAACGCCCCTTACAGACCGTTCCATACAGTATATTGCAAAGAAGAGTGCTGGTCGGCGAAGACAGCCAGGGCAGATTAGGAAGAGCGGATCTGCTTGTTTTAATCGACACACGCACCTTATCCGCCCATGCTTTCTTTGCATCATTGATGAGGGCCAGCGTGGGGGACTGAGAGGACATCCCAGATACACTATCAATAGACCTAGCTTGTTAGAGAGAGCTGCATCTACGATTCGAGTCCGGCCGTCAGCCACCCACGTCGCTGGGTTTCTGGATCGAGGGAGATCACCATAACCACAAGGACGAGGTCAACTCCAGCCTGAGCGACGATTTGTCCTCCGTGCATCGCACATCGCGGCAGGCCAGTTGATACGGCGCATTTTCTTGAGAATGTTCTCATCTCCTGTCTTATTCTTTGCTAGTGGGATGAAAGCACATGAAAGGGGTGTTGACGGGCTTGGCTCGATAGGGGTCCTCAAACCACTGGACTGCGCCTTGCATTGTGTCTGCGCCCCTCGTCGACAGAACCACTATTGACCTTATTTCCCCCGTTTGTCCTCTCATCACATAGCACACCAAGTTTTCGTGGTTGTTGATGGAGCCCAAAGTTCAGGCGTCTTGGAAGGATCCTGTCAACCGCCGACGGGCTGTGGGCGGCGCGAGTATTCCAGCCGCCACAAAGTGGGCTTGGTCATATTGATCCATCTGTCGAGTGGCATCAGCCGTTCGCAACCGACTGGAAGCTTGCGACTACCATCAAGCGTTATCGCCCAGTAGCGAGACTTTATATCCTGTAACCTACCGCCTTGTAAGGCATCTTCGAAAGTGGCTCGATGCTGTTGTCGCTCATGGCCCACTCCCGTCATTTTCAACCTGGGTGTCCTTCCTTTCGCCCATCCAGTGAAGAAAAGCCATGTGATGCATTGAAAACGGATTGGGCGTGCATCAACTGTGGACAACGACCGGGGCGACGCCGACGAGGCTTATGCAAATCTGTATGGTTCACCGCTACTTCTCTTCTGTTCAAAGCCACTGATTGTCATTGAGCTTAGAGGGTCATGGCTCTCATATCAGCGGCTCGTCAGTAACCCTCATGACCCGACGTTCATGCAGTGTAGCGTGTGTCACATCTCAGAGCCTATCAGAGACGCATGGGACGTGAACCGGTTCTACTGTAGCGGCCCGCGACATATCTAGCCATTCGTGACGATAGGCCTGTCGTTGGGCACCAATGGAACGAACAGCGCACTCTCCTCGACCGCCAGAAAGCTGGAGCGACCTATGACAGTGATCTTGCAAAACTACGGCGTTGCGTCGGCGAACGAGTGGAGCTGCTACGAGTATCATAGCAGGCATCTACCTGGTAACAGTTGGTATCACCGAGTCACGGGCACGCATCAGAGGCGGGAGTATCCTAATCGTTGACACCTATGTACAGTATACTAACCTTCTTCTACCTGCCACACAGACTCCTCGCTTATGAGAGGCGATTTAACTCGACCAGTAAGTGGCGAAACTGCTGACACCGCTGACAACATCGACAAACGTTCTTGCAACCACCCGCTCAACCTGCTCTGATGGATGAAGCTCGTCGTACCACATGAAGCTATCGGGGCTCGGGCTCGCCACACAGTTACCGCCCGTGGCGTTGCACGCGTTGACGACCCCCGTGACGTTGAGCGGCGCGGTACCGTTGAGGTACACGGTCGGGTTGTCGTGGATGTCTTGCATCTATACAGCGCATCAGCATTGACACCCTTCAAAGAAGTCTGTCTTGAACCTTCGACGTACCAGGTCATGCACATTGAACACCGCAAAGCTGGCACCCGGATACCTTCGCGCAATCTCAACCTCAAATGGCGTCCTGTAGTCGTAGATGGAGTTCACAGTCACCACTTGCTCCAACATCCGCTCGGAGATCTCGGTGAGGTTGCCCGACTTGTCCGGCCAGTACTGGTTCGGTCCTACACCGCCCTGGCCTGGAATGCCGTATTCGGGCGCCAAGTTCAACGGCGCCACATTCAGAATGACGAAGAACCTGCCACCGTTGGCGTACACACGCGACAGCTGGTCGTAGACGCAGTCAACGTAGGTAGTAATGTTTGTGCCAGCCACCTGCTCGTCCTGGATCAACGCCGCGTATCCAAGGTCGTTCGTACCGATCCAGATAGCATACACAGTGCCATCGGACGGGTTGTTCATGAATTTGGTACCGTTGGGGTAGTAATACTGGCTGTCGTTCAAGTATGCCGGCAGCTCGTAGCCAGCGATATCCGGGAAAGGAGCATTAATGGCGCTGAACCACCTTGGCGTAATGCTATTGCTGCAGACCGCACCGCTAACAGCGTAGTTGTACAGATTGGCGCCAGTGTACTGCTTCACGTACTCGACCCACGTCCGACCGCCGTCTGCCGCATGGTAGCTCACTGGGTTGTTGTAGCCAACTGGAGGCGCGCTGCCATTGTGGGAGATGAAGTAGCCAAGACGCGAGTCGTCCGTGTAGCTGTCACCGAAGGCCACAAGGCTGGTGAAATTCGCGAGCGCCCACTTCTGGGAGAAGCATTGTGCGGCACCTGACGAGCTGGCAGACGAGGCAGCGGCTGAAGATGTGCTGGCTGGGGTGGCAGAGCTTGCCGATGATGCTGCGCTTGCTGGGAATGGCCAGCCAGAGCCAGGCTTAATGGGGTCCCATGGTGCAGGGAAGGAAGGTGGTGGACCCCAAGCGTTGGCGCCAGTCGCGATTGCGATGGACGCGAGAGTAAGAGATGTACGCATATTTACAGGCTGCCGAATGAATGCAGGTACACAGCAATGAAAGGATCCGAATAACTAGTGACTTACCGTGGGCAGAGCGAAGAATTTGTAGCTGTAGGTGGAGATCCATGTCCATAAGCACAGACATCTTTGCACCAAACATTCTGCCGCGACACGGCAGGTCCATGATCTGGATAGAAGACAGAGGAAGCGGTTCATGCATCATGACATTGATCGAGCCCCAGAGCGGCAAGGCGGGGAGTGTGTGGGGATCCTGCGGTCTTTAGCCTGATTAGCCAAGACCAAGGTTTTGAGAGGAACAGGAAGCTCGCAGGGCCGGTCGAAAGGCAAAGTCGCTTTCATGGCTCTTGTGAATCAGCCGCAAGCACACCGCCGAAAAAGCGTCACGCGCACGTGGCCTGCATGCGCTATAACCGCCCAGGGTCGCGATACTTCATCACGCCTCTGCCTTTGAACTTGACAGGAGGCCCATGATCATCATACTCGCCGACTCGATCCCTGCCGTCCAGTCTTCCTTCGTCGCCTTTCTGTTGGTGTCTGTCGTGAGAAGCTCGATACCGGTCATCACCGCGTCGTCCGGTCGCATATCCGCGGTCATCGTGCCGCGGACTGGGTCGGTAGCGATCCTCGTTCCCGTAGTCGCGCCTATACCGATCGTCGCCATACTGATTTGGTAGGCTACGTCTTCTGCGCTCATATGCGTGAGCCTCTTCATGTCCACCATCGTCCAGATGCCGACTTGGCGAAGAGCTTCGTTTCCGCTTGTGCTTCTGCACCGGCGATTCGGCACTGGCGGCTTCTTCGTCTGTTGACGATACAGCTCGCGACTTAGAGTGTGAGCCTGACCGTTGCCTCGGCCGTCCTCTGATACCTTCGTCGACAATGTTGTCGCTCTGCCTCCGCTGCCTGCGCGGCTTTGGCGGCTCGCGACTGTCCGCCATCTCCTCGTCGGAGCCGTCACCGCTCTCCCTGCGTCGTCCACGATCGCCCGTAATGGTCTGTTCCATTGCTTCTGTAGCCGGTGCGGCTCTCTTCTTGCGTCGCTCCAACTCGCCGCAGCGTGCTATCAGCACAGCTTCCGTCGGTCGATCGTCCTTGTCAACATTGACCTTGGCGATCTGCTGTAGAACCTCTTGTCCCGAAACCAACCGACCAAAGATGGTGTGCTTGCCGTTCAAGTGCGGACACGGCTCCAAGGTGATGAAGAACCTAAAAAGCGTCGGCCGTCAGCGCATGCCTGGCGTTACTGCTGGACGACAACATGTGCGTACTGACTGCCGTTCGTGTCCTTGCCTCGGTTGGCGGCACATACGAGGCCCGCAGCATCCATATCTCGCCAGTCTAAGTTCTCATCTTCAAAGTCGCTGCCGTAAATGCTCGTCGTCCCAGTGCCATCTCCCTTTTCGATATCCCCTCCCTGTAACATAAACTCATCAATAACCCTATGGAACGGAGCTTTGGCGTAGCTGAGACCGTTGTGCTCGCCGGTACAGAGCTGGCGGAAGTTCTCGGATGCTTTGGGAGCCTTGTCTGCGAACAGCTCGATGGTGAGACGGCCGGCGGGCTCTGCGCCGATGTTGACATCAAGGAAGACTCGTGACCTGTTCGCCGTAGACATTGTTACGACGTTCTACCTGCCGATGTTGATGCTGTGAGCAGTAGGTTTGGCAAACGAAGCTTACGTTTCTGCCTGCACACGACCTCGAATTGTAAGCTTCAAAGGCTCAGTGAATCTTCACATGGCAGTCTTTGCTTGTTTCAGAGTGACCTGACAAAGGTGTACAGGAGATTCTAGTATCTCGCGCCGCACAAGGTGTCTTAGAGACTGTGAATATGACCAAGAAGCATCACAGTTGGAAAGTGCTGCGTGGATGGATGCTCGGAGCTGTGACTGTTGATCTTCAACTGAGATGCAGCAGGACGACGACTTTTGACACAGTATCATTGTGCATCCAACAGTTCGTCAATGTTATGCAATGCTTTGCTTCCATAACCTCGATGTTGAGGAGATTCATCAACGGCTCTATGGCGGTGTCCGAATTCGGCAGGCTGCGTAAGCCTCACTCGGTACAGACAAATTCTTGCAGGTAGCAGATATGCAGGTTGCGAGGCAATGGATGTAGGAGCGCCAGCAGTAAACGAGGACATAGGCTTCGAGCGGCGGTCCGAGTGTAGGCTGATGCTTGATGAGTGGGCTTGTCGTCGCAATGCATGACTTCACTTCCCAGGTCAATCGTTATACAAGTCGCTGGCACCCCCATCAAGCCCCGTACCCCGAGATTGCTAGTGCGCTACAATCAACCAATCCGTCAGAACTTTCTCTTCGCCGCCGCACTCTTACTCAAAGCCTCCAACCTCCGCCGCTTTTCTCTCCGCAACCTCTCCTCCTCTGCCAACGCCTCCTCATCCTCTTTCTTCGCCGCTCTCAGCGCCTCTCTCTCCTCAGCTTCCACATCATCAAAACCACCCTCCATATCATCACTGTCGTAATCATCATAGGCACTACGACCCTCATCTTCCTCCTCGGCGTCGTCAAGATCGGACCAGCTTGCGTACCCTCCGTACTTGTCCTGTGGCTGACCCTTCTTAGGAGCAGGTTTCGGTCCGGATCCTCCGGCACGCATGGTTCCCCTGTAGGCCAGTGTATCTGCAGGCGGCTTTTTCATCGTGCCTTTGTAGGATGTTTCTACTACTTTCTTCTGACCGACGCCGCCTGGACTAGCGGTGATGTTGGGTGTGTTGCTTCTACTTCGGTCAGGTTTTGCATCCTTCTTCGCCGCTTTCTGCCGCGCCATCTCCTCTTCATGCAGCCGAAGTCGCTCTTTCCTGCTTAGTCTTTCGACTGCTTTGTGCTTAATTCCTCCACTACCCGTCACTTGCGCGGCAGCCTGGGCGGCTTTGGCTTTTTCGAGGATGGAAGCGAACCCTTTCTTCGGCTTGACTGAGCCGTCTGCCGTGCCTGGCGGTGTAGGCGTACTTGTAGCGTTTAGTGACCTTGCAACAGGCTTGGCCGGGCTAAGCGATGGTGCTACTCCATTGCCCCTAGGTCTTTCGGTCATCGATGACGTCCGGTTGAGCCCAGGTTTACTGCTCAGCTGGAATCTGTTGGAGGGAGCAGTAGGAGGCTTCTGCGCGCCAACCTGTTCGGTCTTGACGAGCTTCGCCCTCGGAGTAGGCTCAGGCTCCTCTGATCGCCTCTTCACACCAGCGGCAGCGTTGTGGGGGGTGAGCTTGAAGCGATCCGGTACACCATTTGGCTTCCGGTCTGCCTGCCCGTTCGCGATCGGTCTCGATACGCTTGAAACTGTTGTTGCTGGTGCTTGAGCCTTGTCGCCCAGCGACGAGATCAAAGAGCTGAAAGACTTCATTGATCTATCAGCCAGCAGGTAGGGGTGAGCTGGGAGTAGATACGTACTGTCATCGTACCAAAGCCCACTATCTACAGCCTTGGCTTAGCGATTATGGACACATTATTCTTTGCCGTCTAAATCTGCTCGGCAAATCCAAGACTTAAACGTCGGCGTCGATGCCAGAGTAGAAGTAAGTGGGAGTGAACAGAGCAGGGAAGAGAAGGGTAAGGGAAAGTGAGCGCATATCAGTGGAGGGACAAGGCCAGACGTTTGCGGGCAATGATAGCCTAAGGCCACCGAAGCACGGACCGGTCTTCGAAACTCTTGGCAAAGCCATCCCACATCGAAATGTTGCTGCGCACATTCAGCTTCGCGACGACGACATAGTACCAGAACCTGAAGTCTCAGTCTGCACTGCAACCCCAGTGCTTAAAGGCGATTGAGTCTCTCGTTCATCCAATACCACTTTCACCTTCACCACCAATTCCAGCAGTATGTGGCGCATAGCGGAACTGTATAGTGGTATTTGTTGACCAAACCTGCAGCAACCGTCACAATGAAGCATTTAGCAGCCTACCTTCTCCTCAACCTCGCCGGCAACACCACGCCATCAGCGGACGACATCAAGGAAGTCCTCGGCGCAGTCGGCATTGAGGCGGACGAGGACCGTCTCAGCCTTCTTCTCAAGGAGCTTGATGGCAAGGACATGAACGAGGTAAGACCAAACCCTTACACGACCAGAACAACAAATGAATGCTGACTATGTTTTAGCTCATCTCCCAAGGTACCGAGAAGCTCGCATCCGTTCCATCTGGCGGTCTTGGCGGTGGTGCTGCTCCCGCCGCTGCTGCCGCGGGTGGTGCTGCACCCGCTGCCGGTGGCGCTGCTGCTGCTGACGAGGCCCCGGCGGAGGAGGCCAAGAAGGAAGAGGAGAAGGAAGAGTCTGATGAGGACATGGGCTTCGGTCTGTTCGACTAAGCGAGTCGCACTTCGAATGTTAGGTCGGACATCGCGAGACACGACCGGAAAGGCTGGGAATGGCAACATACTTGCGGAGCGAGCTACTGCGTGTGTAGATTGTCTATGGTAGCCAACTGTCGCTGCCAATCGACACATCTTGCTGAGACAGTACCGAGTTCTATCACTCCCAGGGCTCAGTGCCACCCGACTGTCTTGAGTCGCGTTTTCATCACATATCTTCCAGTATCAAAAGCCTCTGTTCATCTGGGCAGGGTGGTGGACGACAGGAATTATCGCGTCAGTGCCTGTAGCACGTGACCTATCGTGGAATGAGCGGACACTAGCGTGGTCTTGGCACAGAAATCGAAAGCCCACATTGTGAAGCGCACCTCACTCTTCGAACAAGTCAGCCAACGTATTGAAACCCTCACGTCTCGAAACACATCCCAATCATGGCCGACGAGGACTACGTGCGTGTGAGATACCTGCTCACAAGTGCACAGCATGCTGACTCTTTTCATAGAACGCCGAGGAGGCAGCCGGTATGCTCGCACCGCAAACTCAACAGCGCTCCTTCGCGGACGCCAACAGTGGATGAAACCCTGTGGACGGGCCACAAAGGGGCGCTGGGAGATGGACTTATAGACTGACATGGGATACTTGTTGTTACAGAGTTGAAGAGAAAGAGAGCGTTCCGCAAGTTCTCTTACCGCGGCATCGACCTTGATGAGTGCGCCACACCAATCCAACATCTTCATCCGCTCACGCTGACTCGCCGGCCTGTGATAGACTCCTCGATCTCTCCTCCGAACAACTCCGCGATGTCGTTCATGCCCGCGCCCGTCGCAGGTTCAACCGTGGTCTCAAGCGCAAGCCTATGGGCCTCATCAAGAAGCTCCGCAAGGCCAAGTCTGAGGCCAAGCCCAACGAGAAGCCGGACACCGTCAAGACGCACCTGCGAGACATGATTGTCGTGCCGGAGATGATTGGTAGTGTGATCGGTGTGTACTCGGGCAAGGAGTTCAACACGGTCGAAATCAAGCCGGAGATGGTTGGGCATTACCTAGCCGAGTTCTCCATCAGTTAGTAAGTTTGCTCTTTGTGTTTGGGTTTCAGGGATCTTTGGTCGTGTGACTGTGCTGACGAATGTGATAGTAAGCCGGTTAAGCATGGTCGGCCGGGTATTGGTGCTACGCACTCTTCCCGGTTCATTCCACTCAAGTAAGCGAGCAAAGACGAGGGTCACGAGCCGGCAAATGGAGGGCTAGCATGGCATGATTCCGGCGTACGGGGTGGCATCGCTTCAAGAACATCGACGGACGCAGTGTGGTTGAATAGCAATATGGCATTGCCACTCACCATAAGCAAAATGCTTTCCATCCAACTCCTTTCATTCTGACGCCCGCCCCTAAGTTTCCCAATCTGTCGTTCCATCACCATCAGGTTTCTGCTGGCAACCTACTTCCCATGCATCCTCTCTGGAGCGTCAATTCCAGTTTGTCGTGACTGCGCAACGTCTTCCAACTCGGGCCACATGGGTGTAAATGCACAGTACAGTGCACCGCGGAATTATATCCCGCGGGCACGACGCGCAGTACCTCGCTCATGGTAAGCAGATGGAGAAGCAACAAGCGGTGTTGCTCGGCAGCTCAAGTTTCAGATAGCCATAGATATACCAAGAGAGCTCATAGTGATGCTCTGCAACCTCGAACAACGTGAGCACAGCGAAGCTCGCCTCAGGCCCGCGCATTAGCTGCGGAGTGCCGGGTTCGAAGCGTTTAATGTCGAGGAGTGAAAAAGCAGCCGACACTTTGGACGAAGCAGGATAGCTTCCATCTACATGGCAGCTATCAAGACCTGCAGGAAGTTCAGACGCACAGCTTCCTCTGCGGTCTCCAGCTGTTCCAGCCTTCACTGAGCTCTTTGCCGCTCAGTGTCACCACGGACCGCCGTCCGCGGAACGGAGCAAAAAGGGATACGTTTTTCAGGTTGATTTCGGTGTGAAGGTCCTGCCTCTCCCAAGCGACAACGGGAGGAGTTGGTTGGAGCATGGCCATTACAATAAGTTTCCGCAACGGTGGAGTTGCACCTCCTCGAACTCGAGAAGGCGTGGGAGAGCATGAGTGGGTACCTTTGCGATGACGACCGTTGGGCGGGAATTGTGTTATCAGTGACTGTAAGTGAGTAGTGATGTTGGGGAGGCAGTTCTACGAATAAGCACCAAGGCCGCCGGCGAGCTGAGAGAAGTACTTTGAATGGGGTTATACCCCATCTCCTAGTGGTGTTGGAGCCACTGAAGTTGGGATGGGAGTTGAGACGCTTCCGGTGATCAATGGACGTGGAGATGAAAGACAAAGGGGTCCGAGCTTAGTGATCCAGCCGCGTACTCCAGACGCTGCACATTGCTCGCGTGGACTTGAGTCCATTTGTAGGTAGGCAAACAAGTACAACTTTGATTGTCTGAATGGCAATGCTCGCTCACTTGTTTCTGGGGGCGTTCTTCATGCGGTGACAAAGTCAGGGGCTTGGGACTTTGCGCCCTCAATCGTCAACATGACCAAAGGGGAGGATTACATGGCGGAGTCCATACCTCTCAACCACTCCGAAAGTCGCATGAATGGTATAGAAAGCGAAGACGCCCGGAACTCCACTTCTTCAGCCTCGACGCTTTCGCTCGTGCTAGATCACGTCTCGGACAAAGCCGCCCTTCGCGCCAAGGAGGGTCTTTACGCTCACGGCCCACCACAAGAAGAGATTGATATTGAAGATCAAGTGGCCTGGAAGCGATCATTGAAACCCGTAGATAAGAAGGCAAAGCGCGTCCTTTATGTAGTGATTGCTGTGGCCGCCGTTGGGTGGATCGCAGCGTTTTTCCTTTTCCTCAGCCAGGACCGGCACGTCGCATTCTCGGAGCGTCCACATGACCCGCATGCAACGCAGACGGTCGGCACAGGCAAGAAGGTGGAGTTAGAACAGGTCTTGACGGGGCAATGGCGAGCGAGACAGCATGGCATACGTTGGATCGCCGGCCCGAATGGAGAGGATGGCTTGTTGCTTGAGCAAGGGGGTGGTGATGGTAGGGACTACCTTGTAGTGGAGGATGTGAGGTATCGCGGGCAGAACGTGGTCACGCAAAAAGCGCATAGTACCACACTCATGCGCGATGGCAATATCCAAGCTGGCAACATACATGTTACCACAGATGAGGCTTGGCCGTCGCCGGACCACAAGAAAGTGCTTGTGAACAGTGAGTTCAAATCGAACTGGAGGCATAGCGGTACTGCGCGGTATTGGATCTTCGATGTTGGCACGCAGTTAGCGCAGCCTCTCGATCCGAATGTGGTCCATGGCCGCATTCAGATTGCTTCGTGGTCACCAAACAGCGATGCCATTGCCTTTACGCGCGATAACAATATGTACATCCGCCATCTGGACGCCGTCGAAGCTGTGTCAATAACGAATGATGGCGGAAGCGACCTCTTTTACGGTGTGCCGGACTGGGTATATGAGGAAGAAGTGTTTGGCGGTGACTCTGCGACTTGGTGGTCCGGAGACGGCAGATTCCTGGCTTTCCTCCGCACAGACGAGAGCAAGGTCCCGAACTTTCCGGTCAATTACTACTTTCAGCGACCTTCTGGGATGCCGCCGAAGGATGGCGAGGAAAACTACCCGGAAACGCGGCAGATCAAGTACCCAAAAGCTGGCGCGCCGATGAGCGTAGTCACAATGCAGTTCTACGACGTGCAGAAAGGCGAGGTCTTCAGCGTGCCAATTGAGAACGACTTTCCAGACGACGATCGATTGATCACGGAGGTTATCTGGGCGGGCGGCACAGGCAAAGTGATCGTGCGCTCGACTAACCGCGAAAGCGACATTCTCAAGACGATCGTCATTGACGCTGTGGCCCGCACCGGCAAGACTGTACGTGAGCGAGATGTGCTGAATCTGGATGGAGGCTGGTTTGAGGTTACGGAGACGACAGTCTTTGTGCCAGCCGACTCTGCCAATGGACGTCCGCACGACGGGTATATCGACACGGTCATCCATGACAACTACGATCATCTCGCGTACTTTGCGCCCCTCGACAACCCGCAGCCGCAGATGCTTACGGAAGGCGACTGGGAGGTGGTCAAGGCTCCCTCTTCCGTGGACCTGAAGAACAACCTCGTCTACTTCGTTGCCACCAAAGAGGGGAGCACGCAGCGCCATGTCTACACAGTGAATCTGCACGATGGACCAAGCAGTATTAGCCCCGTTACCAACACGAGCGAGATAAGCTACTACGAGCCATCATTCTCATCCGGATCGCAATTCATGTTGCTCACGTATCAGGGCCCGAACATACCTTGGCAGAAAGTGTTATCTACACCCTCGGCCACCGAAGCTGCTACAGACATCTCGATCGAGACAAATAAAGGATTGGAGGACCTCGCCAAGCAGACCGAACTACCCCTCAAAATTTATCAGACCATCAACGTCGATGGCTTCAACCTTAACCTCGTTGAGCGTCGGCCGCCACACTTCGACCCGAACAGGAAGTATCCCGTCCTCTTTTTCCTCTACAACGGCCCAGTGTCGCAATTCGTGGACCGCAAATTCACCGTCGACTTCCAGTCGTTCATCGCTTCCTCGCTCGGATACATAGTGGTTACGCTGGATGCCCGTGGAACAGGTTTCATGGGGCGCAAACATCGCTGCATTGTTCGAGGTAACCTCGGATACTGGGAGGCCCACGACCAGATTGCTGCCGCCAAGATGTGGGCGCAGAAAGACTACGTAGATGCCGAACGCATAGCAATTTGGGGCTGGAGTTATGGCGCCTACATGACCTTGAAAGTGCTGGAGACGGATGCGGGCGAGACGTTCAAGTACGGTATGGCCGTCGCGCCGGTGACGGATTGGCGATACTACGACTCGATATACGCCGAGCGGTATATGCACACGCCCCAGCATAACCCAGTAGGATACAATAACGCTTCGATCATGGATATGACGGCATTGTCCAAGACCGTACGGTTTGCCGTCATGCATGGCGCGAGTGACGATAACGTACATTTTCAAAACACGCTGAGCTTGCTCGATAAGCTGAATCTGGCAAATGTGCGAAACTACGATGTTCATGTGTTTCCGGACAGCAATCACAACATCTTCTTTCACAATGGCAATCGCGTGGTATATGAGATGCTGAGAGATTGGCTGATCAATGCCTTCAATGGCGAATGGTTACGGACGGAGAACCCGAAGCCGATAGTTCTGGATACGATCTGAAAAATCCCTTCCGACCATAAACCGACTGACTGACGCTAATCACGGTCGTT
The DNA here is from genome assembly GCF_000338955.1 of Baudoinia panamericana UAMH 10762. NCBI lineage: Eukaryota > Fungi > Ascomycota > Dothideomycetes > Mycosphaerellales > Teratosphaeriaceae > Baudoinia > Baudoinia panamericana. The sequence continues at coordinate 191,628 of NW_006911267.1, forward strand.
GCATATCGCTATGGATACTCAAGTTTTGCAGTCGGCTGCGGTACGGGACTCCCTTACCGAACCTGGTAGGCACGCCATAAACCACATATGAGCTTGGCATTTGAGGCCAGCGCTCGTTGCGCACGAGCGCTAGGCCCCCAAGCCATACACCTAGATCTCCCCGCTTACAAGTACAGCTCCAGCAACATTCAACCTGGGCGTAGCTGATCCCGGCGTTCCATACGCCCGCTTCAACCGCGTGACTAGGTGACAACCTTGCAGAAAGCTCCACATGTAATGGGGGTTTCCTTCGTAGCACAGCTTCGCCCGAAAGGGTCATTGCCGCTGCAGCCACAAAGCCTTAGCAGACAAACCAACGAGGCGTGACGCGCAAAGCTCTATTGCTTCTCGACCAACAGCAACACTTAGCAGCAGCTTTGCGTCGGCTGAATCTGGCCATTGTCGCACATGTATACACGCTACAAAATGCCGCCCTCGGTAAGGCATGTTCTACTGTTCTCCAAATGGCCTTTACGTTGTTGGGCCACCCGCCCAATTCGTCTAACGCTGGAAGCTTGGTCCATGCACAGAACGCAGAGGCTGCTTGACCGACATGGTAATAAACTCATGTTCCTTGTCGCTGAGTCGCCTGATTAACGGAGGTGACAACGGGTAGCAGACGCCTAGCAGTACTTAATGTCCATAAACTGAACGAACCTCAATCTACCTTCCGCGTCTGAACAGTCTTCCTTAAGACTCTCTGTCTCCTGCTCCATCTTCCCATGGCGGCGCGAGTCGAGGTTGTCACACTGACTTCCTGGTTCTCGAACAGGTCATTAGACCAAACGTCGACCGTCGACAATGGCACCACCTTCGCACACCCGTCACTTGTCCCACAACGCGCCGGCATTGCTGCCGCAACGATCCTACTCGCGGTCCTCACCGCGGTGGCGTTGACAAGCGTATCTACGAAGCCACGGCTGCCGCCTGGCATCAAGCGACTTCCGAGACTGCCTCATATCCCCTGATTGGCCGACCATGGTACATGCTGTCTTCGGGCGCGGTAGTCGTAATCGTAGCTCACCTCATCAAGTTCCACAGCCAGTATGGATCGATCTATGAGTGGCAGGCCTTCGGCGTCGTTCGGGTTCGCATCAACAGCGACGCTATTGCAAACGACCTGCTTGTGCAACAAGGCAAGCTTTACAACGATGAGCCTGACTTGCCAGCAGCCTTGGGAATGAAAGCTCATTACTTTCTGCCCCTGATGGGTGCCGATACGCACAAATCTTCTCCGAAGCTACATCGTGTACTGACATCCGCTACGCAGGCGACGTGAAGTTCCCGACGCATCGCATATCCATCATGGGCATGATGAGGGCCTCCAGATTACAAGGCTTCTACGATCACCCTGCAAAAGAGACTGGTCATACACTTCGCAAGCTGCTGGAGCAACCTTCGGAGCACTGGTTGCATAATCTCATCGCCCATTGTGCCCGATCAGCTGCGTTGTGCGCTTGGGGCAGTCCAAAAGCCGCAGACACACTTATCGAAGTGAATCCTCCTCCCCTCAAGACCTTATCACCCGGCGGCCCGCTACCCAATCAAATGACCTTCTTAGACCGGCTGCCGTTTCTGATGTCGCCTTGGAAGCAAGCGGAAGCGAAGCGAAGCGAAGAGTTATTGCCGATGCTGCCTTTTCGGAAGCTTGGTCCGACGCCCTAAGACCGTCAACGAGGAGACCGTGAGATCCTGGGTGCGCTTGTGGTGCGAGAGCAGGCAAGATGTGCGATCGCCTAGCAGTAAGATCGATCAGGAGGAGGGTGTTCATGCCGTTGCAACGTGCGCCTTTGTCGCCATTGCGATGATCGGTTCTCCACTGCGCGCATTCTTTAACGCCATCGCCTTTCATCCCTCTCGGCTGGCTCGGCTTCAGGCTGAGATCGATAGGGTGTGTGGTGAAGAGCGTTAGCCGTGTGTGTACGACGTTCCGAACATGCCCGTGCTTCGCGCCGTGGTCAGAGAGACGAGTCGTTGGCGGCCTCCAATTGCATTCGGTGTGCCACATATCACGAATCAAGACAATGTCTACAACGGTTACCATATCGCAAAAGGTAAGTGGCGCGCCAACGCATCAATGTAACATCCGTCCTCAGTGACCGTCTAGGCTCGATCATCATGGTCATTCAACTGGCTCTAAGCCGCGAGCCATCAATCTAATCCACACCCTGAAGAGTTCCGACCAGAACGCTGTCTCGAACCCGGCTTGGCCGACATGCAAACAACCTCTCACACAATTTCCGGATGTGAAGAGGCGACCGGGCCTTCGGTCACGGAGTCCGCGCCTGTCCTGGTTTGGCGAGGGTGGAGATGTACACGCTGATCAGTGGCATCGCCTGGGCTTTCGACATCAAATGGAAAAAGGGTCGGGAGGGTCAGTTTGTTCCACGGTACGAGACTAGGTAAGAGCATAACATTCCGTTCGTCCTTGCTGACACTCCAAAGCCCGTGGGTCATCACCAATGCAAACTCATTCCCACTCGGTATTGAGGTTAGAAGCGTGCGCACAACTGCCATATTACGCAGTCTGGACAAGCACTTGGAAGAACCCTCGGCGTGGGCGGGTGAGAAGTTTGGTGATTCGCAAGGACTGGCGCGGCGTACTGAGATGGCAAGCTGAATGTAGAGATGGCGATGCTCGGCAGTGACTTGGGCCAGTCCGTATCACTTTTACCGCAACGAAGAGATCCTTCCTAGTTCACTCTCGTCACCTCTACGATCCCATCAGCATCGTCTAAATCCGCTCTCAGCCAGAACGGAACAACCTTCAACCCATCAGCCGCTTCGATTAGGTCCCTTCACTGCTGCCTATCCCTCTCTCTGCCCCGCTGGCGCACGACGGTAGGACTCATCGCCGCCCCTCCACACTGCTTCGAGTACAGGGAAGTGCCGTTGCCATGACTAGGCTGATGACGGGACCGGATTGGCGCTGCAGGTGTGAGGAGAAAGGAGGGTAGTCGGTAACTCATTCGGGTCGGAGGATCCAAGGGAGGCTGCTTCCATGCGCCGAAGTATTGTTTGCCCTTATGAAAGCTCTTCCCTAGGCAGCTCTCATCGGAGTTTTGCAAAAATGCCGTCAGCGCGTCGCCACATCGTGAACCAGGATGGATTTGAAAAAGTGGTAGATGACGTCTATTCTCTTGTAGTCACTAAGAGCACTGCAGCGGCCTTACACGATCAGCCGCTTAATAGTAACGCATGCTTCATCACAAAGGGTATCTTTCTAGTACGCTCACCGGATCCGCCGCCGGAACGCAAGCAGCAGTATATCCGCCGTCCACCAACGCCTCGCTTGAAAGCACGTTATCACGCAGCTTCTCTCTTACACTCCTTGCCGCAAGCTTGTCGACATTGCTGCGCAGCGCATCGACCTTCTAGACCGACTCCGCCGCGCAGAACGCCTCCGAGTCCGTCACAAAGCCCATGTTCGTCGCGACGTTGTAATCGCACACCTCCTTCGCGCCAAGCACGTCGGTCATGGTGCCCGCGCAGTCGGTGAGGAGGATGCAGTCCCAGCCCCATGAGTACGCGTCGGTGAGAGTGCCGAGCAGGCACTGATCCGTGTTCACTCCCGCGAAGAGGAGCGTCTTCTTGCCGCTCTCGCGCAGCCACTGGTGCATTGGTAGCTCGGGCGACCAGAGACCGGACATGCGCGCTTTGTCGAAGCGGACGTCTTGTGGCGTCATGTACTCCTTGAGCGGGTCGTAGATGTCCGCGTTCCAGGTTCCTTGGAATAGGCAGCGCTCTCCGCCTTGCTCGGGAGGTAACATGGCGCCTAATCCGACGTGCCAGCCGTGACCTTTCTCGTGCGCGAGCGCTTTGTTGAAGCCGCGCGTGACTGCTGGTGGCATGACTTTGAGGTCGTAGTCCGTAATGCCCCAGTTCAGCCAGCAGACTTGTATGCCTTCCTTCCTGCACTTCTCGATCACGCGTAGCAGCGGTTGCACCGTCTTGATCCCCTCGCTGTGATCGCGGAACTTGGGGTGGATGAAGAAGTTCTGCATGTCTATGATGACGAGGAGCGTCTTGTCCGGGTCGATCATGACCCCGCGGTGGTTGCGGATGCCATCGTCGGCGTCGACGGTCAGCCTACGGACGCTGCCGCGGGAAAGGTCGAAGCGGCGGGTGGCGGGGTTGTAGTACCATTGGTCGTCGCCGCCTGTGGGATATCGTTAGCAGAAGGGTTCGGTATGAGTGGACAGGAGTCAGCAGAGGACTTGGTCATGTACCAAAGGCAACATGGTCATCGATGTTATGCTCGACGTGGATGGTTGGCGACTTGTTCAGCACATCTCGTATGTATTCCACTTCGACGGCGGTTGGTGCCATCCAGGGTGGTACAGCTGTCGTCGTGATTGCAAGATGGTGGTCAAGTCAGGCGCAGAAAGTTGAGGGCAGGCTGTTGAGGCAAGTGGTGGGGCGACTTTTTGGTCGCGTGAGCAGTCGCGTGCCTTGTGCGACAAAGGAATGCGCGGGCTGGAGAAGAGAGAGAGACAGTGAGAGAGAGTGCCTTTGTTTCAAGGCGAAGATGGTGGGCGACGCGTGAAGGAAGAGGCAGTATCGGTAAGCAGAGGGAAAGGGAAGGCAGCCTGGCCTTATCTCTACCGTTGCTGGTATGACAGCGCGAATCTTCGTAAGGGTCTCTCAAGGGCCAAGGCGGAGGGGCGTAACATATCTTTTTGAGCTTTACTCCTCGAGATAAGAGTGTTACATGGCGGCGATAAGCCCGTCGCCGCAGCGATCATTCAACTACACGAGGTTTGATGACCACGGAAGAAGCATGGAGGACATTGATTAAGAGAAGCAGAGTGTGCGATCAACACGAGACGGGTTGGGAAGGTTGCCGAAGTGAATGGAGCGGAGTCCGGTAAAGTCTTCATTGGTTGAAACCAGCCAACGCTAACGGATGTGCTGAAATCTTGCTACTTCTTACTTGGGAAATAGGGCTTGGCGGACGGTTTCCGAAGCATGAGTGCATCGCAGAAAGACATACATGGCATACAAGAGGTGCACGATGGTGCTGTCGAACACGAGATGAGTCGCGTAACGGGCATCCATAACGCGGACATACTCTCATGCGGCTATTTTACTGGCCTGTCGCTGCGTCTCGGACTATACTCCGCTTGAGGGTGCTGGTTGTTGAAAAGACGCGCAGTGCATGGAGCCATCCAGAAGTAATCAATCGCGATTGTCGGTCCACCGGCATATTGCATACGTGCGTGCCCTCGTGATGCGTAGAATGAGGAATGATGAGATGGAGAAGAATAGACACTGTGGATGATAGCTCTCGAAGATTCCGACCGAGCGGAACGCTCCGAGGACAGCCGAAGATTGTCCATTCGCATCCAGAGAAAGTTTGAAAGTGCTACTCATGACCGATTATATCCTAGCTGCGGTTGATGACCATCGCTAAAGAGGCCTCCACAAGACGACAACAACTGCGATGAGCCTTGCGTCCCCCCTAATCGTCTCAAGGGCAGCGGCACCGCTCCGATGCATCGCGGCGACTCGCCTGCCATCTCATTCGCATCATGACCGACCACCGCCCCGACATCGAAGCTTAACCACATCAACATCGACCCATACCCGCCCGAAACAATCAACACACTCCCGAACAAACCACGAACGGATACAACAACGCAGACACTTCCACGCCTCACCCACCTCCTTCGCAACCAAGGATCCCTACAAAGTGCTGGGCGTCGAGAGCGGAGCTTCCGCCGGCGAGATCAAGAAAGCGTACTACGGCCTAGCGAAGAAATACCACCCGGATACCAACAAAGATCCCAAAGCGAAGGAGCGCTTCGCAGACGCACAGTCCGCTTACGAGTTACTTTCCGACGACAAGAAGAAAGCCGCTTGGGATCAATATGGCGCAGCTGCGTTCGATCAAGGCGCCGGGTTTGATCCTTCGGGAGGCGCTGGAGCCGGACCGGGTAATCCGTTTGCCGGCGCGGGAGGGTTCGGTGGGTTTGGTGGCGGCGCGAGTGGTGGGTTTGGCGCGGAGTTCAATTTCGAGGACTTGTTCTCGGCATTTGGAGGCGGAGGCGCAAGAAGGGGGAGGGGAGGCAGGAGTGCGCCGTTTCAGGAGGAGGTTATGGTGGGGGAGAATATCGAGGTGCAGACCAACATTTCTTTCATGGATGCGGCGAAGGGCGTGCAGAAGGACATTGTGATTACGCCGTTGGTGCAGTGTAAGACGTGCACTGGCAGCGGCTTGAAAAAGGGAATTAGCCGGAGTTCGTGTAAGAGTTGTGATGGCACGGGTACGAAGGTGCATTTCATGCAGGGTGGCTTTCAGATGGCGAGTACGTGCAGCACGTGCGGTGGGACCGGCGTGCAGATACCGAAGGGCGGCGAGTGCGGCACGTGTCGTGGGAATGGTGCGGTCAGAGAACGACGAACGGTGACGGTGGACATTCCTGGCGGCGTGGAAGACGGCATGCGTTTACGGGTCATGGGCGAAGGCGACTACCCACCTACCGGCCAAGCTGCGAACCCCAAGGCGAGCACGCAAAAGGGCGATTTGTACGTCTTCATCCGCGTGTCGCCGGATTCGAAATTCTCCCGCAACGGCTCGGACGTGCTATATACGGCCTCGATACCTCTCACGACCGCCGTCTTGGGAGGTGAGATCAGCGTACCGACACTCGAAGGCGAAGTAAAAGTCAAGGTCGCCACCGGCACAGGCACGGGCGACAAGATCACCTTACCCGGCATGGGTATGAAGAAGCTCAGTTCTCGACGCGGCAACAATGGCGACCTGAGAGTAGAGTTCAAGGTACAGATGCCGAAGTACTTATCCGTCAATCAACGAACGATCGTTGAGATGTTGGCGGATGAGATGGGCGACAAGTCCGCCAAGCGGGTCATGAACCTGAATCAATTCAAGCAGGAACCACCGAGCTCGTCACCGAAGCAAGGGCAGAATGCGGATGAGCATAAGAACGAGGGGTTTCTGAAGAATATGTGGCATTCCATGACCGGGCAGCATGATGGGATGAACAAACAGCAGCAAGGTCAGCAGCAAGGTCAGCAGGAGGAGGAGCCGCCAAAGAAGGCGTCTGGGTCTGGGTCTGGTTAAGCATGCATTCTGTTGGCGTTACGTGGGCGTTTGATCGTTTCTGGGGCAACTTGTATAGCATTGTCGACGCATAGCCAGCGCGTTTGTCCTTGGTTCGCGCGTGGAGGAGATTGTATAGAAGACGCAGCGAGCGACTGTACAGTACGATGTCAGAGTTGGTCTGAGGTCATCTCTCGACTCCGCCCATATGGCGCTGGACCAAGTAATCTGTACCACCAGCGATCACTCTCCATACAGCTCCCACCATAACTTGACCTTTCCGCCCATAGACATGCAGTCAATATCCTTCCCAATCAGGAAGTCGCTTAAGCGCCGGCGGCTAACTGGCCTTCGCTATGCGACCATGCACGACCATACAGAAGCACGATAGCCAGGCTGAATTTGTGTCGGGCGTCCCGCCGACGTCAGCGGTGCAGGTCTTCATGTCGGCATTCGCTGATCTGCATGTTGGTGTGCATGAAAAGGTGCATGTGGCGCTAGAAGGCTTGCATGTGAGCGTTTTCCATGCTCGCGTGGCTGTTTGGCGCCGGTGCGGGTCCTTCAAAAGCGTCCCCGTTTCTCCCCCACGTCACTGCGGGCTTGAATGTTAGACGCAGTGCTGTACGAACACCGTTTGGAACGATATAGGAGGGTCAATTGTCATCGGTGTTATTGATCGGAAGAGGTTGGAACGATACTGGACCTGTGGTACAGCGCAAATTGGAGGGGTACAGATCGCTCGTCGCACAAAGTGGTTGGAGGATGTTGGGTTGAGTGGGTGCCTGCAAGAGTCGAGAAGCCCTCAGGGCCTACGACGGGCTTTGGCAGGCAGAAGCATTGACGGCAGTCACGGGGTTGCGGGCTCTTGCATCGCCAACATCAGTGTTTGACAAACGCGAAGATGTTGCCAATCGCGACCCGGCCGGGTCTCTCACGACAACTCAGCGCTTCCGCCATGCAGATCCCGATGATTTCGAGTCCGATGAAACAGACGAACGAAATCGACTGGGTGCAACCGCTCAAGCATCACATTCGAACGGCTTATGGGGACGATCCGAACAGCTACGACAATGAGTGCAATACTCTCAATCGGCTCAGGCAGGACATGCGAGGGGCGGGCAAGGACAGCGCGGCAGGGCGAGATCTGCTGTACAGATACTACGGCCAGCTGGAGTTGTTGGACCTACGGTTTCCGGTGGACGAGAACCACATCAAGATCAGCTTCACATGGTTCGACGCCTTCACGCACAAGCCGACGAGCCAGTACTCGTTGGCTTATGAGAAAGCGAGCATCATCTTCAACATCTCGGCGGTGTTGTCATGTCACGCTGCGAGTCAAAATCGTCATGAGGACGCCGGATTGAAAACGGCGTACCACTCGTTCCAAGCGTCGGCTGGCATGTTCACCTACATCAACGAGAACTTCCTGCACGCCCCTAGTACGGACCTGAGCAGGGAGACCGTCAAGACGTTGATCACCGTGATGCTCGCGCAGGCGCAGGAGGTGTTCATTGAGAAGCAGATCGTGGACAGGAAGAAGCCGGGTCTGCTTGCGAAGCTGGCCGCGCAGGCTGCCTACTTGTACGCGCAAGCTGTTGAGGGTGTGCAGGAAAACGTTGCAAAGGCGGTGTTTGAGCGGGTATGGTTGCTGGTGGTGCAGATCAAGCAGCACCATATGGCGAGTTTGGCGCAGTATCACCAGGCGATAGCGGACTATGAAGCGAACAGCTACGGCCAAGCAATATCTCGGTTGCAAGCAGCGCAGAACGCAAACAAGGAGGCGAACAGATTGGCTAATGCGTTTCCCGGAAGCGTACCTTCGAACAGCAACTTGGGCAACGAGACTGGCACTATTCTGGTAGACATGACGAAAAAGCACATGTCCGCAATACAAGAGCTCATCACGGAGTACAATCGCGACAACGACATGATCTATCATCAAACGGTACCCTCTGAGAGTAATCTCACTAGCATACCGAAGCTTCCGGCAGCCAAAGCAATACCTGTGTCTGAGCTCTATCAAGGCCAAGACATTCAGCGGATTATTGGCCCGGACATCTTCCAACGCATCGTGCCCATGTCTGTCACCGAGAGTGCGAGTTTGTACGATGAGGAGAAGGCCAAGCTTATACGAGCGGAGGCGGAGAGAGTGGAGACAGCGGACGATGAGCTAAGCACATCGCTGGACTACCTGAAGCTACCGGGCAGTCTCAACATCTTCAAGGGAGCACTCAACGAGGATACGATGGGTGTTGACGAAGACTTCCGGAGCTGGTGCGCCGAGTTGGCTGGTCATAGTCCCTTTGGAGCGACGTTTGAGCAGCTGCGGGAGGACAAGCAAAGCATTCTTACAACTCTGGATGCCAGCACCAAGCAGCTGGATATGGAGGAGGCGGTGTGCGAGAAGATGCGGACCAAGTACGGTGGTGACTGGACGCAGCAGCCTTCGAGTCGGCTGACTTCCACATTACGAACGGACTCACGGAGATATCGAGCAGCGGTGGAAGAAGCCTCGACGAGCGATGCGCAGCTGTACAGCTCTTTTCGACAGTTCGAGTCTGATTTCGACGAGATGCGCTCAGCGGGTGAGACGGATGAGGCGGATGTGCTGTATCAGCGCGCCATGATCAAGGCTGGGGCGGGCAAGAAGGGCGTCACGAGCCCTGGCGCCGGAGACGAAGGTAATCTGCTCGATGACGACTTTGCGGACGATTCGCAGCAGAGCGTGGCGCAGCAGATAGAGAAGGTCGAAGAGCTTATGCGGAAACTGCAGCTGGTGAAGCGTGAGCGGCAGCAGGTGCTGAAAGATCTCAAAGACAAGGTAAGCTTCTGGTGCTATCTGTCCTGCATGCCATTTGCTGACTGTTATCAAGATACACAATGACGATATCAGCAATGTATTGATACTCAACAAGAAGGCCATTACCAACCAGGAAGCGCAACTATTCAAGGCCGAGCTCGAGAAGTTCCGACCTCACCAAAACCGAATCCTCCAAGCCAACCACAAGCAGTCATCGCTCATGAAGGAGCTTACCCGCACGTATGGCGACCTCCTACAAGACAAGCGCGTGCGGTCAGAGCAGAACAAGTACGAAGCATTCTCGCGGCAACGAAATACAGTACTGAGCAAGTATCGGCGGGTGTATCAAGCATACACCGACCTGCAAGCCGGCCTTTCACGAGCACAGCAATTCTACGATGAGATGAAAGACACCGTCGATAGTTTGAAAAAGAATGTTGAGTCATTCGTGGAGAACAGACGATCGGAAGGCGGGCAACTATTGAGCGCGATCGAGGCTGCGAAAGGCAGCGGCGCAGATCGAGAGCAAGCAAGACTAAAAGAGCTCATGGAGCGTATGAGTGTCAGCCCATCAGCGCAGAGCGCCGGCTCACCCATACCCGGCATGAGCGCTGGCGGTGGCCTGGCGGACTCAAGAAGCAGCGCGCATCGTCCGCCTCCATTACAAGCACAGTCGGGATACGGAGTTCAGCAAGCTTACAATCCTGCAACGAGTCCACCAACGATCGCAACGCCGCAGTACCACACCAATGGCGTGCAATCACCACATCACTCGTCCTCGTACCAACCCGCACAATCAAACAACAACCTCCCACTTCGACCGCAGAGCTACGCCACCCAAACGGCCGCATCAAGAGCGTCATACGACCCGGGTGCGTACGGCCCGGTGTCACCGCCCGCACACCAGCAGTACTTCTCGCCACCACCAAACCAGCAGTACAGTAGCTTCCAGCAGCATTCGAGTGGTTCGCAGTATGGTCAGCAGCATCAACAGCAGCACCAACAGCAATATCCAGGCCAAAGCGTGCCGCCTGGGTGGCAACCCCCTCCGCCTCCGCCTGGACCACCTCCAGGTCAGCAGGATTACAGTGCGCTACAAGCTACTCAGTACCCGTCTGGTCCCGGGGGTTATGCGAGTGACCCTAGGCGGAGTGCTCCGCAGCAGGCGGGTAGTGGCGGAGGTGTTGGTGACCCTTGGGCTGGATTAAATGCTTGGAAGTGAGCGTTCTGCGTGGATTGTAGAGAGTGTGTGTTGTTGTTGTATAGCACACTTACGAAGCTTGGGCGATTTGCTCGTCCCAGCGCGTCTCGATTCCGAAATGGTTACCCTGTCGATGCTGTCTCGAATTCAGTCTGTCTTTGCATGTGAAGCTGCCTTAATGCGCCGGCGTCTGCCCGTACCGGTCCGGAACTCAACTCCACGAGGGAGCACTTGGCGTGCATGACGCCGGGCAGCACCTAGGTCGACACCTTCCTACAGCTCACTTAGACTGCATTGCTCCTTCGTGCTTGATACGAAAGGTAGCTACATTAAATGAGCACTGAGAGATGATAACAAGCCATTCATGACACCGAGAGAACTGAGGCTTGAGGCCACACATGCATCGTCTCATCTCATGCAGCTGCTTGGCCGGCGATGAGCGCCAGCAATGTCCGCACCAGCTCCACGCCAGCAGCCTCTTCGTCCCTACGACCTCGCACAAACCGCCTTATATCTGGTCTGAGCGATGGCGGTGATCCTCTCAACGCTACTAGTGCTCGTAGAGCCTCTCCCTTACCCTCTCCATTAGGCAGTCGACCTCAGTCGCCATTACCGTCTTCCCATCTAAGCCGGCCAAGGGCCGATAATAGCGAGCAGAACCGTAGTCCTGGTCCGACGTCTGTTGGAGACAGCATCAACAGGCAGCGGAGAGCTGGGCACGAGTCGCCAAGCGCACTGGTAGACCTATGGGGCACGTCCTGGTCGGCCATTCAAGGCATAGCGTCCGAACTGATGAGCGGCGACGTGGCACTGGATGCGAAGGATAAGCCTACACGTACGAGACGACCAGTGCACCGTCTACAGAACGGTCAGCGATCCTCAACCAGTGCGCCTCCGCAACAATGGGGTCCGGCTGCGCCGGTGCCTACAGTAGCGGTGTCCAGCGTCGGCACTGGTACGCGGGATAACCAAGTTACGGCGCTGCGCGCGAAGAAAAGGAAAGACCTGCTGACGCAACAGGAGTCAAGCTATCAGGACACTCTTGGCAAATATAAACGGAGACTATCTGACGAGCGCGCGTCCATATCGGCACCGCCAGGGGAGAATGAGGACAGGGAAGCATTGGTTTACATCCATCATGTTGCGCCTGACGACACCTTAGCTGGCATCACGCTCAAATACAACTGCTCGGCGAATGTATTGCGAAAGGCGAACCGCATGTGGCCGAACGACACGGCGCAAGCTCGTCAGATTCTTACTTTACCTGTGGATGCGTGTGGCGTCAAAGGCAGACCAGTTGGTGGATCTCAGGCGCTGGACTTGCTCAACTCAGACGCAGATGCTCTTTCCGCAGGGCAAGCAGAGGAGGTAGCCGTGCAGACCACCGAGGTGGCTAACGGCAGTGCTTTTAAGCGTAATCGGGCGAGCTCCGCATCCACACATACAAGCCGCAGACCGTCTTCTTCAGCGGCAGCATCCAGTGTGGACACCGACCAACCGTGGCACCACAACTCATGGGTGCTGTTGCCCGGCGCCACAATTCCCACGGAGATTGCTCGCCTACCACGGCGAGCGCTTGGCTATTTCCCACCCGCACGGCGGAAAAGCAACTCCTACTCTGACAATGAGACACCCTCTACCTCTTTTGACGTTCCACGACTACCCGCGAGCGAGCAGCTGGTTGCCGTCTCGCCCTTGCGGCAGGATCCGCCTCAGCGACCCCAGCGGCCGCGCAGACTCAGCAATGCGAACAATGGCTATTTTCCTTCTTACCTGGCTGGACCAGGAGGTGTTGGCACTATGGGCAAGGACGTGCGTGCACCGGGACCGGCACAGGATGGTTTGAACAAAATGTTTGCCAAGCATCTGCCTGACGTGGCGCCACCGAGGCACCATCAGGCACTGCTCACTCCTGGCATGCCGCTATATACGGATGAACCCACTCCGGCTGGATCTGGCAGTGTCACACCCAACCATAGCAGGAATCTCAACCTCGAGAACGTTGGCGGCGCCATCGAGTCGTGGATGCGACGTGTTGCGACACAAGCTAAAGGTGCAGTGCAGTCAACAGACCGGCAGAGAGCTGCTCGTACGTCCGTGGGCGCTCCTGGCAGAGGTGCTGGTGGTATTGGCGACTTAATTGAGATGACTGACGAGTTTGAAATTGGTCTCGACTATGAAGGTGAGGATGAACCTGGCAGGGGACGGCAGGCCTCAATCGTACCCATTGAGACCACTACCAGGCCTGCAATATCGTACTTTGATGGTGCTGTTGCACGGGAGCGGTCGAAGAAAGGTGGCAAGGTGGACTGAACCACTATGGGCGAGTCGCCTTGTGACATCGGACACACAAAGTACAGCCTTGTCGCAGGCGACGATGCATCTTACCATGCAGTAGACGGAGAATCACCGGCTATGCAACATTCAAAGGTCCACTATTTCCGGACGCGGCGCCCATTCCCGGCAAAAGGCGTCGATCACTGTGGGGAGCATTTCGCGACTCTGCAGCCTTGAGTGATCCTCTCCGCACCGTCCCTATCTGAAGAGAGCAAGACTGGACGATTCTGGTAATACGACTACCTCGGCTGCAAGTTAATGCTCACGGGAGGTGTGCTCTTCCTGCGATGAAGGGTCGCCGTAGGACTTGAGGCTGTACGCTCTCCAAGAGCGAAGTGACAACAAGAATTAGGATCGCCTATTGCATGACGATGGCGTGGCCTCTATCACGAGCTTGGGTCGACGCAGCAACTGTCCTTGGTCGCCTGCCGCATATGCCGCAGTTCCAGTACAACACAAGGATAGCCGGACGCCGGATGCCCACTAGTTTACCTCTTAGCCAGCGACGAGGCTTGCTGGGCCAAGCTCAGCGTCGACGAGCTACTACTGCAGCTGCTTCGCCGATCGACCATTCTCTGATCGACCACCACTACGATGCCATTGTCGTAGGAGCTGGAGGCGCAGGCCTCCGTGCAGCAGTCGGTCTCGCCGAGTCCGGTCTGGAAACTGCCTGTATTACGAAGCTCTTCCCAACCCGCTCTCACACCGTCGCCGCGCAAGGCGGTATCAACGCTGCCCTGGGTAACATGACAAAGGATGACTGGCGCTGGCACATGTACGATACAGTGAAAGGGTCAGACTGGTTAGGCGATCAAGATGCGATACACTACATGTGCAGGGAGGCAGCTAATACAGTCTATGAGCTAGAGAATTATGGGATGCCATTTTCGAGGACGGAGGATGGCAGGATATACCAGCGTGCATTGGGCGGGCAGAGTCTGGAGTATGGGAAGGGAGGGCAGGCTTATAGATGCTGTGCCGCGGCTGACCGCACCGGTCACGCAATGTTGCATACGCTGTATGGGCAGAGTGTTAAGGTAGGAGATAGTAATGATAGTGCGGACATGACTGCTCTCGTGCTGACGATGTCAAGCACAATACAAACTTCTTCATCGAGTTCTTCTGCTTAGACCTTCTCATGGTGGACGGAGCGTGCGTTGGCGTGCTGTGCATGTCAATGGAAGACGGCAAATTGCATAGAATCTTTGCGCGCAATACAGTGCTGGCCACGGGCGGTTATGGACGAGCGTACTTCTCGTGCACTTCGGCACATACGTCCACCGGAGATGGCAACGTGAGTCCGCTGTCCGCTGAGATATGTCTACTACTGATGATATGTAGGCAATGGTCGCTCGAGCCGGTCTTCCAAACCAAGACTTCGAGTTTGTCCAATTCCACCCATCCGGTATCTACGGAGCTGGCGTACTTATCACAGAAGGTGCGAGAGGCGAAGGTGGGTACCTACTGAACTCGCAAGGCGAGCGTTTCATGGAACGATACGCGCCCACGGCAAAGGATCTGGCTTCGCGAGACGTCGTGGCGCGGAGCATGAACATCGAGATCCGCGACGGCCGTGGATGCGGACCGGACAAGGACCACATCTACCTCCAGCTGAGCCACTTGCCGAAAGAGCTGATATATGAACGCTTACCTGGCATTGCGGAAACGGCATCAGTGTTTGCGGGTATTGATATCACGAAGGAGCCGATTCCGGTGCTTCCGACTGTGCATTACTGCATGGGTGGTGTGCCGACGAACTTTAAAGGACAAGTATTGAATGTCGATCCTGTCACTGGTAGTGAGAAGACGGTCAAGGGACTATACGCTGCGGGAGAGGTGGCGTCTGTGAGTGTGCATGGTGCGAACCGGCTGGGTGCCAACAGCTTGCTGGATATTGTGGTGTTCGGCCGGGCGTGCGCAATGGATATCGCGGCCAACAACGAGCGAGGTATGGACCACAAAGCGGCCCCACAGAATATTGGGTACGACAGCCTGGCAGAGATGGAAGCGATCCGCAAATCAGACGGCGATACATCAGGCGCCCAGTTACGGACGGACATGCAGAAAGTGATGCAAGCCGACATCGCCGTATTCCGTACCAAAGACAGCTTAGAAGTAGGCAACAAGCGCCTGGCACAGATCCAACACGACTTTAAGAACCGGATAGCGGTGAAGGATAAAAGCTTGATCTGGAACTCCGACCTCATAGAGACGCTGGAGCTGCGAAACCTCCTCACTTGTGCGGCGCAGACGGCGAAGAGTGCGGTGGCGCGGAAAGAGAGTCGGGGCAGTCATGCGAGAGAAGACTTTCCGGACCGGCTCGACGGCGAGTGGATGAAGCATAGCTTGACGTGGCAGCGTGGAGAAGGGGATGATGTTACGGTTGGGTATAGGAAGGTGACGGGTTCGACACTTGATGAAGAGGAGTGTAAGGCAGTGCCGCCGGTTATGAGAAGCTACTGATCGACGCGTGAGACCCAGCTGTATGAGACCGAGCGAGGCGGTTCTTTAATAACCGAACCAGATACGAGCCATCACCGCCAGCGTCGGCACCTCCGCCATCTTTTGTATGCAAAGAAATGGCACCCCTGCCCGGTGCCTGTGAGGTAATTCACGCAGTCCGCGTGTAATATGGAAGGGAGGCGGAGAGGCGGGAGAGGAGGTACCTTGTGGAGGTCCGGCGACAAGAGCCGATAGACACTTGCTCGCAATAATATGTAAAAGGATCCTGTCGTCCTTGTTGACCAACTCTGTGTACATGTTTAAGCCCCCAAGCATGCAGAGCGGCAGCTAGCGAACCTCCCTGCCAATAGGCCTGGAAATCTGCATCACGCCCGGTTCTCCACGCACTGCAATGCGACCCATACTATGTCCGACTCTCTCCCACAATCCCGCTACGCAGCTTAACTCCCACCCCACCCCACTAGCCACGGCGCCTCCTCCTCCCCAATCCTCGACATCATAAGCGTCCGACAAGCACCATATCTCAGCCCACCTCTCCACCCCTCCCCAACGCGTCCACAAGCAACGGCCTCACAACCCCCCTCGCACTCTCCCACAACTCCCTCAAAGCTGGATACTCCTCCGCCTCCTTCACTGCCGCCTCATTAGATAACATCTTCTTCGTGAACTCCCTCAGCAGCACAACGCGGGCCGACCGGGGCATGGCGACTTCATTGTCGATCTAGTAGTACACGTTCGCGTTTTGCGGTCTCAGTGAGGAGTCTGTCCCTTTGTTGACTTGTTCGCAGAGCCAGGAGTGGAAGAAGTCGATGGCGTTGTCTTCGCACCGGCTTTTCGAGTCCTCTGAGTGGAGTTTTTGTACTTGTATTTCTACGTTGAACAGCTCGAGTTCGAATTCGGCTCGCTTGGCGTCCATGAAGTTGACAACACCAATACCCAGATCTGCAGCCCCACCCTCGCCCGTTCGCAAAACCGCTTACTACGGCCAACGAAATGCATCACCGCTTCCGCGAACATCCACCCACCCTCAATCTTGACTGAGAAAGTGAGCATATCCGTTGGGTCCTGCGCGCAACGCTCGAGCACCGTAGTGCGCATGCAACGGAGGAGGTAATACTCAATAACCGGCTTGACAAGTTGCTCGCAGACGTTCAGCTCGGCGACGTCAGTCAGGGCTCCCATGGCTGGCTTGAACCAGACCTGGGGATCATGCTCGAAGGTTGGGCAGCAGCGGTAGAAGATGCCGAAGAGATCTTTGTGCGCTTTGCTGATTACGGCTGGGTTCAGATGGGGTGTGGGTTCCTCTCCTTCCGTCTCGCTTTCGGCGGCCGCTCCTGACCTGGTCGTGAGGGCTTCTCCGCTGGTGTCAGTGAAACGAGTGATGTTTGTTACTCCGTGTCGGTATAGTTGACCCTTCGGACCTGCCCTTCTAAAAAGGTAGCTCGAAGACGGCCGAATTGCTTCGGTGGGGTGGTAAAGCTAAGGTCTGAGGTCACCACCGAGAATGCTGCTAGCGGTCGGCGGAGCACTGGGAGCCCAGCGGTCATCAAGCGCGGCCTCAAACCAGGGAGAGTGCACTTTCAACACGGCGCTATGCAGGACGAGTTTTTGGTGTGTAGTGAGGTAGATCCCCACGTCGCCTACGAGCAATGCCTGTTAGCGGAGTTTCGCGCAACATGCAAAGGTGTGCTTCTATATACGTACCATCGCGGTATTGCAGGAACCCGGCGCGTAGCCACCGTATTGTTCGATCTTCGATCTTATTTCCTGAGCGTAAAGTGTCGCTAGTCGAGGAAGGGAAAGGGAAGATGGAAGGTAAATGTGTAGCAGTACCTTGCAGAGGTTACCTTTTGCCCGGATGATGAAGTGATGATGAAGAAAGGTATCTAACACGACGTGAACTCGGCGGCAGGAAGAGTCGGTGAATTGCAGAACCTCACCACCGCTCACCAGTGTTACCTGATCCCGTCCGACCACTGCCATGTGAGTCGCAGCGCATTGTTGCATAAAATCATCATACAGCTGGTTTCAATGCAAACAGCTGAGCGCGTTTATCATCGCCACATCTCAAGACCGTATAATCAGATTGCTGATAGCGGTGGCTATTGCTGCTGCAAATGCTGCTGCTGCTTACTACCCCTCCTCGTCTCCATCGGATGCTCGCTCACCGTACTCGTCGGCGTCGCCATCGCCGCCGCACTCGCCTTCCGATCCCCCCCACCCGCTTGCTGCTGCCCCTCACCCACAACCAACACATCCTGAAAGGGACTATACGGCGCCGCGACCGCGAACTCTCGCCCGCGATCCTGTCCGTAGGCGAAGTGACTACCGGGCCACCGACGCTGCTGCTCGTGCATATGGTCCAGCGCGTCGCCGGCGATGTGGTATTTCTCCCAGTTGATGTACGGCATGCGGATGACGTCTTGCGGGCCGGGGAAGGGGGAGAAGTCTGGAGGCTTGTTGTCTGGTTGTGAAGGCGGTGGGATGGCGGACGAGGAAGTGGCGGGGCGTGAGGGTTGGGAGTCCGGTATTTCTGCCGGTCGGAACGAGCCATCGTCGCTTGGTCGCGCGGTTTCGGCGTCGTCACGTTCTGCTCCTGGCGCAGCATGCTCCTCGCCGTCATCGTCATCTTCTTCATCCTCGACCTCTTGTTGAGCACTGATGGCGGCTTGAAGGATAGCACCAATGCCTCCAAACTGCGGCTTCACTTCCTTCACCTTGCCAGCAACCAACGCTTCAGTAAACGCGTGTGGCTGTTGCAACGCGTGCTTGCGAGTCGCTTCCAGACCCTTGATATCCTTCTCAGCCTGATGCTTCTGAAACTGCAACGAAGCAATCGCCGCCTTCAACGCCAGGCCATCAATCGAGTCATCACTGGAGAAAGGCTGCGAAGGAGGCGGGTGAATGTACTCCGCTGGGGCTATCGCGGAGGCAGGGTGTGTAGGTGGCGGCATATCCGTCTGATGTGATGGTGTCGGGGCTGGAACTTGGCCATGCTGATTAGACGTGACTGGCAGTGCAGGCTGCACTCTGGGTGTGATCGGACTGAAGTCCGGGGCGGTGGGCGAGATGCCTCCGTTGGTAGGGATGAAGGCGGACGTTGATACGGACGGAGGCGGTGGAGCGGAGAATGAGAAGGCGCTTTGCGGTGGGGAGGACGAAGATGACTGTTGCGGTGGTGGTGGTTGGTGTGTTGGCGATGAGCTCAAGGTGCGTTTGGCGAGCTTGATCTTGGGCATCTGAAAGTTGGTCGTGTAGGGCTGAAGCGAGACGTACGTGGGTGGGTGGACCGTGCGTTATTTCGTAGGGCGGATCTCGATATCCAACTCTCTCTCAATCCAGACCGATCCTATTCTCTCCGGTCACACATGCATGGAAATGTCGCAAACGTGAAATTGAATTATACAGATTGGCAAAACTTTGAACAACCACGCGGGGACTGGGCTTCCCTTTGTTCGTATTCACTCGGCCGCGCAGCCAGGCACGTTGCACGTTGGATTTGCGGAGCGCGTCAGCGGCATCATGACGCAGTCTCCTTGACTTTCCACGGGAGGGATGAACTACATGTACCTACTTACAGTACACCACCCCCCATCCCTTCACTTCCGTTAATAGACAGGGAGAGGGAGACCCGGCAACAATGCGACAGCCACTACATGACAACAACCACGATATGATGAGACTGTGACTCCGCATGAACCATTGTTCTTGCTGGCCGGCATCCCGCCGACACCACCGCCTATCAGTCACCACCTTGACCGCACTCTTCACCTCTACAAAGGAGGTTGTCCTGCAACCAAGTATCTTTAGTCCTTCCTTCTTACCTTTCAATCTGAATTACTCTGTCCACCTCACTCACCATGCCCCCCCTCATCCCCTCCCTCACCACCAGCCCAAAAATCGGCTTCATAGTCCCCTCCTCCAACACCGCCGTGGAACCAATAACAACCTCCCTCTTCCACTCCCACTCCCCCTCCCACCCCACCATCATCCCCCTCTTCACCCGCATCCGCGTGACAACCATCGGCACCGACCCCACCAGCACAACCCAATTCGCCACCCCCCACATGATCGCCGCCGCACAACTGCTCGCCGACGCCGAGTGCGCCGCCATCCTCTGGAACGGCACGTCGGGGATGTGGACCGGCGCATCGCTAGCCGAAGACCGGCGGCTCGCTGAGACTCTGACCGAAGCGACGGGGGTGCCGTGTAGCACTACTACGCTCGCCACGGTTGCCGCGCTCGAGGAGCTGGGGATCCAGCGGTTCGCGGTCGCGGTGCCGTATCCGCCCGACTTGGCGGAGAAAGTGAGGGAGTTCTTCTCCTCGACGGGTCATGGCTGGGACGTGACGAAAGTTACTCGCTTGGATCCTGCGCCGGCGGGTAATTTGGCGATTGCGAAGTCGGATCCAGCGGAGATTAGGAAGGCTATCTACGACGCCGCCGTGTCACCCGACGTGCGAGTGGTGGTTGTGGCGTGTACGAACTGGCCGGCTGCGCCTTTGGTTGACGAGTTAGAGCAGAGAGTTGGTGGCGATTGTGTTGTGATTGATAGTATTCTCGTGACAATCTGGCAGGGTCTCAAGATGATTGGGTGTCAGCGGAGGGAAGGTAGAGACTCGAAAGGGTGGGGAAGGTTGTTGGATGGGTACCTCTAGTACCCCAAAGCCGAAGAAAGGCGACGTGAAGCAACCGGTCTACCTGTTCTCACGCTCACGACTTCGAGGACTCCCAAATCACGGAAGTCATGCACGTTGCATTGCGCACGCACGGGGAACGAACAGCGATGCAGGGTATCTCAAACCACTCATTTACGCACCACCTTCAGCGACCCCCTTGAACATTAGAACGCTCAAACCCCAAATTACCAACCACTCTCCCCCAGACCAGTTTTCGCATCATCAAGGCGGCAGCGGCGCCGGCGTCCCGAACGCCCCTTCCCCCGGCCTGAATCCCACACTAGCGTAAACCTCCTTCTCCCCTCCACTTCCACTTCCACCTCCACCTCCACCTCCACTTCCACTACCACCTTGACCTTCTGCCGCCGCCCCACCAAGCCGATGCAGCTGACTCGTCTCGAAACTCTGCTGCGGCGCCGAAACCTCACTCAGCAGCGCCGGCAGCGTATGGCCAGCATTATTGAACTGATCCCGCTCGTCCTCTCTCCGATCCCCTCGTGCCGCTTTCTCCGCAGAAGCGGGAAGGCTGGATATCGGCGCGTCGATGGTGCTGGCGCCGGAGATATTGGAGAAGTTGCGGTGACCCCCCTGCCCCTCCGCTTCCCCTTCCGCTTGCCGATCGTGCGTAGGAGTGGGACCGGGACCCGCATACCCATTCGCGCCGTTCGGCTGTCGCTGCTTCGTGACGAGCAAAGGCGAAGAAGAAGAAGAAGGCGGATCGCTCGGAAGCGGTTGCTGCCTCTCCTGATCCAACCCATCGCTCCCCACCTCCACCCCCGCCATCCCCTCGCGCTCCAACCCCTGCTGTTCCATCCCCGCCGTCTTTGACGGCAACGGCGTGGCATACGGACTCCCCACCGCCGGCCCAACCGACTCCCGCTGCACCCGTCCACTCAAATTCCGCAGTAAATTCCGCTGCGACCCTTGCTGGCCCGGCAGATCGACCCAATCGGGCGTATGCGTCAAATTCGGCGTGCCGTAGCCGTACCCGTACTGTGATTGTGGCCCCAGCTGTTGCCGTTGCGGTTGTTGCGGTTGCGCCCAGGCGTTTTGTTCGATGAAGCGGTCGTGGGCTAGGCGTTCGTTGGTGGGGTCCGGGGGTGGGAGGCGGGGGTAGAGGAGGTGTTGGGATTGGGCTTGTGCGGTTTGGGTGGTGGTGCTGGTGGTGGTGGTAGTGGGTTGGCGAGTGCGGCGGGAGATCTAGACCACCAAGTCGTCAGCACACACACACACTCTCTCCCTCTTACGATCCCGTCCGAAAGACGGACAAGCTCACCTTCATCGCCTTGAGGTCACCCCCCGCCTCCTCCCCATCCACCCCGACCACCTCCGGCGCGGCCGGCCAGCCCACCCACCGGGCCACCCCACTCAGAACACTAACCTCCTTATTCCACCTCGCCTGCTGCCTCAACAACTCGCCCCTCCTCCCCCCGTCAAACTTGAACACGAACGCCTCATCGCCCTCCTGATGCTGCTGCCGTCGTTCCCTCTGAATCCCATACCACTCCTCTCCCAACCCATACAACACCCTCTCCCTCGCCTCGCGCACACGCTGGAAGTATTGGCTATGCAACTGCGTGCGCTCGGCGATGGTGCGGTCGCGTGTACTGCGGAGTCGGTAGCGGTAGTAGGATTCCGCTTCGCGGATTTGCTTGTCCCGGCGCGTGTTAAGGCAGGCGGTGAGGCGGAGGTATTCCGGGTGGGTGCTGTTGGGGTCGGTGAGGAGGTCGAGTTCGACGGTTAGGGAGGCGAGGCGTTCGGTGTAGAGTTTGTCGCGGAAGGAGGCGAATTGTTTGGCTACTTCTTCGTAGACGTTTGTGGCGGCGGCTTTTTGGGGTGCTTCGTCTTCCGTCTTGACTGCGCTTTCTCCGCTTGGTAATGGTTCGAGTGGTGTAGTGTCGTCTAGCGTTTGTTCTGTTCGTGACTCTGCTGTGCGTTCTTTGCCTGGCTTGCCTTTGAGCTTGCCTTTTCTGCCCTTCGTGGCTTTGAGCAGCGCACTGGGTAGTGGAGTGACTTCGCCGCCATCAATGGCAACACTTTCTTCTGCAATATCCTCACCAAGACCATCAACAGCACCGTCTACGTCTGCTAGCTCTTCCACAGCTCCCTCAATCGGCTCTTCGGAGCTTCGCTTGCGCGGCGACTCTTCCAAGTCAGACTCGGCGCTCGTCAACGGGCTCTCGGCGGTGTCGGATCGTTTGCGCTTGATGCCTGCTACACCGTCGTCAGCTTCCACATGCATGCTGGAGTCACTGTGGCACTATACACACCGGTCATGACGGTGCTCGTACTAGAAGCCGCGCCCGCACCCACAGGCAGAGGCGACGGTGGATCCGACAGCTCTTCCTCCGCCGTCGCCGCTTGACTGAGCTTACTAGGCGTCTTGCCAATGGCGTCAGATAGTCGTCTCGGCTTCTGCGGCGTGTTCTCCAGTCGCTCCGTCTCGGCCTCCGAGTCGACGTCCAACGCTACACCTCTGGCAGGTCGCTGCGCTACGTCCGTGCCATCAATAGCCTCCAGCTCATGCGCAGTGAGATCCTGCTCATCATCCGGCTCACTCAAACTACTCGAGCGATCATCGTGCTGTTCGCCGATCTCGGTGGGGTCGGCGAGGACGGCATTGTCTGCGTCGGCCCCCTCTTCCACCGCGTCCTCCACCACCGCCATCTTCCTCGGCGTGATCGGCGACTTGTTCGCTCTGGAAGCGGTGCTGAGCGGCGATACCGAGGGTCTCGGGGTGGAGGCGCGACTGGCGGGTTGCTGCGAGGAGCGAAGCGGTGCGTGGTGGTGCGCGTCTAGATCTGTCGTGAACTCTGCATTACAGCAAATCAGCCGATGCCATTGCTATGCAATTGTGTGTCCCGTGATATGCAAGAATGGCTCGTGAACTAGTACTCACTGCTCGAATGCGGCTCGCTGCGACGCGCAGTCGCCGACTGGGCCATCACCGACCCGCCCACTCTCCCCTCAATGGCCACTTTCTCTTGTGTCTCAATCTATTTCGATGATCGGAACTATAGTCCACCCTCACCCTCGTCGTCGCGGAGTATCGTCGGTGCCGTACCGTCGCCAGCTCGCTGTTGCGCGGACAGAAACAGCTGCCGAGGGCTGAGAGGAGCGAATGTGGGCCGGTCTTCGAGGGTTGCAACGAAAACCACAACCGTCAATGTATGAATGAGTTGTGTGTGTATTCCGTCTACGAATTATGCGAGGTCATATGTGAGGCGTTTGGTGGTGGGAGGTGGAAGGGTTGCTGTGGTGGAGCAGCGCAGCCAAAGCCGGCCTTCACTCTCTCTCTCTGTGTCTGTCTCTCTCTCGTTTCCACCGCAGCAGCAGCATGACGCTGCGGAATTCTGCCGCCCTGAGCGGTGAATCAGCCAGGCTAGGGTCCGTTCGTTCGGCTGTCGGCATATGGAGTAACTATATTCCGAACGCCTCTGAATTTCATATAGCAGATTTCGATATACCATCTCAAAGCCTATGGTACACGCCATGGCGGAAAAGATTGAAAAGACGAAGGACGGCCGGGTCACAAAGACCAAGAAGACCAAGGCTGAAAAGGAGGACAAGGTGCGGAAGGAGAAGAAGCAAGCAGCAGCCGCTAAAGCTTTCACCTTGCTCGCTGCAGAGAATGCCGTGGATCCAACTCTGTCGTCGCTATTTGCTGTCGCGACACCGCGGCCTGCAGCGAGACCACGGACAAAACAGTCGCGTAGTATTGTAAAGTTATCAGATAGGGATGAGGAGCAAGCAGATCCCGAAGACGAAAGCGTGCAAGTCGACAATGTCCCGGAGGATCTGGCCAACGATGAGATTGTTGAAGAGGAGCAAACGGCTCCGAAACGTAAGCGCAAACGGAAGGATGGCGAGGATGACCTTGAAGCCGTCTACATGCAGCGACTGCAGCGCGAGGAGGAGAAGGATCGTGAGGCTGCAGCGCTGGAACGCCAAGCCAAGCGCCAGAAGGCTCACGTAGAGAGTGACGCTACGGCGAGTACATCTCATGCCGATGAGCCATCCGGGCAGGTAAATGGGAACGAGGACGCCGCTGCTGATGCTTTCGACGATGACAACAACGACGACGACGATGTTGCCTCACCACCACCGCGCCACGAAACGCAAGAATCCGCAGACGTCGAGCTCCAAAAAGCCAACCGCACCATCTTCCTAGGCAACGTCTCCACCACCGCCATCTCCTCCAAATCCGCCCGCAAAACACTAATCAAGCATCTCACATCCTTTTTCGACTCCCTCCCACCACCCAAAGACACCAACCCACCCGCACCAAAATTAGAATCCCTCCGCTTCCGCTCCACCCCTTACGCCACCTCCATCCCGCGCAAAGCCGCCTTCGCCCGCAAAGATCTCATGGACGCGACCACGAAATCCACAAACGCATACGCCGTCTACTCCTCCCCGCATCTCTGCCGTGAAGCAGCCAAGCGGCTCAACGGAAGCATAATCCTCGACCGCCATCTCCGCGTCGACGTCGTCGCGCATCCAGCGCCAACCGACCACCGCCGGTGCGTTTTCGTGGGAAACTTGGGCTTCGTAGACGACGAGTCAAACATCCAAGACGCGAATGAAGCGGACGGGTACGAGAAGCGGAAACGCGGCAAAGAACCCGCGGATGTGGAGGAGGGACTTTGGCGCACGTTCTCCAAGTGTGGCACTGTGGAGTCCGTGCGCGTGATTCGGGATAGTACGACGCGGGTGGGGAAGGGGGTGGCGTATGTGCAGTTTGAGGACGAAAACGGCGTGGAGGCGGCGTTGGGGTATGATGAGAAGAAGTTCCCGCCCATGTTGCCGCGGAAATTGCGGGTCAGCCGGGCGAGGGCGGTGAAGAGGAATGCTAAGCCCGGGTCGGGACGGCCTGGGTCGAATGCTACGGCGGGGAAGACGGCGGGGGAGAGGGGTGGGTATACCCGTAAAGTATCTGGCGAGGAGGCTTCACGCGCGGGACGAGCGGGCAAACTGTATGGTCGGGCGGCGGCGGCGAGGGTGAAGAGGCCGGAGAGAGCGTCTTCGGGATCAAGCCGCGAGGCTGCGCCCGGGCGCCCGCAGTTGGGTGAGGGGATTAGGAAGCCGGAGGATTTCGTGTTTGAGGGTCACCGGGCGACGAGTAAAAGTGGCAAGGCGGGGTTGAAGTTGGGGAAGAAGGGGAAGAGTAGTGTGGGTAAGGGGAAGCCGACGGGGAGGAGTGCGAAGAGGGGGGCTGCGTTTAAGGCTGGGCAGAGGAAGAAGTAGTGGGTAATTCAAGTGAATGCTAGGTCTTATCCCACCGAGTCTGTCCAGTTGCCTGAGACCCAGCCACGATGAGATCTTCTTGCTGTCCCGCTATCATAAGTAGATGGTTTGCAGTGCATGTGCTTGCAAAAGCAGCAGTAATACGTGACCAATCACCGTCAGGCGAAACACGCGATATGTTTCACGCGCGCCTCCCCAGCCGTGCAAGGGCACCAGACCCTGTCCGAGCGTTTGGAGCTTCACCAAAGAACACCAGACAGCTGGCACTTTCTTGAGAACCGCACTCTATGCGCCCCCTTAGCCTTTGAGGGCGGCACATCAACATCTCTCAAACTGTTGTAAAGACCGTGACCAAGCTGGCATCATGTCCACCCCTCCACCTGTCCGACAACGGCAGACCAACGGACCGAAGAAGGGAGGGAAGCCATTAGCAAATGGCAATGCTTTGACGAATGGGCATGCGAACGCGAATGAGGCCGTAGAGCAAATGAAGCAGGCGGGCAAGGATGCGGTGCAGAGGGATTGGGACTACAAGCTCGCCTTGACCGTGATCACGGTGCTGGCCTTTGTCACGAGGTTCTGGGGCATCACGCATCCGAATCAGGTGGTCTTTGATGAGGTGCATTTTGGGAAGGTACGCACGCATACCCTCTCTCTTTCGGACGCCGACGATATCGTGCTGGGTGGCAGAGGGACAAGCTGATATGAACGTATGCAGTTCGCATCCTACTACCTGCAACGCACATACTTCTTCGACGTCCACCCGCCCTTCGGCAAGCTGCTGTTCGCTTTCGCCGGCTGGCTGGTCGGCTACGATGGCGCTTTTCTGTTTGAGAATATCGGGGACTCATATATCACCAATCGAGTCCCCTACGTCGCCTACCGGTCCATGCCGGCGCTCATGGGATCTTTGACCGTCTCGGTGGTCTTCTGGATTATGTGGGAGTCCGGGTACAGCCTACCGGCTTGCATCGTCGCGGCTTCCATTGTTCTCTTTGACAACGCGCACGTTGGCCAGACTAGGCTGATCCTGTTGGATGCGACGCTCGTGCTGTTCATGGCGCTGAGTGTCCTGGCTTACATCCGCTTTTACAAGCTACGGCATGAGCCGTTTGGGCGGAAGTGGTGGAAGTGGCTGCTCCTCACCGGCATCTGCATGTCGTGCGTCATCAGCACGAAATATGTCGGCGCCTTCACCTTCTTCTCCATTGGTGTGCCCGTCATCATCGATCTGTGGGATTTGCTGGATATCAACCGCAAGCAGGGCGCCCTCAGCTTGCCGGACTTTGGCAAGCACTTCGGTGCGCGAGTTATTGGTCTCATCGTCGTGCCGTTCATGATGTACCTCTTCTGGTTCCAGGTCCACTTTGCGATATTATCGCGGTCCGGACCAGGAGATGACTTCATGACCCCTGAATTCCAGGCCACTCTAGCGGACAACATCATGACGCAGCAGGCTGTCGGCATCGACTACTTCGACAACATCGCCATGAAGCACAAAGAAACCAAGGTCTACCTGCATTCGCACCCGGATAAATACCCTCTCCGCTACGACGACGGACGCATCTCTTCTCAAGGCCAGCAAGTGACAGGCTACCCTCACAACGACACAAACAATCTCTGGCAAGTCATCCCCTCCCAACCAATGGAAGGCCTCGGCCATCGCGTCCACAACGGTGATGTAGTCCGCTTCCGCCACCTCGTCACAGACACCTGGCTGCTCACCCACGACGTCGCCTCGCCAAGCATGCCGACGAACCAAGAATTCACCACCGTAGCCGCGGAAGACGCAAACGGCCCGCGCTACAACGACACCCTCTTCGAGATCCGCATCGAAAACGGCAAGCCCGGCCAGGACTTTACGACAATGGCCTCGCACTTCAAGCTCGTCCACTTCCCCACCAAAGTCGCACTATGGACCACTCATACCATGCCAGCCCTGCCGGACTGGGGTTACAAGCAAGCCGAGATCAACGGCAACAAGAACCTCCTGCAGGCCTCCAACTTGTGGTACGTGGAGGAGATTCCGGGTATCCCTGCCGACTCGCCACGCTTGCTGAAGCAGGAAAAGAAAGTCAAGACCATGCCGTTCTTGAAGAAGTACCTGGAGCTGCAGAGGGCCATGTTTTACCACAACAATGCGTTGACGAGCAGTCACCCCTACGCGTCGTTCCCGATCCAATGGCCGTTCTTGTTGCGGGGTGTGAGTTTCTGGACGGAGAACGACACGAAGCAGCAGATCTACTTCCTCGGTAATCCGATCGGGTGGTGGTTCGCTTCGTCGATCTTGGCGGTGTTTGGAGGCATCCTCCTCGCCGACCAAGTCTCCGTGCGCCGTGGGGTGGACGCACTCGACACCCGTAAGTCCCCAACTGCACTGACAAAACCATTCCGCATACTGACCAACCTCTTTCCGCAGGCACCCGCCTCCGCCTCTACAACAGCACAGGCTTCTTCTTCCTCCTCTGGGCCGCCCACTACCTCCCCTTCTTCATCATGGGCCGCCAGCTCTTCCTCCATCACTACCTGCCCGCCCACCTCGCCTCCGCCCTCGTCGCGGGCGCAGTAGTCGAATTCATCTTCAACATCGAGCCGGCCGACGTCGCACAACTCGCCGACGCGCAGTTCCACGAAGCGGCGAAGGGGAGCACCCAGACGCAGGCGGAGCAGAGTGATGACCACGCTTTGCAGCGGAAGCCGATTCGCGAGCGCGTTGCGGGACAGAGTTTGTTGGCCACGTGGGCGGCGAGTGGGGTTATCGTGGCGGCGTTGGTGTGGGGGTTTTGGTTTTTCGCGCCGTTGACTTATGGGCGGCCCGGGCTGAGTGTGGAGCAGGTGAATGCGAGGAAGTGGTTGAACTATGATTTGCATTTCGCCAAGTGAGTGGGTTAATCGAATGAGCATCGCGAGCTGGGGGCAATGTGTGAGGTTGGGGCGCCCCGGCGTTGAAAGGGGGTTAATGTAGCATTAGCGGGAGTTGGCAGGAGTGAGGAAGGGAAAACCCGGACGAGGTGGATGTAGGATAGGTTTTGCGGCGCTCAGATCGCACGCCACGAAAGACACCAATTGCTGCCGAATGCTGTGCAAAATATACAAAGAAGGGTATAACGCACTACCCTAACGAAAAGCATGGGTACGATTACGACGAGCCGGACGCGCCGGAACGGGTCATGAACGCCTCACAGCTCCGCCCTATACTCGTCTCAATGTCCGTCCAGCCCTGCTTGCCCATGCGCTTGAGCAACGCCTCTGCCTTCGGGGCCTCCTTAAAAACGCTCAAATCGGCACCATGATCACTAACGTCGCCCTCGAAGACGCGGTCAGGGTACAACCCGCGAAGCAACTGGAGCAACGAGTTAATATTGTAAGGGCTCTCCGCTGCGAACAAGCGTTGGCCTTTGATATCTGGCAGTAGTAAGGCTGCGACGTGGAGGAGTGCCGCGTCTTGGACGTCGACGAAGTATTCTGATTGACGTGGGTTAGTGTGAAATATGGATAGAGGGGGTAGAATGAACTCGGGGCGAGGAGATGAGCGTACGTGGTGGTATCCATGCCGTTGCTGCAGCGTTGCCGCCGTAGATGAGCTTCAGCTCGGCGACCGTCGATCGGATGCCTTGTGCTTGCATATCGAGCACCTTACCCCAGAGCATACTAGGGAGCACTGACTACACAATCAGCGACGATATTGACGTTTTGGTCGGGAGAGCTGTCTTACCAGTGTTGAGTGCAAAGTTGACGCGCCATTCTCGCTGGTTGTACCACCTCCACACCGCCTGCTCCGTCTGCATCTTGCTGCTTGCAAATACGGCCCACGCACGGTCGATCTCGTACGGCGGCGGCTCCCAGGCGGTTCTGAACGACGCCATGTTCCAGCTGTCGCTGGTTACGTCTTCTCGGTAGCCGGACCCTTGGGCCACGGCGGCGGCGGAGGCACTGCAGTAGACGAAGCGCTTGACGCCGCTTTCTTTGGCGGCGGCTTCCAGCGCATTCAACGCGCCTGCGATAGACGGTGCTATCACCTCGTTGGGATCAGGGGAGAAATTCATGACCGATGCGACGTGGATGACGCCAGCGCACCCGCGTACAGCAATGTGGAAGGCATCTTTCGGCACCATGTCTGGGATCACTGCTGTGGTGAACCTGCCCGGTCCGTATTTCCTCGAAAAACAACCGCTCGTGGACACGGCATGTTCGGCGCTTCTCACCGTCCCACGAACGCGATAGCCGTGCTCCAGTAGTTGATCAACAACGTGCATACCCAGCCAGCCATTGGCGCCTGTGACCAGCACGAGCGAGTCCTTCGGTATCGCAGGCTTTTCGACTCCATTGATGAGACCTCGACCAACGGTGTGGTACGGCGGTGGCGGACCTTGTGCGTCCACGCTGGTCGAATCGGCACGTTCTAGCGGTTGCGAACTCTCTGCGGCTGTAGAGGCTGAGGACTCCGACCTGTCTCGAAGGGAAGAAGGGTACGGCGGTGGATCGAACTGAGGGTCTCCGAAGACCTCCTTGTACGTGTTGGCTTGGCGCTGCATGCGCTGAACAAACCTTGGAGGCATGCTGGCGAACACTAAGACATGCCAGGCCAACTTACGAAGCCATTTCCGGAGTCGGACTGCTAACAAGTAACGGCCCCTATGACAGTCAACGCAAGCGGCTTACCACGATCGCAACTCAAGAGGTAAGGCAGATTGCAGCAAAAAAGAACGATGGCGAACGTAATCAGCGAGCAAAAGCAGTGCCTACCTCTCACGTGTACTGTTGATTCACCCTCCTTTTAGTATGCCAACATGAGCGGCCGGGTGAATAGCAACCTTGATGATGACAAGGGCCACCCATCACCACAGCCTGAGACACCATGAACAGCGGTTACGGCAATTAGTGAGCCAAGAGATAGAGTTTGGGGGCCCAGATGTTGCCGTCCAACTCAAAAGGGCGTGATCAAGTGGTTTTTCGGCGAACAAGCCGTAGGACCTGACTCGGCAGCAGCTCCAACCGGAGAGAGCTATTGACGGGAAGGATCGCAGGACTGGGGACCGGTGAAGGCTGTAACGCGTAGGACCAAAAGAGCGTGCCGCAAAGGGTTTGCGCTGAAAGCAAAATGTTTACGCGGCAGAAGTTAGTCCGATCTTACGCTGTTCCTGCATAGGAAACATCCGTGAGGCGGTGCATGACATCGACGGTTAGCCGGCATTCATTCCGTGTCTGGTTGGGCCTAGCTGGGACCGGGTTAGTCTCACAGCTGTAACGCAGGCAGATTCGTACGTAGATCCAGAAAGCAATCCAGTACGGCCGCAGTGACCCCACAAACTGACCACTGTTGGTGATTGTCGTGGTTGCGCTGCAGACTTGAGGACACTGTATATAAGATGCTTACAACGTTCGGCCCGAACGGTCGGCCGGGACGGGTGAGCTGAACGGCTGCCCTGAACAAACACTATCGGACCGACGCACGGGGAACATCAGTGCCTAGTCGACTGTGACCGGAACTTGCCGTATGCATATCTGTCGTGAACCTTACGAGCAAACCAACGACGCTCTCCCCTTTCTGAGCTATGCACAGTGGACGAGTGGCTCGGGATGCTTTCACCGAAGCTCGTAGCCAGCGGAGATGCCACTTGACCCTTCCACGGCTAACCAGAAGCACTACCGGTTTTCACCGGCTTTGCGACCGCCTTCGTAGCATCATTCCCTATCCAAACACACCGATACACGACGTATCTCCAATGTTGCATGACCTTATCCTACATCCAATAACCTTCCAACGTCCGAAGGCAGTTATACGATTACTGACCCAATATGTTCATTCGCCAAAAGATCCAATGCCTAAGTTTCCAGTCTCTGGAGTTTTCGCCGGTCACGAAGACGGTTAAAGAGCCGGACCCTGTAACCGGACAGTGTAACCGGTTTGTAGCCGGTTTGTAGCCGGTAAGTGTAGTCGCCTGAGACTTCCCTAGCCGCCCAAACTGGCTCCGAATATCGACTTGTAGGTACTTGCTGCTCGCGTCTCAACAAGAACCAGATGCGCAATGTGGCTTCATGGCTCTCCACGGAGGACATGTATGTTATGATCTGCTGAAGCGAACTACACGTCACGTGACAAAGGAGACAGTACCCGCATATCTACAAATGCTACAGCCACGCTAAAGCTGCCGCAATCAGCGCCCATAGCGTGCCTTTTGTACTATACACGCATGATAACCGCAACTTCCCCGTGAGTAACCCATGTCCGCTGCTATCTCCGCTCTTCATGTCCTCTACGAGAAGCTCTTGGTGAAGCTCTGAATCGTCTCCCGGAGCTTGTTCTCCAAGTCCTTGCTCAACGCGCCCTCCTTCTCAATCTGCTCAATCAGACCGCTCTCATTGCTCCTGAGGTGGTTGAGGAAGTCGGCCTCCCATTGAAGAATCTTGTTGACCGGTACGCTGTCAAGGAGACCGTTGACACCAGCGAAGATAAGAGGGACCATCTCGTTGACGGCCATTGGCTGGTACTGCTTCTGCTTGAGCAGCTCAGTGAGACGCTCACCACGGCTCAAGGTTTGCTTGGTGGCAGCATCAAGATCGGAACCGAACTGGGCGAAGGCCGCCACTTCACGGTACTGGGCCAAGAAAAGCTTGAGAGAGCCAGCAACTTGCTTCATGGCCTTGAGCTGAGCAGCGGAGCCGACACGGGAGACAGAAAGACCGACGTTGATGGCGGGGCGGACACCCTTGTAGAAGAGCTCGGCCTCCAAGAAGATCTGGCCATCGGTGATGGAGATGACGTTGGTGGGAATATAGGCAGACACGTCACCACCCTGGGTCTCGATAATCGGAAGGGCAGTGAGGGAGCCACCGCCGTGTCTGTCGTTCATCTTGGCGGCACGCTCGAGGAGACGAGAATGGAGGTAGAAGACGCTATCGAGCAGTCAGTATGTGGCTTGAGGTAAGAGGTCAGAGGTCACGTACTCGCCAGGATAGGCCTCACGCCCCGGAGGACGACGGAGCAGCAGAGACATTTGACGGTAGGCAACGGCCTGCTTAGAGAGATCGTCGTAGATGATGACGGCGTGTTTACCATTGTCGCGGAAGTACTCTCCTAAAAAATTTGTATGTGATTAGTAGATGGTTGAGAAGGGTGCATATGAGCGCGATGAAAAAGTGGGATGAGTGGTCGAAGAGCCCAGCTTGGCTGCCATCTCGAGGTGGCCGTTGGACCTCTCACTGGTGTAAGGACTGGCAGACGTGGTGATGTTGCAGCTACCGAGGACGTAGACAACGCGTCTTCCGATTGAGGTATCTCCACCGTGTTTCAGGGGCTGGTGGTGCTGGTGAGGAGATGCAGTGTTGGGATCTGCAGTTGCTGTGGGAAGGGTGCAAATGCGCTAAGAAAAGAAAGGTACGGGACTCACCCATCGCGGTACCGGTGAAAGGAGCCTGAAGGAAGGACAGTCAGCTACTGTTCAAACAACCACAATGGGATGTCAACATTGCTCAACTTACGATGTATTGTAGGGGCGCGGCTTCGGAAGCGGTGGCGGCGACGACAATGCAGTACTTCATGGCGTCATTCTCCTCAAGGGTCTGGACAAGCTGGGCGACAGTAGAACGCTTCTGGCCGACGGCGACGTAGATGCAGTAGAGCTTCTTGCTCTCGTCACTGCCCTTGTTCCATCGGTTCTGGTTAAGCATAGCATCAAGGGCAACGGCAGTCTTTCCAGTCTGACGGTCGCCAATGATAAGCTCACGCTGGCCACGACCGATCGGCACCATGGCGTCGACGGACTTGAGACCGGTCTGCACGGGCTGGTTGACGGAGCGGCGGGGCAGGATACCGGGAGCCTTCATCTGAGCACGACGCTTCTCGGTGGTCTTGACCGGGCCCTTGCCGTCGATGGGCTGACCGAGGGCGTCAACGACACGGCCAAGGAGTTGCTCGCCGACTGGCACGTCAACCTATGTAGTGTTAGAAGCGTCAAGAACGCATCGGGTAGCATGCGGGACGTACGATCTCGCCGGTACGCTTGACAGTCTCGCCTTCCTTGACCAGTCTGTCGGAACCGAAAAGCACGACACCGACCTGGCCGGCTTCGAGGTTCATGCACATGCCCTTGACACCGGAAGCGAACCTTTTCGCAATCAGTGTCCGTACAAACAAGGCGCTTCATGCGAGCACACTCACTCAACCAGCTCCTCGGCCTGGACGTTGTTCATGCCATGCACACGCGCAATACCGTCACTATACGGCGGATTAGTTCGTTATACGATGTGTATTGTCTTCTTGATGAATGTGCATACCCGACCGAGAGGACACGGCCGGTCTCTGCCAAGCCCGCCTCTTCTTGCACGCCACGGATTCTCTGCTCGAGGATGGAAGAGACCTCAGTCGGCGAGGCCTTGGTGTCGGCAGCATAGCTGCGGGTGAAGGAGTTGACAACGGCGGGGGTGGTGCGCTGCTGTGATGATGCCGGTTAGCATGCTTTCCCTGAAACCGTTTCCGTAGTTCGCCATCTCCGGGTGTGGCCCCATGGAGCTCCAAGACCGTGCAAATCATCCCCCAATGAGCTTGGATGGTACCATTGAGCTCATACAGGGTACTATTAACGGCCATTGGAGCTCGATTGCCACCTTTACAGTAGGTCGTACGTACCGAAGCAACTCTGCTGCTGGCGGACAGCGCGCCGGCCGCGCGGGCGCTGGTGCGAAGGGCCGACCTGAACATCGACATGTTGATGATGCTCAAGTGGGTACGAAGTGATGTGGTCGCTCCTCGGGCGACAGTTGAGCGATGTGTGAGCGGACAGGGAGTCGGTGGTTGATGAGTGCTGTCAAGACGAGGATCCTTTTGCAATGAGGAGCTCGGATCAGCCAGTGCACGTGCCAACCTCCTCCGAGTTCAGCTCGTCGGCAGAAAGTCGTGGTACCCTGGACCGTACTCCAGTACAGTAGTTGTGCATAAAAATATCGGCCTTGTCGTTGCTTTAGACCGCACATAGTAACAGCTACCAACAAGCATCGCGGTATACCGGCTGTGAGCCTGCAAGCGTGGCGTTGTGAAAAGTACGGCGGCTCGTAAGCCTAGGTGGCAGATTCCGGCCTGCATTACAACCGCAGTCACCACGATACGCAGTGCCTCACCCCGGATCTCATCGAAGTCTGTCAGCATTGCAATATAACCAAGTACTCAACGCGTGTAGCCTTTTTCGCAAGGATCACCCCGCCCACAGGTCCATCGAGGTCATCTGTAGTCCCTCCCCAACCCACCAGTAGCCGCCGGATATGGCTCTAAATCTGGAGAAACAATTGCAATTCGTAGGGCATCGATGCAATGCACATAAGACATTTATGCTAATGTTTTGAGCAGTATGGCGCATACCATCACGATCCGGTTCGTTGGCCCGGTGCAATGCTGTCCATATGTGTCTCAGCCGACTAATGCCACTAATAGGTCAACGTCGGAATCCATGTTACATGTGTGCCCATGATCCTAATCACAGCCTTTTTATTCGTAAGTACACAACGACTCGCTGTTCCGTTAGTCAAGCTGACGCTACAAGCAGGGCACCAACACCCCAGCTCTACCGTTTCCGTCCTGGCTTACAGTCCCAGACCTGCCGCCGAACCTCGGCACCATCGCCTGCCTTGTGTACACAACACTGTACATTCTCATGGAGCCAGTGGCCGGCGGCCTTCTCGCACCCTTACTGCTCGGCGCCACAGCGTACGCCAACCACCTCACGAGCACCTACGGCATGAAGGCCAATTACATCGCCATTGGGGTCCATGTTTTCTCCTGGATTGCACAATTCGTCGGACATGGAATCTTCGAAGGTCGCGCTCCTGCCTTGCTCGATAATCTCGTTCAAGCTCTCTTTCTTGCACCGTTCTTTGTGTGGCTGGAGGTGCTGTTTATGCTGGGCTATCGTCCGGAGTTGAAGAAGCGGCTGGATCAAAACGTAGGAATAGAGGTTGGGAAGTTCAAATCAGAGAGGGCGGTGAAGGGCAAGACAGCTCCAAATGGCGTTGCTCTAGCTAACGGCCATGCTAATGGGCACGCAAAGTGAGCAAACGTAGAGTCGAACTGTGGGAGAAAGCGTCACTTAGAAAAGGCATTGCGATGGCTCGAAATCTCACATTCCATATACGACCCCAAAGTTACTTGCTCCATGGTGACCGACAACAGGCTACGTCGCAGTCTCTTGTTCGGACGCAGCGACACATGCCGTCACTTCTGCCGAAATTTGATCAGTTGCAGCTCTACTATGCCGCCTGGCTTCCTTAGATGGAGCGGTATGTGAAGTTTATGCACAGCCCTGAAGGAGCACGTCGTCCGAGAAGTGACCTTTAAACGCTGTCTATAAGTGCTGAGCTTTTACCAGCGAAAGTACCCCGCCTACTGTCATTGCTCGACAGAGTCGCATACGGACTTGTCCCCTGTCTTCTCGACCATTGCAGTGCGCATGCACAGCATGCACTGCCAATCTTTGCACTCAACGCACCTTTTTGCACCCTTTACTGTCGGCCGATCAGCCTTCGGTAGACGGCCCTTGACCGTCTCTTGGAGCTTGATAAGGGTGATCTTCGGCGCATGACATGTGAGGCACCTGGGTGCGATGCAGTGAGCAGCAAACACCGGTCTCGGTGCGGCCAATGTTCCATGAAGCATCGAGCTACAGTCGCGAGTCACGGCGTGTGTTTGGATGACCATCGTGGCTGCGAAGCCTATGGGATGTCCAGCATATGCGTTTGGGCTCAGATCTGGCTCAGATTGGCAACCAAGTCCTGTCAAGGCCGCGTAAGCATTCCGAGTTAGATGAGATTGGACATAACTGACAGACCCTGACTGTCTTAGGTTGATCGGCAATAAGCCGGGCCCGGCGAGGGCCTGCTTCTTGTCCGCTAAGCATGAGACCTAGCCTTTCGAGCCGTAGAGATGTCGCAAACTGTTGGCGATTTGTGCTGGCAGCGCTCTGGTTGTCTTGGCATTTGAGTTGGCACGGTTGTTCACGACCAACGCACCGTTCTTTTGACGCTAATTAAGCATATTGTTGTATTGTCGAAACAGAGAAGGTTCTCACGAGGTTACGCTTCATCGTGTGTGAGGCGCTTGTGGTGACGTGTTTAAAAGAGGTGTCAGCCGGCGAATGAACACAAGCGGACAATGCGCGTATGTATTCACTATCGTTGGAAGGCTTGCTCGATGAATATCCTTGCCGCGTCGCCACTTCGAGGTGTCAAGAGCGTTGAGTCACACCCTCCAGGCGTTGCCATAACGACCGAGTGAGGAAGGCACGGCTTGGTGAAGCCTGGAGTCAGGAAATGACGCGTGCGTCGTCAGTCGGACAGACTTTCCAATCAAACAAAGTCCGGCCCTTCGCCTTGACCGCTGTACCGTCTTTCTCTTCTGCCATCAGTCTCCTCGGTTTCAAGCGCAGCGTCTCTCGGACCAAAGCCTCCCCAGCC
Source organism: Baudoinia panamericana UAMH 10762 (assembly GCF_000338955.1). NCBI lineage: Eukaryota > Fungi > Ascomycota > Dothideomycetes > Mycosphaerellales > Teratosphaeriaceae > Baudoinia > Baudoinia panamericana. Next base: position 228,899 of record NW_006911267.1, read on the forward strand.
GTCGAACTCGTCCGCGAACTTCACCGCCGCCTTCAGATAAAACTGATTGGGGTCGCCCCAGGTCTTGCTCGCCTCATGAATACTTCTCAACGCTTTCACAAAGTGCGCATCGGTCCTGTACTTGCCGTTCAACGCCTTCTCCGTCACATACTTCCAGTCTCTGCCTTCGAGCTCAACGAGCTTAATAGTGTCAATGTTGATCTTTGGCCTGAGCTGTGCGATGAAGACCAGAAGGACAAACAGCCACCACTGACGCACAAGAGGAACGTGCCATCTGCTTGGTAACAAAGGTAAAAGCACGCGCACGGCGTGAGATGTGGTAAGAAGATGGACAGCAAAGAAGTCGTAACGCTTGTCTGCCTTGTCCTCCTTCGGCGTCTGAGCGGCCACGAGAAGTGCGACGGCGAGCTTTTGTGACTCGGCAAATTGTTCCTTAGGTCGCTTCAGATCCCATGAGTTCCAGTACTCGAGCGCGGCATTAGCTGTCTCCTCGTTGCTAAGGAGTGTTGTAATGTTGTCGCTGCCCTGATGATCGAATAGACCATCAAACTTCGTCTCGTGCGCCACACGATCAAGAACGGTGAAAAGCGAATCTGTCGGGTTGGCTGCAGGCTTCGTGTACTTCGGATCGTCCATGTACACGTGCCAGTCATTGTAGAAACATGCCGCCAAAGCCAGCGACTCGATCGCCACTGTTCGCGAGGAAAGTTCCTGTGCGTAGCCAAGATGAATCAAAGGGTGCCCTAAGCCGGATATGAGATTGTTGATAAGCGGCTCTTTGCCCTGTAGTAAGAAGTCGTCAAGCAGCGACTGCCAATCGTAACCATGCTGAACCAGTTGATCTTCGAAGAAATCTACGAATGCTCGTTGGTACTCTCTCTTTCCGAGATACTCCCGCCAGTCATGCTTGGCTATCTCGCCAGGACTGTCGTGCCATGACTCGAGGTGCTTGCTCTCTGCGTCGTAGATGTGATTGAGCTGGTCACTGTCCGCACCGAAGATGTAAGCGGAGCCAAGGATATGGGGTGTATGGTTATGGAAGCGGAGGGAGTTGTAAATGACGCTGTGGTTCTGGTGGTTTGCTCGGAGAAGATGTTTCAGCGTTCTTGCTCTCTTTTCAGGTCGCTCTTCAATGTCATGTACTTCAGCCTGGGATGTTATTCAACCGTCAGCTGCCGCTCGTCAGACTGTTTGGGCTTTCGGTCTGAACGCACCTTTGGAAGCTTGATGGCAGTACCGGTTGGTAGACTCCAATTAGGGAGCTGCGGCAGTCTGAACTGAAACATGTTGACACGCAAGAGTGACACGGAATGGAGGGAACAAGGTACTTAGGCTGTTAGTTGGATGAGATGGTCATTCCAGAGAGACAGCGTAGTTGGAGCTGACTGCGGCCTCACATGACGACTCGCCCTCGAAGCTCACATGCAAGGCGCTCATTCCCCGCAGTTAGTTCGCCTTGTCTCACCTGTGTATCGCTTGAGAGTACGAAAGACAATGTACTGTCTCGCCGTATACATTCACGTCTCTTACGCATCGCTGTCAGTCTGTTGCCGAGCATCTTGATACTCTTGGCTGCCTCCGCTGCAGCATGTCAGGTACCAATATGGAAGCGAGCAAGTTTGTGCATTTAAGGTATGGAAGGACTCTCAAGCCTGCGAAGACCAACGTGCGCTATTAAGGGCACGTTGCATACAAGGACTGGCGTATTTGTAGCATACTGTACACTGATCGCAATATCGAGTCTGCGCAGGATATGCGGCTGGCGCACACAGCTCCGATATGGTTTGTCCCGTGGAAGTGGCCCTCGTCTGTCTACGCTCATTGGATACCGGAGTGACGAACACGACCTATAAGCCTGTTTGATCTCCACGCTAGCTTTGCTGCAAGCTTCTTTACTGGATCAGCAAGACAGATGCTAACCCGTACCGCAGCACGACACGTTATCACCTATCATCGACCAATATTACATGTCGGGTAAGCTTTCACCTTCTTGGGTCTCCCAGGCGAGTCCGCGCTCAACCAGCCTTTTCATCTCCGAAGACGCCGGTTGGCAAACGCCACGTCTCGTAAGTTCCCGTCCACCATCCGCTCAACGCTCTCTGCACGCAACAGTTGTCATCTCATTGCTAGGAGTTCGAGAACGGTTTGCAAGCTTGCAGTAGTTGGAGCACCTTATGTACAGTAACGATATGCCGCTTGACTAGCAGAATGCATGGCAGCATAGTCGCCCGGTAGGACATGGCTTGAGTCAGCCATGACTTCCTTTACGTTACATGGGGATGCTTCCGGAGTAGTCAAACTTCAGGTTCATTTCAATTTTCACCTCGCTTGCTCGCACAAGCCACTTGACCCTCACTACTCATTCCAGCAGATTGCGCCTTACTTGACAGATCTCGGATCACACCACTGCATTCGTTGCACATCGAAGCTCTCATACCGTGCCTGACCCAAAGCCATGCGCTACCTATCATATAGGGCAACGGATAATGCATTCCTTCCCGTCCCATGGGCCCGCCCTGGCGCGACATGGCTGCATCGACCAACGACGCACATGCAAAGCCGGTCGAATCTGCCCAGTAGCAGCAACTGTAAGAGCACGGCTAGGAGTTTAATTCTCTACCACCTATTAGTGCCTATCCGATCCCCTGCCACTCTCTTATGCATGTCTCATGCACCCCACTATTAAAGCCTACACTTGACCTGTCAAGAACGAGCGGCGCGCTTCCCACCGGCGCATCAGTCTCCGTACAGACTTTGGGTACAGGTACCATTTGAGTTCAATCGCGATTAACGGCCGTTCTCGAAATCAACGGTTCAGGAACCCCACCGTGGCTCTTATTCTTGACAGTGGTGTTAGACTCCTGCGACATCTTCACTCAGCATTGCGAACCCGTCTTGTTCGTTTCCCTCTCGTCGGCGGATCGCACTGCAGATACGATGCAGTGAAGGACGATCTGGTCAATCTTTGCACTAACTTGGAAAGCACGAGAGCTAAGCTCATGAAGCTACCCGGTCCATGGATCTGGGGAAAGTCGTAGAGAGTGCGCATGGCGCACTTCACCCGCTCTCCGCAGAAGCATCCAACCAAGACCAAGCAGCATCTTCAGCCTTCCGCAGCTTCGAGCGGACCCTACCGTCGTCGCAGAGCCGTGGCTTCAACGTGCAAGATGCGCGGACGTCCAATGATGTCTGGACCGGAGCCATTGCACGATTGCAGGTGCAGGTCTCGCTGAACACTAGCATGCTCGACACGCACCGACGACAAGTCGCGGACATCGAACATGCTCTTGGCCGGTTGCAGCACGAAATGTCGGGTGTGGTTGCGACGGTCCGCGAGCTGAGCGTACGGCCTCTGACGACCGGGCCTCCGCGGCATGATCCTGCTGACCTCGATGTTATCGCGTCGCAGCTCTCTGATGTGACCAACAGAGTCAACGAAATTGACGGATTTAGAATGCAGATGGAGCTCTTGAAGAACCGGATGAGACGCTTCGAAGAGCAATCCACCACACTTCCGGAACCCGGCGCTACGCAAGCGCAGCCAGAACAACATGTGACCCACCCGAACGTGCAGCAACCGCAACCTCAGACACACATGTTGCCCCCTATGACGGCTGCGCTCACGGCATCACCGCCGGTTCCTCGTCTTCACGGCACGCAAGTTCCAGCTTTGCCTTCTCAACCGTACCCTCTGCAGCAGGCAATCCAAGAAACCCGTCCAACCGGACGTGAGCGTGGCATATCGCTCTCGTCACCAATGCAGCTGTACAGGCCCACAGAAGCTTTGCCGCCGCCTACAGCATTGTCCGGCTGGCGTTCAGCTGAATCGCAATCAGTCGTTCCCCTGCCGACGTCTCAATTACCGGTGCAGTACCGTCCGCAAGGTTCTGAGCACGAAACACAGCACAGCGACTGGGCTGCTGTCAATGTCCATCAGCCAGTGAAGCGCCACTTTGATGATCAGCGCGCATTTGAAGCGTCTTCGGCACCCACCTCGCCCAAGCGACCAAGGCTTGCCCCGATTATGCCACGGAGTAGTCTTAATGAGGAGCCGTACACACTACCACCAACTAACGCACAGCTGCCAGGAAGTGCAGTGGCTGCCGATGGCTCGTTCCAATCTCACAATCGTGCGTCCTCTGACGGGTCACAGTCGCAGCCACACCCACTCTATACTCCGGTATCTTCAAGTGGCTACCGTTTCATAACCTCATCGGCGGAGATGGACGCACAGGCAACCTGGCGTGCCGACTCTGAGAGCGTATCGCAAGTGCAGCAAGCCGCCCAGGGTGGCAGTCGAGGAAAAGCTCGAAGTGCCCGCGGAAAGTCTCGCGGACGTCGTGGGAGAGCGGGCGCCTACCATAGTGCTACCGACTCACAAGAGCTTGTTACTTCGGAGTGGGAAAGGCCGGACTTGGGTGGCGATCATACTTTACCAAATGGCTACTACAATCCAGTTAGCGTCGTTCAGAGTGGGCAACCCGAGACTCCAGGAGGCGCGGTAGGCCAAGTTTCGGAGCACGTAGATCATGATCTGCAAGCTGCTGAAGCTCATGGACCGTCACACGAGCCGTTTGCTTCCCAAACAGACGCTGTGCTGGGTAGTTCCGGCAAGAAGAGCCGGAGCAAACCTATCCGCAACGCAGATGGCGTGCTCATTCGCAAGGATGGCAGGCCTGATATGCGTTCCGTCAGCTCGGCGAACAATCTCCGTAAGGTGCATGCGAAGAAGGAGGCCGAACGAGCGGAGGCGGAAGGCAGAACGCCAACTTCCGCTCGCTCACTTGCGCCAGCTCTGTCGAGTTCTATGTCAGACGATGAGCGCGCACGATCTCGTTCAGGGACGCCGGGATCAACGGCTACGAGAGAGGGTGAGTTGGAGGTTGACGCCCAAAAGCGTCACCGGGACTCCATGAGCGGCGTTTTTCTGCAGGGCCATGGATCTGATGGCACGAATGACAGAGGCTCAGCGGAGGCGTACTTCCCACGCCGGGAAAAGCTTGCTCCAGTGCCAGAGGCTGTCATGAAGACAGAAGAGCAAGATGGTGAGGACCTCGAAGTGGCCAGAGACACGAGGATATCGACGGATAGCTTGTCAGGGGAGGCGTACAAGCGGGACCGGGCAGCAACAACGACCGATCATCCACATCACCAGCGTGAGAGTCAGGACTCCTTAGCCGGAAACGAGAAGAAAAGGGAGGAAGTGGATGACCAAGGTTCTGAGCATGATAATGAGCAGCATGCCGCAAGGCCGTAAACCGTCGTACCCCTAGATAGCAATTGAATCTCGCCTCTCGAGACTATGGCACGCTTTTACCGTTGAGCATCTTCATGGGCTAAGGAAACCTCCAAGCTGTTTCGCAATGTATTCGCTAGCGCCATTCTCGGCTAGATCCGTGCAGTAGTGGCAAACTAATTCGATGACATTAAAGGCCTGGAGGCTTGATGTCAGTTACGTTTTTCAGATCTATACGCCGGAAGTCTTCTCGTCAGTGGGCTCTCTCTGAATCTCTGGAGTTTACGCGTGAGACAGGGTAAAGCTGTAGTCGCCGAAATGACTCGGCTGAAGCGTTCGAGGGACGAGACCGACAACGATCATTTCGGCATGGGATCAACCGTCTCACTGCTGAATGGACAGTCTGGATCAACGACGAACAACAACACGCAGCACGTCGACAGTCCGGCCTCTACCAACGGCAATGGAGACGCCGATGGCTGGCAGCAAGTTGAAGGCCGCAAAGCGAAGCGCCGCAAGAAGCAGTCACAGAAGCAATCCGACAATTACCCTTCAATCACGCACTCCTCACATGCCCGTCTTCAAGCGTCTGTGAAGATTAGTGACCTTCAAAATCTAGCTTTGTATCTCCTCGCAGATGGTAACGCGCCGCAGTGGATCTCTGTAAGACATCATGGCGCCGTACGAAAGGTCGTGGTGCTTATGGTGCCAGGACTCGAGGCTGGCATGTTTGACAACCAAATACCCCTCTTGTCAACTGAAGAAGAAACCGCAGATGGCGCCAAGGAAACGACTGGTGACGGACATTCTGCAACCGGAGACTCTTCCATAAACTCTCAGCCAGTACCTCGGAAGCTCAATATCTCGCCAGACGATTTTTATCCTGTCAGGCTTGTACGTGATCGCTTGCCAGAGCCTTTACAGCCTCTGAGCGACGTCTTCGAGCACATCTGGCCTATCCGCACTCCCGGCGACGACAAGTATGCACGAATGCATTCGCCACTTGCCGCAATGCTCACTGCACCCATCGTTAAGACCAGGGAGGAGAAGAAGGCCAAAGGGCCGCAACCTCCGCCAGAGGGCAAGGCTTGGAGGAACCAAAGAACTCCTGTGACTGAGTTACTGGCTACGACCGACGAGCTGTGTGAAGGTGGCTACGTACTTCACCCTGCCCACTATGAGGGGACGCCACTCGCACAGGCAGAGATTGCCCGACGGGAAGCGAACAAGTCCACAGCCTCGGACCGTTGGGTTGACGTACCAGGCATACCGTCTCTGGAGTCTGGCGATCCGCCAGAGGAAGCCATTCAGAAAGGCTCTGTCACCGCTGGCCGCAAAGTCTTCGCTATGGATTGTGAGATGTGCATCACCTCGCCATCGGGTGTGACACCGCAGGTCTTTAGTCTCACTCGCGTCTCGATAGTTGACTGGGATGGCAACACAGTACTTGATGAACTCGTCAAACCGTCCGAACCTATTACAGACTACCTTACCCCGTACTCTGGCATCACCGCTGCACTTCTCGAAAATGTTACAACCACACTTTCTGACATACAGCGAAAGCTCTGCTCCATCTTCACGCCGCAAAGTGTACTTGTCGGCCACAGTCTGAACAGCGATATGAACGCCTTGCGGATGACGCACCCGTTTATCGTTGACACGACCTTCCTGTTCCCTCACCCTCGTGGTCCGCCTTTGAAGTCTAGCCTCAAGTGGCTGGCGCAAAAGTATCTCTCGCGTGAGATACAAAAGGGTCATGGCAAGACAGGCCACGACAGTATTGAAGACGCCAAAGCTTGCTTAGACCTGGTGAAGCAGAAATGCGAAAAGGGTAAGGCGTGGGGCACACCTGAAGCGTCTGGTGAGAGCATCTTCAAGCGGCTCGCACGCACTAATAGGCCGAAGAGGGACAAGGTGCATCCCAGCGGCGAAGATGAGCCGCGTATGGGTGCGGTGGTCGATTGGGGCGACCCAGCAAGAGGCTACGGTGGTCAAGCTAAGGTGACCATTGGTTGCGAAAGCGACGCCGAAGTTGTTGCCGGCGTCGAGCGCGCAACCAAGGGCGATGATACGAATGCTGTTGTTCCCTTAGGCGGCTGCGACTTTACGTGGGCTCGCCTGCGTGAGCTAGAGGCCTTCCGCGGATGGTGGGATAAAAGCAAGCTCGTCGACTCCGACGCTCTTCGGTCATCCACGCAAGCTGCATCTGTAGAGGAGACGCTGGCCTCCGTCGTCAAGCAGACAGCAGAGAATGTGCAGGCAATCTACGACTCTCTGCCGCCTTGCACGGCATTCATCGTTTATTCCGGCTCCGGCTCCCCAATCGAGCTAAGAGAGCTGCAAGCACTTCAGCAACAGTTCAAGGATGAGTACAAGGTGAAGAAGTGGGACGAGCTGTCCGTGAAGTGGACTGATACGGAAGAGCAGAAGCTCAGGCGTGCATGCGAGAAGGCTAGGAAGGGGATTGGGTTCGTGACCGTGAAGTAAACGGTCGCTTTCCAGGGCATAAGTCCATATGGTGTCGCGTACCTCACGTGGAAGCTCGGGCAGGCGGCATAGTCCTGCAGGTACTGGGGATGCTGAACTCTTTGACGCCGCGGTCCCCCTTTCCGAAATGAGTTGGTGCAAGCTTGTTCAACAAGATGTTGTGGTCACACCTTTCAGTCCGACCAAGACCAGCATACGGAAGCGAAGCCTAGCTGACCGATTCAAAAGCGGCTTGGTGATGCGGCGGAGTAGCGTGGTTTGAGCATCAACAGATCACAATTCCTTAGGGAGTGGCATAGTCGCACAGGGTGGGATCTTCAGACCACTCACTTTCCTGTCCCGACAGCCTCCTTCACCATCCTCGCCACCTCGCTCCGCTCCACCGCCTTCCCATCCAAACTGCCACCAGGCGCCAGAAGCTTTTTCAACACATCGCCCATATTCACAGCCTTCCCGCTCGCCGCAGCCTTCATTTCTTCAACCACACCGCTCACCGCCTCCTTAATCTGCTCCATCCCCATCGTCTGCACACTCCCGGCATACTCCTCCATGATTTCCGCCTGCTTCTCCTCCTGCTCCACCAGATCTTGCCTGCCTGCTGACTTGAACTCTTCGCTGGCAGTCTTGGCGGCTGCGGCTCGTTTGCGGAGTAATGACAATAGTTGCATGTCCGTCTTGATGGGACTGTTTGTCTTGGCGGCATTGGTTACTTCAGCTAGGACGTTGCGGAGGACGTTCAGGCGGGGCTTGTCCTTTTCTTGCATGGCGGTCTTGAGGTCTTTGCGGAGCTTGAGGAGGAGCGGAGGTGCTGAGGGTAGTGATGGAGTCGAAGGGGTGGCGTAGCGGCGGCATTGTGGACAGACGTAGCTTTGCTGTAGCCATGTGAAGCCTCTATATAGGCTTCGTGACGGGGTGAGAGCCATGGTGGCTTCCAATGGCACACGTTGATGTGAATGAGACGCCAGACCCGGGGGGTTGGAGCAGCCAGTTGGTCCAAGCTTCTTGAAGACGCGAGAACGCGACTGAATGTGAGCTTCCATCGCGTTGAAAGTTTACGAAAGAAAAGGCTCTGCTATAGTCGCCGCCCGTCGCACAATACCATACACAGCAATACAGCTCGTCCGTCTACCGGCTTACTCCCTGGATCAAAAACCCTCCTCCACCCGCGACACTTGCACCGCTCATCCTATGACCAGACATTCACTCGCCCGGTAATGCGCTGCTGGCTTAGCCAAAATACTCTCACCGTCGTCTCGACAAATTCGCGATAGCATATCGTACTCGCAGTTCTCCCTGCAAAGGACATCATGGCCGCCGTCGCAGGCCCGCAGACGCCCCAGCGTCCACTCCCTGGCGACTTCATCAACACTCCCGCACCGCAAGCGCCGACCATCTTCGCTCAACAGGCCGCGACCCTCCGCCAGAATCCACAGCCACCCGCAACGAACAATGGCAGTATCTCCCAGTCAAGCATTCCACAAATATCACCCGTGCAGCGCGGCGCGCGCACCATTGACGGCATGCTGGCACAAGAAGCCCGCTTTCCGGAGCTGGAAAGCTACGCGCAGCAAGGCATGAGCGGCGAGTACGAGCTGCCTACCAATCCAGCTTGGTTGCCGTACCAAAAGCTCAAGATGTACGACCTCCCGGCTGCGATCATTGAGCAAGCCAACCAGACTGTGGGTGGGCTGCAAATGGGCGTAATGCCGGTTCTCAGCCATTGCTGGGCGGTGATGGACAACTGTCTGTATCTGTGGGACTACACCATGCCGCAGCCAGAGCTTATTGGATTTGAGGAGAACTCGCATCCCATAACTGCGGTCAAGCTTGTAAGGCCGAAAGCGGGCGTATTTGTGAAGGAGATTACGCATCTTCTTGTTGTGGCGACGAGCGACACCATGCTGTTGCTCGGTGTGGCGAGTCAAGCTACCTCGACTGGTGCGAAGACCGTCTCATTATACAATACCAAAATGTGGATTCACACGAAGGGTCTTAACGTGCAGCAAATTGAAGCTTCACATCGGACGGGTCGAATCTTCTTCCTAGACTCTGGCAGTGAAGACATCTATGAGTTCCAGTATCAGCAGGAAGAAGGCTGGTTCAGAGGCAAATGCGCACGGATCTGCCATACTAGGAGTAACTACGATTTCGTGCCTGCACCCGTGAAGGCTGTCGGCTCGCTCATCGCGCCCAGCAAGAGGCAAAGAGTGCTCAAGAGACTAGCGCTGGACGACTCACGAGATCTGTTATACACACTCAGCGACACGAGCGAGGTCAAGATCTGGGCAGTCAAGGAGCAAGTGAAGCTTACTCTCTCCCGACCAATGGCCAGCCTACTGCAGAACACAAGCCACTTCACTGGCCGTACGGATCTACTATACGCGCAGGGTGTGCAGATTGTAGATCTAAGTATTATTCCGGCAAGCGAAGCGGGCAGACTTAGCGTCATGGCGACCACCAACACCGGGTGCCGACTCTACCTCTCCGCCACCCGCGGTTACGGTGGCAACGCCGACGCATCAAATCCGCCCAGTAGTATGCAGATCTTACACATTCGCTTTCCACCGAGAGATCTCTCGGCGCCTGCTCCGCAACAGCAGTCCAACTCTACTGCCGTCACACCTTATAATGGCGGTGCGCAAAGCAACGTAGACACATCGTCACGTGCACTTACGCCCACGGACGCCGCACGTCGGTTACCGCCGGGATACTTTCTCGCCTATCAATCTCCCAACTCAGAGTCCTCCCGTGGTCAGCGAGTCTTCTGCGCCGCACCCGACTTCGCACGCCTGAAGAACCCTCAAGACACATCCTCCATGTCGAGCCGCTTCGTCGAATACGGACAGTGGATCGAGTTACCCTCAGCCTACTCCATGACTGCCCTCGTCACACCAGACTGCACTTCGTTCAATAGCCCCATCGGCTTTGGCAACGAGCTGGCTGTGCAATTTGATCGTTCTTCTACGGAGATCGCTATCATGACCGCCGACGGCGTACAGACCATCAGGCGGAGACGACTGGTCGATGTCTTTGCAGCGATGATGCGATATGCATCCACGGACGAAGAAGGTCGGGAAGGCGACATCAAGCGCTTTGTCCGGACATATGGCCGAGGCGAGACGGCTGCCACAGCGCTGGCCGTCGCTTGTGGACAGGGTGTTGATGTCAGCTCCGACTCGCGCATCACCGCCGTCACTGAACCCGACGTGATCGAAGGCGCACGGAAGGCTTTCATTGACCACGGTGGTAAGCCAGAGTACAATGCTAACGCGGTCGTGGAACGTAATGCTGAGCCGCTCGACTCTGTCCGGCCGAGTCCGAGGCACGAAGGGTTAGCCCTCTATATATCACGCCTCGTACGCTCCATCTGGTCTGCGCGCGTCATCACGGAGATGATTCTACCTGGCGAGCCGCCTCGGATGCTTCCCACAATCCCGCTCGACAGACTGCGCACCGTACAAACAGACCTCAACAATCTTTCGGGCTTTCTCAATCGCAACCGTGCTTTCATCGAAGGCCTTGCGGGTCCTCCTTCGCAACCTGGCCGTCCAAATTCGCGCCAAGACGAGATTGCAAACCATGGTGAGCATAGAGCTATGACCGGTCTTGTACAGCTCATCGCAAGCATCGTCGAAGGTATCAGCTTCGCGCTCGTACTCTTCGACGAACGTATCGAAGAGATTTTTGCCGCGCTGTCCGAAGAAAGCAGAAAGCGAGCCAAGGAGCTAAGGTTTGAAGAGCTCTTCGTCTCGAATACCGGTCGCGAGCTGGCGAAAGAGCTTGTCAAAGCGATCGTCAACCGCAATATCGCGAACGGCAGCAACGTCGATACAGTCGCTGAAGCTCTACGGCGCCGCTGTGGCAGCTTCTGCTCTGCTGAAGATGTTGTGATCTTCAAAGCTCAGGAGCAGGTGAAGAGGGCCAGCGAGGCGGGTGGGCAGAGCGAGACCGGTCGCGTGCTGTTAAACGAGAGTCAGCGGCTGTTTTCCAAGGTTGCGGCAAACCTGAGCGAGGAGCATCTGAAATGGGCCGTGGAGCAGTATGTTGGCATGCAGTTTTATGCGGGCGCTATTCAGCTTTGCCTTGTGGTTGCGCAGGAGCGAGATCGCGCGAAGAGGGCTTGGGGCTGGGTGAAAGAGGGGTGTGCGGAGGGTGATGCGAGGAAGGTGGAGTTTGAGAAGAGGAAGAGCTGCTACGGCCTCATCTTCGCCACGATTGAGGCACTGGACCGCGCGACTAATGCGGACGGAGGGCAGACTCCTCTTGTGACTCGGAGGCGGAACGAGGCGTACGACGTTATCAATGGCTCCGACGACGCCGTTTTCCAGACGTGCCTCTATGACTGGTACATCTCCATCGGCCAAGCGGAGCGACTCCTCGACGTGGACAGCAGCCACGTAATCGACTACCTCAAGCGTCGAAGCCAAGACCATCGCGAGCACGCCGACTTGCTTTGGCGATACTACGCCCACCACAATGACTACCTAGCCGCAGCCGCCACACAACTCGACCTCGCCCGCGGCTACTTCGAGCTCAGCCTGGAAGAGCGCATCCACTACCTATCCCGCGCCCGCACAAACGCCTCAACCCGTACCACCCTTCTCATGGACAGTCGGCAGAGCAAACAGCAACTCCTTCGCGAGATCGGCGACTTGCTCGAGGTAGCAAACATCCAAGACGATATACTGCAGCGCATGAAGTCCGACTCCCGCCTTACCGCCGAGCGCCGCGAAACCGTGCTAAACCAGCTACACATGTCCGGCATCTTGCCCCTGGGCGATCTGTTTAATCAGTACTCCGACCAAGCGGACTACCACGACATCAATCTCCTTATCTTCCACGTAGCGGACCACCGCAACCCGCTCGACATCCAACGTAGCTGGAGCGAGCTCGTGCGAAGTGAGGAGAACCGTTCGCTAGCTGACCCCTCCGGTCCGGTCCCTTGGGAACGCATAGGCGAGAAGATCCGCGATTTGGGTCGACGACTGAACCTCTCTGAATCCGTGTTTCCGGTTCCATTCCTCTTGCACTTGTTAGAGAAATGGGCCATCCATCCTCGGGAGCATGTGCCGCCGAAGAACTGGGCGGTTGACATATTCCTTGATCTGGGCGTGCCTCATGAAGTGCTCCTGCCGGAGTTGGAGCGGTTGTTCTACCTGGGCGAGCATCCGTTCGTGGGGACGAAGAGGCGAGGGGCGGCGGGAAGCATGGTTTATGTCATCCGACAGTGGGTCCGTGAGAGTGAGAGGAAAGGAGAGAGCTGGACTGAGGAGAGTATCGAGGTGATTAGGGGTGTGCTGCAGGGTGTGCTTGGCGAGCAGGGAATGCTTAATGAGGAGGGGAGGAGGGAGGCTGGGGATCTATTGGCGGCGATAGGGGGACGCTGATCGAATGTGTCTTGATAGGAGAGAGATTGATGGGCTTAGCGAGGCGTTTGCAGCATCGTTTCTGGACCATTGCGATGCTATCTGGCTGGTCTTGGAATATCCACCGCAGCATATTGTGCATGAGCGAAAAAGCGTGGCAAATACTACTGATTCAGACACTCTTCAACGCATTTATCTCGGCAGCTTGAATCCATCTCCCGTCAATGGCTTTCTTCCACAAGCACACCGTGCCGTCATCTCCACTCGACGTTAGCAAGTCGCCCATATACGACCAGCTGACCCGCCACGGCGCGCCACCATGCATCGCCAGCTCTGCGATGAGCTTCGACTCCTGCTTGATGGCGCCAGGTACGCTGGCGTTCTCCTCTCGTCTGCCTCGTGCACCGCCTGCGAGACCGGCACCTATGCCTGATCGCGCGGGTCGAATGGAAGGTGCACGCGAAGACAAGCCGTCTTGATCAGCTGGTTGGTCAGCATTGCTCAACGTAGACAGAGCTGCCATACCGGGCGTATGCAGCTCATAGATCCTCACGAATCCGTCTTTGCTCGCAGAAGCGATCAGGTCGAAACCGCGCATACTGCCATTAGCCCAACTAACGTCTCGCACCAGCGTCTTTGCGCCTTCAAGTACAGCGGCGGTGTAGAATTTGCGGTCGCGGTCTGTGCGGAAGATCTTGACTACGTCGCCTACAGCTACCGCTAGACCAAGACTTTTCCGGTCGAGGCCGGCGAGTATCGCAGGCCAGGTGGGGAGTTTCTCTTTGTGCCAGCTCAGGCGGAAACCGGTCTCGTCCGTTCGCGGAGGCGTGCGGCAGAGGTAGTCAGACCACATGATGCGCCAGGCGGAAAGGTCGCTGTGATCTTCCGGCTCGCTGACGGAGAGGTACCCATCCCGTGTGATTACGGCTAGATAGGTTTCAGAGCCTATGTTCTTAATGTCAAGGGACATGTAAGGCACTCCTGTAGCAGAGACTTGCTCAAAGATCTTCTTGAAGCGGCGGCCAGAGTTCGGCACTTCATTGACATCTTCCATCCAGATGCGGAGGAGACCGTCTTCGCCAATCGTGCCGAGGTGGGTGCCGGAAAAGGGACCGTTCCACTTAATATCCGTCACTTCGGCGTCGTGAGCGAGCCAAACGTCGGTGACAGTCCAGTGAGCGGAAAGCTCGCCATCTTTGGTGCGCTCGTGGTGGTCCCACACTTTGACGCGATGGTCGGAGGAGGCAGTGGCCATGCGCGTGCCATAAAGATTGAAGCTGGTGGCCAAAATGAGATCATGATGGCCGTGGGAGAAGCGGTGGAAGTCATTCTGCGCCATTGTTGCCAGGTCATGCGTAGATTAGATATACTGTCTGGCGGCTCAACAGACAGTCACGGCTAATCATAATTGCCGCCAAGGATACTTGTACTACATGAGCTCCATCTATCCGTCTGTACATTGCTCGCTACGGCTATGCAGAGCAATACCTATGCCTTGCAAGTTCTGGTCGATGCTGTTGCGTCCATCATATGCAGTGCAGCTAAGAAACACATGCATCTGAGCTCGGAGTGGCTGATGCGCCAACGGCTGTGGCGGAACTCAGTTGCGGCAACCCCTGTCCATCGAATCATCTCGACAGTTGTCTTCACGAGAATAATATGTGCTTTCAACATGCATGTAGACAACACCCACAGGCGTAATGCAAGAGCTCAGCAGTACGGAAACGTACTCATTGGGCTTGCTAACCGTAGCATGCATAGCGGTCCTCATCAACGCTTGGAGCAGCGATGGTGAGCCACTGTTCGCTTCCATTGCCATCAGCGGGATTGCCTTTGCCTTCACATACGGTCTGATCAGGTGGACTGGTGATGTCTTCATCAAGCGTGGTTACAAAGGCCGCGACATGTCGAAAAAGAATGCAGTTGTCATGTAGGACACCTTATGCACACACCACGAAGTCCGTCGAGCTGACACATGTGAGAGACCGGAGGCCATGGGCTTGGTATGCGCACTGGTATACCTTTTAGCGATTGTCAATTTCTTGCCGTTCGCCTTCAAGCGAGACATCGTCGAGGTCACCACTGGTGGCGGGAACAAAGATGCTGTCCTTGAAGCCCAAGACATTGAGATGGGTCGCTTCTTGCACCGCTTTCCTCTCGAAAAGGTACTTTGCAGGTCAGGGCGGTATGCTGAGCGCAGCAAGACTAATGCTAGAGCAGCTTGCTTCCTACGGCTTCGCATATGGTACACTGGCATCTGTGACCATACTCGGGATCCTGGACGATTCGTTTGACATGCGATGGCGACACAAGTTCTTCATCCCAGCCTTTGCCGCCCTGCCGATGCTGGCGCTGTACTTTGTTGACTTTGGCGTTACGCACGTCGTCGTGCCATTACCGTTGCGAAAGTACATGGGCGAGTTGATCGATCTGGGCGGCCTCTACTACTTGTATATGGCGGCAGTTGCGATCTTCTGCCCGAATTGCATCAACATTCTTGCCGGAATCAACGGGATCGAGGTCGGACAGTCGCTGGTCATTGCGCTCCTCATCGCGCTCAATGATATGCTTTATTTGCTGCCGAGCGTGCATCAGCCTCATCCAGCCGCGGATTCGCATCTGTTCAGCATCTACCTGCTTCTACCGTTCATTGGCGTCTCGCTGGCACTTTTAAAGCACAACTGGTACCCAGCCAAAGTCTTCGTTGGCGACACTTACTGTTACTTCGCCGGCATGGTATTTGCAGTTGTCGGCATCCTGGGACACTTCAGCAAGACGCTCCTACTGCTGTTCATCCCGCAGATTTTTAACTTCGTCTACTCGGTTCCGCAGTTGATCGGCATTGTGCCATGTCCTCGGCATAGGCTTCCGCACTTCAACGCAAGGACGGGTCTCTTAGAACCGTCAGTCGCAACGTTCAGCAATGAGAAACCCTTGCGACCCATTGTAGGAGCCGTGCTGAAGCTGCTCGGCAAAGCCAAGCTCCTGCGCGTTCAGACGGACAAGGATGGTCGTGTGATCGAGACGACCAATCTCACGATCCTAAATTTATGGTTGGTGTGGCGAGGTCCACTGAGGGAAGATAGACTGGCGGCCGAAATCCTGGTCATGCAGTCACTATGCGGGTTGCTAGGGCTGTGGGTGAGACATAGCCTCGCCTCACTGTTATTTACGGCGGACAATAGATTTTGATCTCCGTCACTGGCGCAAATAGACTTTAGAACGACGCCACGAGCGCTGTCGCTTCACACGGTGGGCAACGAAGCCTACATAATACGGCGTTTATTGATGTGAAGTAGTGCGCGTGTGCTGTCTCATGCGACCAGTCTGGCGGCAATTTCGCTCTAGCATGATATCCGAGGTCTCCCTCAGTGAGCCGTGGCTGCCATCTGCGTCAGTGGAGCGTTTTAATTTCCCTTATCGGTGGACATGAAACGGCTGGCGACCGTTATGCAACCTTGGCCAGGCGCTCGGAACCTCCCGTCCTAGCGTTCCTGCCGCACCTCCTGCATATTGTCGCTTATAGGCACCCTTCCAACATTCTCAGTCTCATCCTCCTGACAGTCCGTGCAATCTTCGAGAGTGAGGATGTGCGAGCGTTTGCGGGGGGGAGCCGTTTAGGATGGCAGAGCTGGCTCTCACTCTACGCCTAAAGGAGCGCTCTCCGTGGTTAGGCGGGCCACCGTTCAGTTTGTTTTCTGTGTTTCATATACATACCTCTTGCCTTCCGTACACCATCCTTCTCCCTGCCACTTTACCACATCGTCGCCCGGTGCACGCCTCTGCGAGGTTCGGCCTGGTTGCCTCTGTCACTCTTTTGGATCCTAGTCGCTCATTTCATACGCTCCATTGAGCGGTCCATTCCTTCACAACAAACATTATCTGCCGCCCTTTGCGACCATAACTGTTGGCACTGAACTCCTTTGATCTGCGATTACTTATCGACGACCATAGACAGGCAACATGTACAGCATTCGAGCGTTCGCCACTTTGGCCTCTCTTCTCCGATTAGCATCTGCCGCCGATGTTTTCGCGCATTTCATGGTCCAGAACACCTACGCTTACGACATCAACCAATGGAAGACCGACATGTCGCAAGCGCAGGCAATTGGTGTTGACGGCTTCGCGCTCAACTGGATACCGCCGGACTGTGTGCCCGGTCTTGACTGGACTGTCGCGCGCATCAACGATGCTTTTACTGCGGCAGAGCAAGTGGGCTTCAAGCTCATGCATTCCTTTGACATGAGCTACAGCGTATGCGATGTCTACTGGAACCAGACTTTCATGGCCAGCATACTATCGACACATGCCGGTAGTTCTGCTGCATACCGCTGGAACAGCAATCTCCTCGTATCTACATATGGCGGCGACCAAGTCGTGCAGTACGGCAATCAGTTCTTCCAGGGGTTGAAGAATACGATGCAGAGCTCCAACGCTATTTCAATCGCGCCCGCTCTCACGACGTATTCTATGAGCGCCCAGTATGATGCGTCGAGTGCAGCCTCAAGCCTAGTGTCAGACTACCCATCCATTGACGGCTACCTTAACTGGCAAGCCTGGCCTCTCGATGTCCAGCAGAACAGTAGTGTCACACCTGACCAGGCTTTCCAATCTGCATTGAAAAGCAAAGGTCGGGCTGGACCTTACGTAATGGGTAAGTTTATTCTCTTCCTTGTGATGGCTCTGCTCCTGCTGATCCGATCTAGCTGTGTCACCGTGGCAGTACAAAGATCTCAATGACGGCAACCCACTTGATGCTTGGGTGGCTTACAGCGACACGCTCTTCCCGGACCGCCTCCGGCAGCTGACAAGCGATGCTATTCAGCCCGATATCATCGAGTTGCTGAGCTGGAATGACTTCTGCGAGTCTCACTACCTCCGCGACCTGCCGTCCCAGGATATCACCGCAAAGGACTACGTTGAGCTCGGTGACATGGGCAACTACGTTTGGGGTCAAAGTCATTCAGCGTGGCGCGTCATTGCAAAGTACTACCTTCACTGGTGGAAGAACGGCTCGCCGCCAGCAATCACTGAAGACCAGGTAGTCTTCTGGCACCGCGTTCACCCCAAGGATGCGGTCTGCACTGGCGGCTCGTCTACCGGCATTCGAAACAACGACATGCCGGAAGACGCTGTCTTCGCTTGGGCGCTCGTCAGTGAGAACTCCACTATATCCATGACGGTCGGGAGCAACCAGTACTGGAATTTTGAGGCAGACAATAGTGGCCCAACGATGAACATGGTGCCTTTCCCGTCTGATCTCACCGGCAACGGCGTAACGCCCATAGTGGCGATCATGCGCAACGGCCAGCTACTGGGGGTCTCCAACAGCTCGCAAGCGATATCGAGCGATTGCGCCTATCAGAACTACAACCCTGTTGTTGGCTTAGTAGGACCAGGCTTATGATCATTGAAGCGTGCTTTTCACTTCGAGATACCCTTCTGCAAGCTATGGATTTGGTTGCATATATTCAAACTTTGGCTGATGGCGGCAATTTGATGATAGAGATGACTGACGCTATTTGAATACAATAGAGGAGCACAGGCTCTGTCCGTCCAACATATGATGCAAATTTTCTTGTGGTTGACGTCAGCATACGGTTACGTTTAGCCCATAGCCTTCGTCGACGTACCACAAATCTTCACTTGACCAGAATCAGTCTACCGGTACTTCCCTCCCCATTGTACGCACGCAGCAAGACGGGAACACTCGTGGCACCTTCTCCATACCCTCCATACAGCGGCTTGGGAGCCTCGAACGGTATGAAATCGGTCTCCAACGACCATTGGCCGCTTACGTGCTCAACCTGTACGGTGACCGAAGGCTTACTCAAGTCCGACCCGGACCCTGCGACATAGGCATCGATAGTCACCGTATCACCGGGTTTGAGGTCGACAGTGCCGGAGATCCTAAGACGTCCTTCGCCAATACGCATGGCATGGGATTTCACTAGCGCTAGGCCTTGTCGGCGTTGTACGTCCGGAGATTTGTGGCCGAGAGGAACAAAATCAGACTGTAACGGTGGCGTGAGCGGTGGTGGTTCACGCCGCCTCGACTGCTGCTCGAATGCAAATGCATATTTCAGAAGGTCGCTGTCTTGCCCGTGCTTGCCAGCGAAGGTGAGGTTGACAGGCATGCCAGAGCCTACCATGAAGCCCATGGTCACCGATACTGTAGGTACGCCCTATGAGATCTGTTAGATGAGCCTTACATAAGTAGGGCTTGCTTGCACTTACCATGTGCCGGATTGCTCGATTGCCGTTGCTATATTTGACACCGTTCTGGAGCGCATGCTTCGCGCTCTCCTCATTGATTTCGAGATCCGCTTTGCCTACGTCGCCATTTGCCGGAAACACGACCATATCAATGCCACGTTGGTCCATCCAATCTTCAAGATCGCGCTTGCGTTGGGCTTCGAGAGCTGGCAGCGCCTCTCGGATCCCGTCAATTTCCCAGATCGACTTCCCATGTCGCTCTCGAGCAGTCTCAACAAGCGCTGGGTAGTTCATAAAGTTCTTCGTCTCAAGCCACCGGTCCGGTAGATAGCCCTCTGGTCTGTTCGGGAAGAGCTTCGCACCGTCAACAGATGCGAGCTCCAGATAGTGTGGGTCCCCGTTGGCTTTCAAGAAATCGTCCCATAGGTACGAAACAAGCTCGCCACGCTCTTTGCCATTCCAGTCGGGTTTGAATCCCACAACATTGTTGGTGTGGCCGGAAACCGAATCATCCTCGTAGTTCGTTACCAAAGGGAAGTCGGTCTCAACGACACTCGCCCCAAGCAATTCTAGATCAGATTTGGCGCGCTTCCAAAGCTCAAGCATCTTGGGGGACACCGTGGTTGGTTTCGCTCTCGGATCGTTGCCACCTACGAGGGAAGCAGGCACTGCGATTTTCTTCCCTTGGAGTGAATCCGCCGTGCTCTCGGACAGGTCTGAATAGGTTGGCCGCTTCACTTTTGGTACTTCAACAAACTCCTGCTGGCGCCAGAAGTCACCTTTTGTCGTCGTGTCCTCCGCCGTAAGGACGTCGGCAATTGCGAGCATGTCCACAACCCTCCTTGCCATGGGTACAACAACGTCGCAAGTAGGGTACAACGGCCAAATTCCTCGAGGAGAGATGACGGTACGCGAGGGTGTATATGCAATGAGCGCATTATTTGACGCTGGCGATCGACCCGACGAGACCGTTTCTGAGCCGAGACCGAAGGCCGCAAAACTTGCTGCAGTTGAAGTTGCGGCACCGTTGGAGGAGCCTGACGAGAAGGCTGCGGTGAGGTACTCAAGGTTGTAGGGGCTCTCGGCTCGCCCATACAATCCCCTGTGCATGCCAGAAGCCATCATGGGTGGGGTATTCGTACGGCCAAGCAACACAGCACCAGCCTTGCGCAGTCGCTCTGCCACGAACGAGTCTTCGTTGGCAACAAGATGTTCAAGTGCGGGTGAACCGGATGCACAAGTCATGCCCTTGTACATCATGCTGTCTTTCAGTGTGTATGGGATGCCGTCAAGCTCGCTTCGAAGCTGGCCTGCAGCACGCCTGGTATCCGAAGCGGAAGCCTCGTCGAACACACTGGGGTTGTAGATGATGATGGAATTGAGACATGGTCCGCGACAATCGAACGTTAGGATGCGTTGGAGATACTTGGTGGTGAGCTCTACGCTGGTGATCGCTCCTTCACACAGTGCACTCTGCAATTCTGCAATACTGGCTTCGACAATGTTCTCCCTCATCAACCATGACCACAAATCTAAAAGAGTAGAGCATACCATACCATAATGGGTCCGTTGATGGCCATGGCTTCTGCTGTTGTTGCCTTGCAACTAAAGGGTGTGGCGTCTAAGGCCTTGCCCTCTGTATCTAGTGCTTTACAACATCAGGAGCTCAGAGATGCTACAGTATGGTCGTGTACGTGGTCCACACGCACTGATAAATATGACTGGTCGGTTTCACTTCGCCCGTATGTAATGATTGTCTGTACTCTGTATTTGCATGTTCATTTGAAGCGCGGTTGTGTAGTAGGCTCGCCTGCTTGCTGTTGCCATTTATCAACGAGACGGGCCCACAAAAAGCTGGCCGCCTTCGCCACCACCTGCTGTTTGCAGAATGGAGAGCGGGTACCATTCGATTGTTCGTTACGACAGTAAAAGTGTATTGGTTAGCGTAACAAGTAGGTCTGCAACAAATAGGTCTGCAACCTTATTAGAACTCGTCCTTCATTGCGACAGCCTTCTCGGTATAAGCTTCAAGATGGCACCATCTGCAACAATGCTGACAGAAAGCCAACCGCATACAATTCGTATCAAGCCTGCCCTTGAGCATGGTTCAGACGTACAGAAAAAGCAGAAGACTCCGCTTGAACTCATATCGCAAGGTGTCTCACTTCCTGGCATTCCGCGTCATCCTTCGTTTGCCGCCCACCGTCAGTGGATGCTTGACCACATGAGTCTAGCATTCCGCATGTTCGCTAGGAAAGGCTACACAGAGGGCATGTCCGGGCACATCAGTGTTCGAGATCCGGAGAATCAACATACGTTCTGTAAGTGCGGCGAAAACGACGAGTAGAGCCGCATACCTGCTGATCGTTGATGCAGGGACCAACCCATTGGGAAAGCATTTCGCTCTGCTCAAAGCAAGCGACATGATTCTCGTAGACTACGATGGCAATGCCATTGGTGGAAATATGTCGAGGCCAGCCAACGCCGCTGGCTTCCTTATACACAGCGCGGTGCACAGAGCTCGACCAGACGTTGTACGTACTGAACGGTCTGCCATCAAAACACTGCTAAGACATGCAGATCGCTGCATGTCATACTCATAGCCCTGCTGGTAAGGCGTGGTCCGCCTTTTCCAGACCGTTAGAGATGCTTAACCAGGACGTGACATATTTCTACGGCGAAGCGCAAGCCGTGTACAAGGACTTCGGCGGCGTAGTCTTCGAGCCGGAGGAGGGCGAACGATTAGCTGCTGCACTTGGTCCGAAAGGCAAAGGTATGATACTCCGGAACCACGGTCTACTGACTGTGGGTTCAACGGTCGACGAGGCAGCTTATCTGTACACCTTGATGGAGAGGAGTTGCGAAGTCCAGTTGCTGGTGGAAGCTGCTGCTGCAAATGGAGTGCCGAAAGTATACGTTCCTGAGGAGTCTGCGAAATACACTTTCGAGCATTCGAGCGACCCAGAGACATTGTACTGGGAATGTCAGCCAGATTTGGAGTACGAGGAGATGATGAGCGGTGGAGCGCATAAAGCATGAGCTATTTTGCAAGCCTGGACTTTTCTGCTACCGTATTGACACTCTACTCTGGTTCGAGATGCATCTTTTTCAGCAGCCACGTTCTCCACAAGAGCTTCTGAAATCCCATCATTGGCTAAAGGCTTCGAGTCGTCCTGATAATCTCACCTTCCAGCTGTGCGACCCAAGGAACAGCCTAACTTTCCGATGTAATGGCGAAGTCCTCGTTGGCGATAATGGGAACACACAACCAGCTGACTAGGATACCAGCGACACCTGACACGGCGGGATGCGGATACGGTGAAGGTGACAGCATAGGGAAGGTAAAAGGTGTGATTGGTGACTGAAGACTAAGAAAGGTTGACTGTTAACTTCCCACCTTGGTTACGCGACGTGGTGCCTTTGTACGTGAATACTGCGAGGGTTGATAGTGCCAATCGCACTGCACTGAAAATCGGCCGCCGCGAAATGGCTAAGTTACGTCATGAAATTTGCTCGTATCGTGATGAAATACTGACTCGGCGGAACGGCGTAGGGCTGCGGTCTGTCTGTGTGGCATTGTTGCTGTGAGAATGACTTGTGTCATGATGAAAGGAGTCAGAAGGCAACTAAAGGGCACAGACACACCTGGGCTCATCGCGCGCTCTGATTGGCTCTCGGATGATCTTCGATGGATCCCGGAAACGACTACGATGACCAGATGGATAGGTCACAGTGCGGTTTCACTTACCTTGTGCTCTATTCTTTCCGTACATCTCATCTGCGCATACATATAGAATCCTCTTGTCTCACTAGATCGCTCCTCACTCGTTTCAATGTCGGTCAGCGATAGGCTTGAGCAAACTCGTACACAGGCGCCACCATCATCCCTTGAACGCGTCGAAGCATGGACAGTGTCACAAGTTTCCAATGCGCTCGCTGCAACATCGCTAGCCGACGCTCTGGGGACGGACCGTCCTGCACGCGGTACGACGGTGGCCATCGACATCCCCCTTGACGAGAGCATACATCAGGATCAACCGGTGCCTCACCGGCCCGAAGCTGTTCACACGGTCTACAAGCGCCGCACGCCTATCCGTCGCGACAGCCAGAAGCGACGGGAAGCCTTGCTGAAGGGCAAGGAAGGTAGTCGGCGTCGTCAGCGATGGGAGAATGATCGGCTGCTCAATAATCCTTGGGCAGAGCCTCCTCTTCCGAGCGATTGGCAAGTTCATCCAACATATACCCGACAGAGTGTACCATACTTCCTAGCGCCACTGTGGGATGCCGAGTATGCGCGTTCGACGCAAGAGCGTCGGAAGCGGGCAGAAGCTGCCAAGACTCCAGTGAACAAAGAGGAGGCAGAAGTCCAGCAAGTAACACGAGAGCTAAAAGCGAAGCTCAAGAAGTCCCGCGGAGCAAAGGGCTTGCTGCAAGACCTCGAACAAGAGGTGCGAGCTTTCGTAGAGCAATGGGATGCGAAGCAGAAACAGCTCGAGCAAGACGGCCTCTTTGATCTAGACAGCGAAGATGAAGAAATTGTCTTCGTAGGTAGGAACGGCGCCATGAGTGACGAGCGGCGCAAGGAGAAGCAGCTTGACTCACTTGAGAAGGACAAACTCGTCTTCCAGAGTCTCGTCGATGATCATGGCGCATCATTCGGGTACGCCATCGCTGCGATTCGGTGCGCACGAAGCTGGCATTGCTAACAGAGATGCAGACGCTACCTTGTACATTCGATCGCAGTATACTACGGTTTGCAGACGTGGTCAATCACGACAGGCGATCCTGCGCGACGAGAAGCCTACGTTGGCTTGAAGGTTGATCCCAAGACGAGACGGCCGAGCTTGACAAGAGCACAGATGCCGACGCCGCTGTGGGTTGTTGTCTGCTAACATCGGCGAACATTACGTGCGTACTTTCATGGTACATATGGACGTCTTTTATAGCCCAGGTACCATGATAGTGCTGCGGTATGCTGTTATTTGGTATTAGTAAGTCCAGAGTTTGCGGCAATACACGGTATCGCACCGGTAGTGGCATCCAAAGGCTCTTTCTTGTATGGGCTGGCTTTCATGTTGACCGCTCTCGATTCTACCGTGACTGTTGTATCGCGCATCATAACGCGGGTAGGCGCGGAGAGTTCGGCGGAAGAGCCGGAAGTCAATTCTGTACAACCATTGGAGCGCCACCACTCTGGGGCCAACATCCCGTCTTTCCCTGTTTTCCCAACCGCATTCCACATTGACGTCGTGCTGCGTTTAGGTGTGGCACACTTGTAGAAACCATTGTCCTGAGGTAAGTTTGCTCCATTGTTCATATATACCAAGAGTACTTTCCTTGTCCGGTCTTGGCATTATGTCTCGGCAGCAAAGCGTTGTAGACGACAGGTACGATGATCAGCGGTACGCCGACCGACCCCGGGAAAGGCGCGTGCAGGAGGTGTCCTGGGACCAGCTGGACAATATCAGGAACCGCGAGCTTGCATTGGTTGTGCCGACCCTTAGCGACCGTACCAATGGTCGCGACCGGGATGAAGACTATGCGCCGTATGCGCAACAGCGCGATGAACGCGACCGCCACACCGACTATGACCGCGCGCTTGTGCGACATAACTCTGCAGATGACGATCAGCAAGTAAGCCGACGGCGGGATGACCGGTATTACCAGGATTACGATGGAGACGAAAGCGATGAAGAGTCATCCCGCGAACGCCGGCGACGTCGCAGACGGCACGAGGAACGCTATGGCCGTGAGAGCGGAGGAGGAGGAGGTGGTAAAAATCCTACTGCAGATCGCACTCTTCCACCACACGAGACCGAAGGTCGTCTGTGGTATAGCATGAAGGAGCGCCGTGAAGGCAACTTTGTCGAGCGCAATTTTGACTCTTCATATGACGGGCTGATCGCTGCGGCGGCTGGCGCTGCCATTGGAGCCGTGACTGTTCGTCGCTTCGCTCCCGGCGAGGAGGGCAGGGAGAAGACGTTAAAGGCTATAGGTGGTGCGCTTGTCGGTGCTGCCGCGTTTAATTGCGCGGAGAACTGGTTTAGAGTTTACACGGAGGAGAAGGAGGAGCGGCAGGAGAGGAAAGAAGATCGCCAGCGCCAAAGGGTAGATGCAATGAGGGATTGAGTGGAGACGATGTGTGCCCTCGACTGGGCCTGGAAATCACTACGCCGTGTACTCACCTTAGCAGCCGAACAGCAGATCAGCAAGATGAGAAACTTCTTTCCAAGGATGAACTACCGCACGCTAGAAAGTCGTCATAGTGCTTGTATACTTGGGAAGTCTTCAAGCAGGTGATTTTCGCGCACCTGCCAAAACGGGACAGAACCAATCGGCACGCCAAGCAGCTGAGAGTTCAATGACGGCACGTGAGCAGCGCCAGCAGGCCAGGTTGAGTCAAAGAAGGCTGCAGGGAGCGCGCGGGACAGCTTGTATCCGTTTGTACGGCAGTCTCACACGAATGTGACAGGTCAATCCCAATACCGCAGCTGTCCGGCACTCAGTTCACCCTCACTTCACACCGACAACGCATGTTCAGCAGGCCTCCAGGCTGCACCTGCCGCCGCATTGTTCCAGCAAGCTTGGGCGCGTTGCTACCTACATATACCTGATCGTCGCCACCTCTTTTCCAACCATCTCTCCCTCCTCTACGTCCTCTACGTACAAGCTTGCAACACACTCCCATCCATCTCCAAGCAACTCCTATTCCTTACTACATATCCTCACGTAAGTATCGGGCCTAACAGCCTTACCTCTAGTCCTGTACAGCTAAATCAAGACATCAGCACATCAACATGGCAGGTGACAAAGCAGAAAAGGCCAATGGCGCCACTCAAACGTTCGACTTCGAGACCATGGCGGCTCTTACATGCGCACTCAGCGAGTCCGGCATCATCCTTGGCACCAAGCACTACAAGATCATGTCCCAGGTCCTTGGCGGAAAGCCCACGGAGAGCGCGCTGGAGCATCAATTTCGCAAGGTCAAGGCTCGTGCGAAAGAAATGAGCGACAAGCTTGCCGCAGAAGGTGGGCTTCCTGCTACTCCTGCGAAGAAGCCGAAAACTGCGGGTTCCGGTAAGAAAGGTGAGTACTGCGCCCATCATTCAATAAATCCAATGAGTATGCATTGATGACATCGCAGGTGCTAAAGGCAAACGTGTGGCAGAGATCAACGATGGTGATGATGAGGAGCTAAAAGACAAGGTTGAATCTGAGTCGCCAACTAAAAAGGTCAAGGTGAAGGCGGAGGAAGACGAGCTGTTCTCATGAGGGACGATGCCAATGGCAAATTGGAGGGATGACACCATGGCCAGAGGGACTGGGTGTCGGGCCAAGTGCTGCCGTTTTGAAGTAGGGCGGATACACGCATGGCTTGAGGTGTCATAAGCGACATGCGTTTTAGATGCAGCTTCGAACGTAATGTACTATCTCGGCCGGAAGGCGGTGGTCTACTTCTTGTCTCATGCCTTGCCATGTCGTGTGCAAGAAGACTCGGTGTAGTAATTGTGCTATTAATCATACCATACCGTACTAAATCTACAAGCGTGCTCTGATGCACCTCACGTCCCAGATGCTCCAGCAGGGGACGATGTCTTCACCAACGTAGGCATGGGTTGCTCGCAAGGCACATTGTTCTCGCGGATCTGCTGCAATTTCCGCTCCTGGGCCTCGAATGATTCCTTCTCGTATTTCGCAATGACTGTATCCATATTCGCGTAGTGGCCGGCTGGCACGTTCCATGGTGCGCCGGTGTTAAGCTGCCTGTCGCCAGGAAAGTCAGTGTATCATTCTAGGTCTACCCTTCCACTATGCTGTCACGGAGGCGGGCATACTCTGGAAACCGGACGTCCACCGTCCGTGGGTTCTGGCTGCTTTCATTCAAGAATAGCACTCTATCCGCTGCTGCCTGTTCCACTGCTTGCGTATGCAGGTCGTTTCGCCGGGCCCACTTTACGGCGTAATCATTGTATGTGTCACGGATGAAGCGGGTCGCCCACGGTTGCTCATTCGTGCCTTGGCGGGTGAGGTAGTAGAGTGCTATCGAGGCTGGGATTGTGGCTATGGTTACATAGAAGCCAGCCTAGCAGTATTGCAATATTAGTCTCTAGCGCATCGCAGGTGCTACTCAGGACAGTATCTCCGACGTACGCCAAACGATTCGTGCGTTGGGTGTTGGTTGTGACCGCCGTGGGGCTCGAACCTCTCGTGCGCTCCTTGCGAGTCACCCGCATACCGTCGTGGTTGCTTTTGTAGCTGTGGTCGTAGTCGACGCGCTGACCGTAGCGCCGTCTTCTGAAGAAGCTGCATGGTGTGGTTGGCAGCCAATGGCTTTGGGTACAGTTGCGTACCTTGGAGGTGAAGCTCGTGCTTCGGCTGATGTTCGGCATAAGCGGGCTGGCCCTGCCGTCTCTGTTTCGTAACATACTCTTACCTCGTCCACAAAGGACAGACAGCTCGAAGGTCTCCGCCAACAGTGCCGACCGTAGACTGTCATCTCAGGGGAGCCAATATCTCGAGTGACGCGCCTACATGGTACAACATATATTATGGTGGCCAAGATCTCAGAATGCTTGGGGCGTTCTTTATAGCGTCCCAGCAGCAAGACCGAGGAACTTTCCACCACAAACGCCCTGTTGCTGGAGACCGACTAAGGAAGGTTGTGGAAAACTCACGACCCGTGCAGCTACAAGGAAGCGTCCTACAGACATTATCTGTAATGTATCGGAACTCAACGTGTTAATGGAGAAGTGGAGTGGACGGGCTCACTTTGAAGTGCACGAAATCTATGCACAGGAGAATCAAGCCTCATCAACATTCCGTATAGGCATTGGAGACTTGACGATCCTGTCATGCGCCAGCACCTCTGACGATGCAGTCGGAGTAATGGATTCGGAACATTAATTGGCAGGTCGTATCAACATACCACTCTCTTCATTGCGGCGTGACAGCAGTCTCGGTAGACACATCTCGAAAGAAGCCAGCCTTGCCCAGATACTTAATGACCTCCAATGCCAATCGATCCTCTCCTTCCTGCTGCTGCTCCAGCAAGCGTTGAAAGATGCCCTTCCTGCCATTGGTCTCAATAACAGCCGCTCTGCGCTGCGCGGCAGGCGGCTGAGCTGGGTTGGTTCGCCCACGCGTAAGCTGCGGTCCCTGTGTGCGCGCATGACGGAATCTGCAGGCATCGCCATCTCTGCAGTGCCCACTCGCGGCAAAGTACTTGCAGACAGGCTTGCGGAACTCCGCGTCCGACGTATCTATCAGCTTCGACGTAGTCTCTTCAGGCAACTCGTCGTTATCGGGCACATTTTCTGTTGATGAGGCCGAGCTGATTTCTGACGATTCGGATAGTACTTCGGACGATGTATCAGATGCACCGTGTTCAGGTTCGACGCCTGGATTGTCTTCATCATCGTCATCAGCGTAGCCTACCAACGGTTTTGGTATGGAACTGGGGTTGGCCCCGCCGCCCTCATGCCTGACCAGCCGAGACTGACTCATGTCAATACGAGCTTGGCCGTCAGCGACACGCCGTCGCAAATCTTCGAGTTCGGCTTCACGTTCGGCAAGCTGTCTTTTTGCTGTGACAAATTTGCTATCCTCATTAGTGATGGCTTCGTTCGTGATTGAATCTAGCTGCCGGCGGTCATGGAGGCGATCATCGTCCTTCTTAGTCGTAAAATCAACCGACCATCGACTGTTAGGCAATGGTGGCATCGCTAGAAGTCTCCTGCGCTCTTCGCCAACTCTCCGTCTCTCGCCTTCCCTCTCCGTCATCCGTGCCCGGGTCGGCCAATTGCGCCTGCGCTCCTCCTGCCATGCCGCGATCTCGGCGGTGGAGCTGAGGGAGATGACCGTGCCGTTGTGCTCAAAGGAAAGCTTCGCGCCAAGCTCGGCATGCATAGCCTCTTCGTCGATATCTTCGTTGTCACCATCGTCAGATGACGAGTACTGAGGGTCTTCTGAGCTCGGCACAAGACCGAGCCCATTGGAGGCAGGCTTCGTCTTCACCTTCGCTTCTGCTGGGCGTGGTTTTACCGGCTTTGCAGGAAGAAGGGGCGGACCAAAACTTGGTGTAGCTGGTGCCGCTTGCGACTTCGGTACCCGCTCATGGGGCGGCGGACGTAGGGCTTCAAGCTTCCTTTTGTGGCCAGCCGCGGTACGAGGTAGTGAAGCCGCCATCGATACCGGTGTAACATGAGACGATGTTGGACTGAACTGCCGGTTTGACGTTGCACGATCTGGGTCAGCGTAGGTGCCGGACGCTAAGGTTATCGGTAACGGTGAGCGGGTGTCTTGCTGTTGATAGAGACTATTGGGTGAAGAGGTGTGACGATTGCCTGTTGGAAAGCGTTGCTGCTGCTGACTCCTCAAGGTAGGTCCGCCACGGTTCGGGTGAGGATGTAAGTAACCACCCCTGTTCCTACCACGTCCATCCCAAACACCCTGCCCCCGACCATTTCCGTAACCGGAATTGCCTCGCTGGCGGTCGTCGTAGATTCGGGACTGGAAACTTCCTGCATGGTCCGACTGAAGTGGCGGCGGTGGCGGCGGTGGTGGCGGAGGAAATGAGAAGCCACTGCCACTCATCTTATCATGGAATATAACAGCGCAATTTGAACGAGATGCGCCGTTCTACAAATCCGCCGAAGTTGTTGTGGCTCTCATCGGCTCTAGAAGCAACGGGCAGCCAAATGTCTGCAAGAAGTGCAGAAACGCTCTCGGAAGTCGGGCCGGCGTCGGCAAGGCTTCCGAGTGGTCGCATTTGCTATGAAGGTATTCTTTCTGTATAGCTACGAGCTGCACGAGACGATGCGAAGTCTAGAACTTTGTGACTTCGGTATGACTGTCAGACTTGCACACGATCCAGTGAGTGACCGCTGTCCAGGAGATCTCGTTGCATAGGGTTTGCATCTGACGATGCGATGTACATTCTCGTAAGTCTAGCACACAGCTTACCAGAGCCAGAAACTGACTCGAGCACCAAGGTCTCTATTGCCGACGTGGTGCAGTTACACCCATCAGACTTCCACAAAGCCAGCCGGCGGGCAATTGAGGACTGGCTCAATGCAAAGTATGCCGACAAAGTCATCCACAAGGTTGGCCTATGCGTCGGCTTCCATTCACTCATCAAGGCATCCGAAGGCCTAATAGGTCATGGCACTGGCATTGTCAACGTCAATGTCGACTTTCGTGTCGTGGTATTCAGACCCTTCAAGGGCGAAATTATCCGCGGCGTGATCTCTGCATCAACGGAGAACGGCATGCAAATGTCTACCGGCTTCTTTGAAGACGTAGTTGTCCCCAAGGAGTGGCTTTTTAGCGTGTCTGATTTCGAATCGGAAGACGGTGCTCCGCCTGTGTGGATCTGGCGCACGAATGACATGTCGCTGTATTTCGATAAGCTGGAGAGGTGCTTGATGCGAGTCGAAAGCGAGGAGTGGACCGATATGTCACCGCAGATGAAGCGGCCCGATGATTTCGACACGGAGAGACTGGATCAGTATAATATGCGCACTGGACCATACCGAATCATGGCCAGCATGATGCACACTGGTCTGGGAGTTGCGGCGTGGTGGCTTGGCGAGGATGCGGCAGCCATAGAGGAAGATGGATCGTGATGAACTTTCGTCGGAACCCTTGAATGCTATGCAGAAAACGATTGAACGCGCCATGCATCACCCTTGGGGACCTAATGGCTTTTCTTACAATATTGCCGGCGTTAATAGATAGGCCTACAAGGCTGCAACCGAATCCCCTCGATCCAAAAGTTCATATCGACTCTGCCCTACACATCCTCTTCACTAGCCCATACGCTTTTCACACATACATGGCCATGGGAGCGTATTTCTGGGTTCCTTGATTCCTCAACATTGGCACTTTTATCTAGACTGATCGTTCGTGCACTTCGTCTTGCTGACCTAGTTTCTGGGCGAAGCTTGTCCGGCTCTGCGGCGTCTCGCTGGCACTTTGTTAAAAGCACGTTGAGTTCTGGACGTCGGCTGACTCGACCTTTATTCCTGCGCTATGTTGTTGTTCCAGCCGGCCGACGCGTCGCCGGTTGAACATTTTCTTTGTTTGTCGCTGACTGGTCCGTGATCGGCTTTAAAACATTCATAACAGACAGTAATGTGTCATGATCCAAAGACCGAGACACTTTGCTACCCGCATTTGAGCGATCGTTTGCCAGCAGGTGGAGAGCTAGCGTCTCCACCGACGGCTTCTGCGGCTCTACTGCTGTGGGCATGTCATGCTGGTACACCATCCTCTCGAATCTCCTTGTTGCTAGCCGTAGTGCCTTGGGAATTTGTCCGGCACACTTCTGCGGAGTGACAGAGGTGACAGGCAGGTCTGGATCGACACGCCTCATCACTAACAGGGACTGGTTATTCCCCGGACCGTCTAAACCGAGCCTGCCGGACCGCATCAGAGGCAGCTTGCTGTAACGCGCCGTCCTCGCGTCGTGATACTGGAATCCTGCTGGATTGTGGATAGGGAGCGGATGTTGCTGGGTCTGTGCTATGCCATCCTCGCTCTCTGCAGCTTCGTGCCCGTCCATGTTGATGTCACTAAGGATCTCTTAGAGGTCCAGGAGTAGCAACGACTGCAGCACAACAAGTCACTCGTCATGACCCAGTGTGAATATGGTGATCTTGTATGCAGGCTTAGCGTAAGGTGTTTCCAGTCTTTCACGCGCAGGTTTCAACGGCCGAAAGGGCGGGAGACTAGTTGAGCCACAACGCCTTCGTTTCGGTTAGCAGAAACAGATGGAGGCAGACTTATTGAAAGAGATCTGTGTGAAATGAGTTGAAATAACTGTGCATCGTTTAGGAACATGGGTAGAAAACATTGGGTATCTCGTGCACAACAGCGCTACAGCCTCCTGTTCTCGTAATGGCCACCTCACCCGATCGTCTCCTGAGTGTCTTCGTCCACTTGACCATGCTCAAGCTGCCACCTCAATTGCCTGATAATGGCCTTGTCCAACTCTCGGTCCGCCTCGAGACTTGTGATGCGTGCTTGGAGCTCAACAACCTTGGCATTGTCGAGCCCTGCGATTCTGGCACCGAGTTCCGCGATCTTCGCATCTTTGGCTTTAATAGCCAACCTTGAGATGTCTCTACCGCGGATGATGCCTTGCATCTTCAGGTCGTGCTTTGACAGAACGCTTCGAACAGCGTCCCGGATCCCGTTCGGCAGTGTCGCGGGAGCGAGAGCAGCAAGAGCTTCATTTGTCAATGAGCTCTCGGAGTCTGCGGGATCATGTAGACCGTCTTTAAAGCGTGTAGGCGGAGAATGAGCCTCGACCACTGCACTGCTGGCGAATGCTGAAGATGCCTTTGGCGTCTGCACGCTGGGATCTGCTGTCGACGAGACAGTGCTTGTACGCTTAGATGGTGTGGCCAAGTGTATGTTCTTGTCAGACGATTCAAGCTCCAGCCATGGAAGCTTCCGCCGGCCAGTGGTTCCGGGTGTAAGATATGCGTCAGTTCGTTGCATCTTTCGAGGCGTCTCTGTTGCAACGTCAACACTCCTCACCATCTCTTGCTCCTCTTGTCCGGTCAGAGGCCATGGGAAGTAGTCGTCATTCTCGTCAATTCCTGCATCACGAGCAGTACGCTTTGTGCCAGAGTTGGCAGTCGCAGAATGACGCCCGGTAGGGGAATGCGACACCGGGCTAGGCGTTGGGCTGTCCGTCTCCTCGGGCCCAGCATACAACACCTTTCCACCGTTCTGTCTATTGACTTGTTGCACGGACTGCGCGAACAAGCCTTTGCCGCTCGCGCTATTGTCTTGAGCGCCCATTGCATCTGTCCTAGCAGCTCGCTGGGCTCGCGCAGCATCCCAGCCTTCCTGCACTCCCGATTCGCTACGGCGATTATTCAAGACAGCAGCTTCCTCCCGCGGTTTGGCATCCTCATCCCAGAGGAAGAAGTCGCACCGTTTTGGATCCGCTTGTTGACAAGTGTAGAACCAGCGGCCTTGGTTTTTGCCTTCTTTCTTCACCTTGAAATGCTCAGCCGGCAAGCGAGGAGTACAATTGCACATCCAAATCCCATCGGCGAAAAGGCCCTTAGGGAGTCGCACCGCTTGCGCCTGTCCATCGCTCCGGTTGCCCCGACTGTAGGAGCCTCCTCTATTACGGTACCGGCCGCCTCCGCCGCGGTGCATCGTTTCAATTTCAGTGAGTTTTAACCTCTGTAAGGATCTCCCTCGCACGGCGACCTGGCCGCCATGCAGGGTTAATTGTAGTTTACCCACTCATGGACGAACGAGCAAGCAAATGGCTGGTGATCGATCGCAAACGTGCACGAGGCAACAGCCTCGGCAGTCGCTGGCTCACACTCGCCTAACAAACATCCTATCAAAATAGAAGAACATATGGAAGTACGGCACGAGACCTACGGCAAAAATGGAGGGATATGAATTTGGAAGCATCGAGACAACTCTGTACGGTGCAGTGCGAGACTGGTCAGCGCAGAATAGCCACATCCAGGGCGTACGAAGGTTTTGAAGGTGCTTCGAAAGCCTATGAAGGGTTGCCGCCTGTCCATTGATCTTGAGACAGACTGGAAACATAATCAAACGCAGAGAATGCCTACAGAATGTCAGCAAATCCAGGTGAGACGACAGCAGTTCTTCGCACGCGTACCGATGAGTCGAGGTCCAGCCAGTCCGTAGTCTGCCACCCATCTAATACGCTCGACATTGTTGGCGACGTCCCAGTACCGTTGAAGAGAGACATTTGGAGGTCCGAAAGGAGCCCATCACTCAGCACACCGGATTCACGGCTAGGTAATGCCAATCGCTCACCCTGCTCAGCAGCAGGCATGGCTTCAGGCAAGTCGGCCTGCTTCCTGCCAACCCGCTGACGCGCCGCATTTCGCAGCTCTTCTAAGATAACACCGTACCGTGCTTTCGGCGAATTGCTTTCCGTAGCCCTTGTTAGATGCTCTTGGCATCTTTCAGCAAGCTTAATCAGAGCAGCGGACTCCATATCGTCTTCCGCCACAGCATCTCTCCAAGGTACTTGACGCCGCTTCTGAATCTCCCATACATATACTACTGCCAGAGCGCAGAATGTGACATACGATGTCCACCAAAACGCATGGAAGAGAGTCTGGTCGGCGACCATCAGATCAACAGTCTCAAGTGCATTTCTGGCAGCACCCATGCATTCAGCAATGCTATTCTTGACCTCAGGATTCGTGGTCCGGTCCTTGGCGTTGCCTAAGAGGAACGGTCGGAACGCGTGCATTGTCGCATGAGCGTGTGCGAGTCGGAGGGCGACCGCCTGCCGCCGAAGGCTCGGAATCAAACTCGATGGCTTGACCGACCCTAGATGGTATGGCAGGTTCTCACGCCATTCATGCAGTCTGCGGCCCTGTCGATGGGCCGCGGCTACTCTTTCTGCTTGCGCCAGACGCCTGATTGAGTAGACGTCGCTAGAGATGCCATCAATAATTCGAGCCAGCTTGGCATGAAAGATGAGAGCATCGACGTGACAGTCATCTGTGGAATCGACTGCTACACGACCCTCAGAAGACATGTTCTCGTCATTGACACTGTCGGGAAAGTCTTGATCGATATCTTCGTCATGGTAGTGTCTTGGCCTTCCAAGCACAACAGCAAGGTACTTCTCGATAGTATAAGCGACCCAGAATGTTCGTTTGGCACACTGTAGATGAATATAATCCTTCTTCGATGCGAGGTTTGTTGCCTGTCTGACCCCAGCTGACCGTCTGTGCAGACCCAAAGCCGAAATGATCTGCAAAGCATGGCCGCACACATACCAAGCCTGGTTCGTGCGCGAAGTCTGTAGAAGGTATAACACCTGTGCAAGACGCGCCTGTGCGGACTCTAACTGAGGCAAGCCAGTCTCGGCATCCGTGAGGCGTGTTGCATGGCCGAAGTACTCGTCGCTTTGATAGAGCGGCCCAGAGCCGTCAGTGTTATGACCGGAGACTTTTTGCTGGCGGTAAGATGCTATGGCGAGTATGGTGAGCACGCATGAAGCTCGGGCATGGCCTATACTTCCGGCTATAGGCTGTCGCACGTTCTGGAGAATCACGCGCAACCAGCCTTCGACTGTTGGGCGATGAAACATGCGGTAGGTGACGACACAGACATCGAAGTAATACTGAAGCAGTGCAACAGCTGTCGAGGTCTCCAGCATTATTTGGACAAGTCTGGATTCATGAGTGGGGCTGGGATCGAGAGAGACGAAAGGACTGTCACCGGCCATTACCAGCGGTTGTCGGTTGACCACGCTATCTGTGATACTTACGTCGGAGGGACATCCATTGGCAGCAAGCCGCTTCCAGGCGCGGTGCAGGAACGTCAAGCCGGATTTTGAGTCGAAGTATTGGCCCTCGATCTCGGCGGGTTCGGTCTCAGGAGACGCTCGGGAGGATCTATGTTCCAGGGCATCGTAGTTGTACGTCAGACGGTCAGTGTCTCTATGGAGTCGTTGTCAGTAGATTGGACTTGCAAGAGCTCTGATGGCATTCCCACTGACATTCGCACGTCAGCGCTAGTCGTACGCTCTACCGTAGATGGATTCCTGGTCCGACTGTGGGCATTGCTGAGTGATGGTCGTCAGTCATGCAATGTAATAGAAATATCGCAGACTGACAGTTGTGCCTGGGCTCCGTTTACAGACTCTCCGTCGTCGAGGTAAATGGACACAGCTGTCGGCTGTTGAGGCATGGGAGGCTTTCCTCTTGCATACTTTGCTTCATAGGAGCATACAGTGCCCTTGCGAATACAGCATGAACACGGCTTTTCGCCATTGCATCGGATGCGCTTCGTTTTGCAACAGTCACAAGCCCTGGTCACTTTTCGCACTCTTCGCTTGTTCTCGGGCCCCGAGGTGACATTCTTAGACGGACACGGTTCGTCGTAACTACGTTTTGGCGACGATAGCATGTTGCAGGTCGGAAGGGGGAGCCCGTCCGGAGACTGTGTCAAAATCCGGACCGGAAAACTAGAATAGAAGACACAAAAGTAAAAGGAAAACGCCTTGATTTTCCGGTCCTGAATCTCGGCAACACGTTCCGAAGCTCCAGCACACTGTCAACGCTTGGCTTTGCTATTGAACCCTTCGTTTACCAGAGTTCTGGATTGGACGTGGAGACAATGTCACAGCTTGTGGTTTTCCTTTCGTTATGCTTGAGGACAGGATCTCAGTTACAGCAGCTGCTGTGGCATCTCGCTTAGTACGCATATGCCGCATGATTGCGCCATGCCAAAGTTTCAGTGTATGCAGTCGTGCTAGGTACCTTGGATGCATGCGAAGGCTTCTTTGTGCATTGATCCTTGTGCTACACAAGCTACAACCTACGCAGGCTGACTGCTGGTGTCTTTACAACGCATACCGATACAGCGGCGACTTGTCGCCCATTCTCTCCAACTTCTCGTCTGTGTACATCGCGCGTATCTCATCCTCGGACACCTTCTCATTCTTCTTGTTGATAGTCCACAAAGCATACTCCAGAACGAAGCAAGCCGCGATACCAGCAGCGGCGAAACCCAAAGAAGTTCCATAACCGGTAGGGTACTTGGGCGCTTCCTTGTCGATGTATATGAAGCTTCCAATCAAGCCTCCGATGTTGCCGACTGCGATGAGATAGGCGATGCCCATACCTCGTTTCGTAGGACCCCAAAGGTTTGCGACGTTCCACGCGCTCACGCCAGGGAAGATCGGATATAGCCTGCGTTGCAGCGGGTGTTAGCCTTATCAGCTCTGAATTGGATGGGAGCGAGCTTACCCAGCGCAAGCCAAGCAGACTGCAAAGTAGCAAAGCCCAACGTTGTGCTTGATGTTGCCAGCTTTCGCCGATAAAATACCATAGGCGACGATAAGCAAGAGCTGAGGCGCGACAATGAAAGGCATGCGCCAGGTCTTCTTATCAGCAATGCGTGCCAGAATGTACGACATGATTGCGCCGCACGCGTAAGGTGGAATGGTCATTAACTGTGCGTTCGCGGATTTGTAGCCCATGCCAGTCATGATCGAAGGCATTGCGAATTTGAGTGCGTAGTTCGGAACTGCTTGCGACCAATTGGCGAAGAAAAGCAGGACGATCTTCCAGTCGGTCAAGACGTCCCATAGAATGCGCCAATCAAAGTACTTCGTACGGTACTCCTCAGAGTTTGTAATGCGCCTGGCGGCTTGGCGTAGCTGGAGATACCTGATCTCGTCCGCATCAAGCCATCGCGAAGAGAGGGCAGGGCTGTCAATAAGGCAGAAAAAGCAGATTGCTGCTGCAACGAGTGTGGCACAGCCCTCGATGATGAAGATCTGGCATTTTGGTTAGCTCAACGCACAGTAGGTGGCATCTATTGAAGACGTACCCAACGCCACGGCTTAAAGCCAGC
This sequence comes from Baudoinia panamericana UAMH 10762, assembly GCF_000338955.1. NCBI lineage: Eukaryota > Fungi > Ascomycota > Dothideomycetes > Mycosphaerellales > Teratosphaeriaceae > Baudoinia > Baudoinia panamericana. The sequence goes on from NW_006911267.1 coordinate 266,588, forward strand.
AATACCACCCATCTTCGAAATACCGAAGGCAAGCAGTCCCGAGAAGGCGCCACCAGTTGCCGCTGAGGAGTACAGAACGGCGATGCGAGTCTGTACCTCGTTCGGTAGATACCATTCACTGATCAGCAGAATCGCACCCGGGAAAAAGCCAGCCCTGCGAATACATGTCAGCGGTCACTTCTGTAACAGTCCGGTCTGGGAGTTGTGGAGGCAGTACTCGAAGAGACCAAGCAGGAAACGCATCGCCACGAGACCGCCGTAAGTCTTCACCAGTCCGGAGCACGTCATAATCACACCCCAGAGGAAGACAAGTAAGGCCAGATACTGCGACGGGCGCTTGAACAGCTTCAAAATGATGTTGCTGGGAACCTCTGCACAACCTCTTAGCGTACGTTATCGATGAGCCTTGAAGCGCCATACGCACCAAAGATGACATAGGGGATGAAGAAAATGGCAAGGGCGACGTTGTACTCTCTGCCACTCATGTGCAGATCCTTGAGCAGCCCTTCAATCTTGGCGTTGCCTGAAGCGTTGTTAGCGGTGAGGTCGAGTATCACTCTGATGCTCAATGCACGAACCAATGTTGGCCTTGTCGATGTAAGTGATAAGGTACAGCAACAGCAGGACCGGAAGAAGTCTCCAATCGATCTTTCTCAGCATCTTCTTCTTCTTGTCCTCAGGGAATGAAGCCAGGAACAGCGCATCGTCTCGGCTAAGGCCTGGCAAGGAAAGCATTTCTGTGTGCATTACTGCTCCCTTCTCCTCTACCGTTGACATTTCATCGGGCGAAGAGGACATCGCGGCCAACGAGACACTGGACAGCGGATCAGCTTTGGGGAGTAAAGAGTATTGCTAGAACGTAGTAGGCGAAGATTTACTGCTCGAATTCAGGCCGTTCCTTGAGATGTCTCCGTCTTTACCAACCACCTGTTATATAGATGAACCGCCGTGGGAAGGCCAGAGCGTGCGTGGCCTCCATGTGGCTTAAGGTAGCGTGTCGGGACGGATTCCCAAACAGATGTTTCGAAATCCGGAGAGAGTCTGGAGAGCGGTTGGAGTCTCCGAGCGTAGCGGAAACACTGCGGTCGACAGAGAGGGCAGACTAGTTTGCCCCATGGAGAAGAAGAAGCGATAAGAGGTGGAGCCTCGACTCGGAGAGCCCTGATTTGGGAAAGACAGTGGATACTGTAGTGGACCCCAGCTGAGGAGTGCAGGAATCCGTTCCCGCTAGGAATATCCGAGAAACTGGGGTTGAGGCATAGCCCGGATTTGCGACCTCTGTCGCCGGAATCAGAACAACAGTGGATATGCTGTGTTGCCCTTTCCGTGCTTCGTAGGTCTCAACTGACTAGGTCCGAAGGCCGGAACGCTTTGGTGAGTTGCAAATCTATGGGTATAAGTATCTTGCCGCTTCATCGTACTTTTTCACTCACTTCAACAGCTCAATTTCCCCCAAGTTAACCTCCAGCAGCTTCGCACTTGTGTTTCATCGACAAGTAAGCAGTGTTTGGCTGACAATATGCTCGACCTTCGTGGAATCACCCCTGCGCCAGTCACGCCTTTCACCCGCGAAGGTGCTGTCGACTATCCTGCAATCCAGCGACTGGGGTCATGGCTCGGTAGCATAGACGGAGTCAAAGGCCTAGTGGTCCTTGGGCATGCTGGCGAGGGCACTTTCCTAACGGCCGAGGAACAAGTTAACGTCATCAAGGCCTTCGTCCAGTCCGTGGACAACAAAATCCCTATCATCGCAGGCATTACCGGCGAAGGCACGGAGGTTGCAGCCTACGAAGCCAAGCGCGCAAAGGATGCCGGTGCGGCTGCCGGTCTCCTGTACCCTTCTCACGGCTGGCTCCGATTTGGATACCAGCCTGGTGCGCCTCAGGATCGGTACAAAGTCATCTACGAAGTCAGCAAGCTTCCTCTCATCTTGTTCCAGTACCCAGACAACACGAAAGCGACATATAGCTTGCAAACCATGCTCGACATTGCCGCCCTTCCAGGAGTTTTCGCTATGAAGAACGGCGTCAGGAACATGCGCCGCTGGGACACGGAGATCCCAGTGATCCGCAAGCAACGCCCGGATCTACAGATCTTAACCTGCCATGATGAGTACCTACTGCACACTGTGTTTGATGTGGATGGAATGCTGGTCGGCTACGGAAACATTGCGCCGGAGGCTCTTTTCGAGCTGCTAAAGGCTGGAAAGGCGCAAGATTACCCCCGAGCTCGTCAGGTCCATGATCAGCTTTTGCCAGTCACGAAAAGCGTTTACCACAGAGGCTCGCATATGGAAGGTACGGTGGCGCTCAAGCATGCGCTCGTGGCGCGTGGCATCCTCGAGCACGCAACGGTAAGAAGCCCTCTGCTCCCTCTACCGGATGGCGCAGAACAGGAGATCCATGAGGCAGTGAAAGCAGCATCATTGAGCCGCGTGAGTGGTACGTCCAAGGGTTCGCAGGGTACCAAAGGTGTGAGCAAGGTGAATGGACTCCATGCACAGAGCAATGACGTTGCTGTCTCAGCATGATAGCGTTCGTTCTGCATACGTGCGTGCTTTCGCTTATGAAACCCAGGTTACCTCATAGCGTCCGTAGGCTTCGAAGCATGACAGTGTCTGATCAACAGCATTAATCTGAGTCAACATACGTGTTTGCACGGGGAAGAGGTGTCGTGCAGATGATGGTCCCTGCGCCAACCTGGGACGCCAAGTAACATTAATCGTGCCCTGAGAGAGCGAAAACGACAGACAGGGCGACCTGCTGCGGTGTTGAACATCCACTGCACCTCCACTTCATCACAGGTTCGATAGCGACCGCCACTGTGGCCGGTAACATCAATATATCGGACGTTCGGCCTTCGCTCGCGACTCAAAACATCGCACTTCGGCGCGACCCTGCCAATGCCCGTGACGTAGGTGGACAACCTCAAACTACAAACCACCCCGCCCACGCTGGGCTTGCTGCGTAAGCGTACTAGGCGACTATACCCGGAGAGGCTTGATCCTTTGCGCATGGTTGAGCTGACAGCGCGTGCGACACCTGGTATAACGGCCTGGCATCTCTCGAAAGTTAGACACGACCCGTCTGGCCGCCGTGATATACTATGCTGCGTTGACACAGAAGCGACTTCGGATTCGAGCTGTACGTGAGTTCCGCGGACGACCGATGCCCCGAGCGGGCGCTGAAGGTCAATTAAGACGCTTGTGACGTGCCAGCCTACTTGAGGTCAACCGATTGGAGTTCTCCCATTTGCCGCCCGCTCCTATAGACGTACTCTCCAACAACAGCGCGGCCATCTTGTGCGCCTTTGTAGTTAAACCTTGGGGTATCACACGCAATGTCGCATTCGAACCCTCAGCGGCGAATGTCGTCCATCGACCGCGAAGATGCCGATATTGCACATGCAGAACTGCAAGCTGAGCCGGAACGATGGCGAAACTATCCAGAGGCCCAACGAATGGAACGCGCATATGACAGCTATCACGCGCATGATCGAGAAACTGGACCGACAGAAGTACCCGAGGAACCGCGTGAAGAAATCGAGGAGGCAGAGGAGGAAGAGGAGCTTCCCCGAGCCCGTGGCAAGCGTGAGATGTCCAGCGTCAGCACGAATCCGGATTTCGAAGCCATCCAGACAGGTGGCACGCGCTACCGCACCAATCGTCTGGACTCTGTAGGCACTACCCTCTCAACAACCTCCACGAGGATGGAGCGGGCGTTTATGGACTACCTCGACCGGCACCCCACAGCCATCAAACGCATGGAAGAACACCGCCTCCAACACTCCCACACGGTCGGAACGACGAAGTCCCGCGACGGCGTTCCCCTTCCCAGCTTTGGCGGTGGGAAACCTTACCCTCCTCCTCTTCCGGAGCGGGAAGAGTACGTCGTGGAATTCGACGGCCACGAGGACCCGCGGCACGCCCAGAACTGGCCGCTAAAGACCAAACTCATTATCGCCGGGATCTTGATCCTCGACGCGCTGGCCGCAACCTTCGCCTCCTCCGTTTTCTCCCCTGCAATGACCTATATCGAGGAGCACTTCCGTGTCGGACGCGAGGTAGCGACGCTCGGCACCTCCCTCTTCGTCCTCGGTTACGCTGTCGGACCGATTATATTTGCGCCCATGTCCGAGCTGTACGGTCGTCGTGTCCCCGTCATCATCGCCGCCTTTGGCTTCGGGATTTTCAACATCACTGTTGCGGTGGCCAAGGACTACCAGACGCTCATGCTCGGCCGCTTCTTCGCCGGTCTCTTTGGCTCCAGTCCTCTGACTGTCGTCGCTGCCGTGTTCGCGGATATGTTCTCGAACGAAGCGCGTGGTGTCGCTGTGGCTTGCTTTTCCGCTACCATCATCTGCGGACCCTTTACCGGCCCGTTCATTGGAGGATTCATAGCGAAGTCTTACCTGGGATGGAGATGGACGGCGTACATTCCCGCTTTCATGGGGTTTGCAGCCTGCATATTGGCTGTCTTCTTCCAAAAGGAGAGCTACGGTCCGGTCATCCTCGTTGACAAGGCATCCGAGCTTCGCCGTATGACCCGGAACTGGGGCATTCACGCTAAGCAAGAAGAAGTTGAGGTCGATCTCAAGGAGCTGTTGAGCAAGAATATCTCGCGTCCGCTGCGTATCCTGTTCACTGAACCGATCGTACTACTAGTTACGATCTACATGTCATTCATCTACGGTACGTCATAAAGACCGCCTACTCTAGTGACGAATGGCTGGTACTGATATTTGCAGGCCTGCTGTATCTCAATCTCACCGCTTACGGGCTGGTCTTTGGCCAAGTCCACGGTTTCAGCAATGGCGTCAACGGGCTGCCATACATCGGACTAATCATTGGCGTGATGATTGGGTTTGTGTGCGTGGTACTGATGAATCCGGGTTACGTGAAGAAGTTGAAGGCGAACAACAACAGTAAGCGCCCGCCATTTCCAGACCTCAGACCTTCATCACTAATGGCGCTCGACAGTCCCTGTCCCCGAATGGCGTCTTCCATTGACCATGGTTGGCGGCATCATCTTCTGCGCTGGCCTCTTTTGGTTTGGCTGGGCCGGCTACATGAAGTCCACTCCATGGATCGTTCCCACCCTCGCCGGCCTCTTCCTGGGCTTCGGCATTTACGCCGTCTTCTTACAGTGCCTAAACTAGTACGAGCCTCCGTAGCTCCCCACAGCAATCCGTAACAAGCATGCTGACCTCTACTGCAGCATCATCGACGCATATCTCATGTTCGCAGCCTCTGCAATCGCAGCAAACACCTTCATGCGTTCCATCTTCGGCGCCGTCTTCCCGCTCTTCGGTTACTACATGTTCGAAGGCATCGGTATCAACTGGGGCATGTCACTACTTGGTTTCGTCGCCGCGGCATTCATCCCCATGCCCTTTATCTTTTACATTTACGGCAAGAAGCTTAGGTCTATGTCTAAGTTCGCGCCGGCACTGGATATCCAACAGGACAAGCGGAGGGACGAGGAAGCGCGAATGGGTGGGGATGCTTCAGCGAATACTGCTGCCAACGATGCCGGCGAGGAGAGTGAGGGTACGTCGGGCCTCAAGCCTTCAAGGAGTAGTTCGGCGGAGAATGCGGAGAAGGAGAAGGAGCATAAGGTTGAGTAATAGCCGACCTGGAGGAGTTGCAAGACTTTTAATATCTGCTGTTGAGTGTGAACTTGTTGTGTCTTGGTAGGATAGCAGCCTTTCTTGCTTACCACCGACACTCACTTCGTAGGACAGCTAAATAGAACCTCCTTCTATCGCACTTAATCAACAAGAACTCAATTGCGCGCAAGTGTCAGCGCGCAGCTTCAATACTCGGTCGTCTCTGCATATATGTACACATATCACCGCATGCTGCAGGCGCGAACGAGGGAAGTCAAGAGCGCCAGAACGCCGTACGATTCACGATCGCAATGCCAACGACTACAGCTCCTTCTCCTTGGGCTTAGCGATACCTTCCTTCCTCTTCCCCGTACCCGTGGCCGTCGTCTCCACTGCCGACCTATGACCGACCGCTTCCGGGCCCCCAATTGTCTCAAACGCCGTGTGAAAGGCCCACTCGGTGGCATATTCGACGGGCTTGTCGAAAAGAAACGGCAAAGCAGGCACAGCAGCCAGACCAAGTCCGATAGGACCCCAGGTCCGTATCCGCGTATTCTTTACACCTTTCAGCGCCTGTCCCGAGTACCGTACGATACTGTGGATGGTGAAGGCGGGCAAGCCCATCGATGCTACAGATTGGAAGACGGCTCGTTGCGCCATTACGGTTCCCCAGTGGTCAATCGGCGCCACGCGGCCGGTGAGCGCTGTCTCGTGAGATGGAGAGGTCGTTGCGGAAGCCGGTAGGTCGGGCGGCGTGTCTGCAGCTGGGTGTAGAGCTTGCTGGTTCCGCACGTACGCTTTGTAGCCTTCGTGGCCGACGTCACCGATCAAATACGCCCATGAGATACCGTAGGCCGCTGTAACCAGTCGCGGATGTGCTATGGGGCGGAAGCTCTCGCCTATATCACTGGTGTAGGCCACGTATCTGTGTGCAGAGAGAAGGATAGTGCGGAAGTTTCGGGCGTAGGCGGCGTAGCGGACGGAGGTTTCGGTAGTGTCCTCGCCTTTGCCTTGCTGGAAGAGGTTCCACCATGACTCCTCGTTATCTATGGTGTCTTGGAGCTCCTTGGGAAGTGTCGCTCGGGGCAGTGGTTTGGAGAAGTCTGGTCGGGGGCCGTCTGTACGCTCATGAGGGATGTCTGAAAGGTCGTCAAGATCTGATTTTTTCCTGTCGCCACGGGCCATGATGCTGTCCTGGTACAATACTTCGTCCTACGCTACTGCTTCAGAGTGTGTGTCTACGTGTACGTCTCTGGTATCGGAGAGGGTATCAGTACGCCTCGGCCTCTGAGCTCGAGCTCTAGTGTCGCCGAGTGTGGCGCAAGGTCTGTGGCGTCATTCCCGTTCCGAAACCCCAGTCCATCTCTGAGGAGCACTGGAGACATTCAACTCGCTACACGAAGCACTCCGACTCGAGAACCCTTCCACTCCTCCGCGTCTACAGAACTGCGACCGCCAAGATGGTGCAGTACTACGAGATGTTCGGCACGAAGGTCGGCTCGCACCACGTACGTCTCTCCTCCCAGCGGACTGTCCCTTTTTATTACTGGACCGCGATCCTACTACCTCCCTGCCTCCATGGTATAAGCCTGAGCGGCCACTGACACTTTACGCTCCAGCTCTCGATTGCCGTGCTCACCACAATGTTCGTCGGCGGCTATATGCTAAGCGGCGGCAGCAAGAAGCCCACCGAGAAGGGCCCGCAGTTCAATGCAAGCAGCAAGGATGAGGAGAACTTCATACAGTACGCATGAACCCATGCTGGCCATTGCCAAGATATCAGGAACACCGTCGTAGCTGACAATCGCAACAGAGACTTCCTCAAGCAAGCAGAGTCGGAATCGAAGGGCGCGCAAGCGGGAGGCAAGCACTGAGTGAAGCTCTACAAATGCGCGGTTAGCAGCATGAAGATCGGCCATCTGCTGTTTCCGCAGGCAGTGTACATGTAGAACAAATGCTGTGATAATATTGGGCGAGCTACACCGTAGCGGTACCCGCGTCAGTCGGCTCGTCAATGTTCGCCTCCGCAGCTAAAGCGTCATCATCCATCTCTGCCCATCCGTACTCATCCACTTCCCCATCCGAATCGGCCACCTCATCGAATGTACGCTTTCGAGGCTTGACCGGGCTACGCTTCACGGCTGTTGGAATCACTTGCGCGCCACGGCCCCGGAGCTCCACAAGCTCACCGTCAGCGCTGATATCAAAGCCGACCATCTTCCCTACCTCCCCAATCTCCTCCCTACTAATGAGGCTCCGGCCACCGCATTTCTGCAGGCCTGCGAACCGCCCAGCATAGTCCCGGAGAACGACCATGCGAGTCCAGACTCCAGCGTCCCACTCAGCACCACCTACGCCCGGGATAAGCGCTGAGCCAAGCCCGCTGTCAGTACGCATGCGGGAGGCACACCCTGTCGTAACGATAACTGCTAAGTTGTGGATGACGGCTAGCTTGTTTAGACCTGCGACCAGCGCGCCGAGGACGGTGTAGCGACGCCCGGCTTGCCATTTCTGCTGTTCGGTCTTGTTTCCACTGGCGAAAAGTATGCGCGGGTAATCATTGTCGATCAGAGAGTTCAACCCGTCGATTATCAGAAGCGACGTGCCTTCTCGGACGAAGCCGTCTCTCGGGTGAAGAATTAGCGCCAGCAAATGTGATAACGTTGGCACAGCACGGTAGGAAAAGCGGGACATGCAGGCCTCGAGCTCACTGGAATTGAGAGAGCCGTCGCTCGCGGTATCAGCCCGACGCTGCAGCATCGAGCGTAGCCTCGGGCCGGACAGTGGTGTAGCAGCATCTAACTCGAATGAGTAGGATACAATATGGTGGAGGAGTGAGCACATACCGAGCCATGTCACCATATGCCCTCGCATTACTTCCCTCGCGGCAGCTTGCATCCTGTTGCGCTATTAATGCTAGAGCCTGGATCGACACAGCCCTGGTGAATCAATGGACACGCTCAATTGGTAAGACGTACAGTATGGTAGTCTTGCCCGCGCCAACTGGACCCCATAGCTCACCAACTTTGCCACGTTCGAAGCCGCCTTGACCGGAAGCTTTGCCGGCTACGAGAAAGTCGAGAGGCTGCAGACCGGTGCTCACGGCATCTGGTCCATGGGACTGAAGGTCCTGAAGCGCTCGTGATGCAGAGACAGTGGGCAGACGGTGTGCATGTCCCTTCGTTTGTGTCGCCGACGGGGAGGAGCAAAGGTTGATAATCTGGGCTGTGGCAGCCATCGGATCCTTTCTGGCTACATCGGATCAAGCGTATTCATTCGCCCTCACGCATGTAAATTGATTTGCTGCAGATAGAATCATTAGGATCCTTCAAAATGATTCGGACGCGTACAGTGGTCGCAGAGGACGCGATTCAATGCCGCGCCGAGCTGACGTCGAGTCGGGCCGTGTCTCCCCCATCAATAGTGTAGCGCAAGTGAGCGAATGCTTGCTCGCGACTACAGCATCTACGCTTGTGATGTTTGCCACGGACGCGATAGGCTTAACAAATGCACACGTTTGTCACTGTTTCCTTCGGGCTCGCATGTCACGAAGAGCATCTCAAGCAAAGTGATCTGTATACATCATTTCGGTTTCCGCGTCAGCATCCGGTGAAAGCAATACATTTAGTCTGCGCTTCTACGGAGGCATTGCACATCTAGTACTGGCGATGGCGGCCATGGCATTGTTTCAGCATTACGTCGATTATTTGACGAGTCCCGGAGTCCTCCTCACAATTGCCGTCCTTGTGGGGCCCATCTTCTTCTCAGTGTCCGCCGAGAAGATCACAGCAGCGAAGACGAAGCCCCCAGACGTGCCTCGAGGTTGCCGGCGACTTGGTCTGAGAGGGAAAAGCAATCTCAATCGGCAGGTTCAACAGACAGGCACGGCTGAGGATGCTCGTCCGATCGTAAAAGCTCTATTTACGTATCCTATCAAATCATGCCGTGGTGTTGAACTGCCAGCTTCGGAGGTCGAGTCAAGCGGCTTGAGATACGACCGGCTGTTCTGTTTCGCACAGCAATTACCAAGAAGCGAGAAGGACAAGGCTGCCGGAGAAGATCGCTGGCGCTTCATCACGCAACGAGAGTTTCCCAAGCTCGCCTTGCTGCAGACGGAACTCTGGATCCCGGAGCCTAAGCGTCAACCTCCTACGGTGGCGAACGGACGTGGCTCCAAATCGCAGCGTCTTCCGAGCAACCCTTCGGGAGGCCGCCGGAGGAATCGGGGTTCTACTCTGGTTGGTCAGCTAGAAATCGGCGGTGACTCGGAGACGCAGGCCAAGGGCTTCGACTGGGCTGCTCAAGGTGGATGCGTGGTAATTTCTTTCCCGCACGAGCCTTCGTTGAATGCACTGGGGCTACGCACGCAGCGGGTGAACATAGTGATACCACTTACGCCAACATCGCAGCGCGCTGAGGCGAAAGGCTACTCTTATGAGCAGCTGAGCATCTGGGAAGACGCCGCACGAGCGTTAAACATGACCAAGGAGATTGACAAAAGCGACCTTCAGAAGCTAGCACAATTCATTGGCGTTAGAAACCCTCTTGCACTGTTCCGCGTCGACGACTCAAACAAGCGACCAGTGACCAGATGTCTGCCGAAGGATGCGTCGGGCAATGACTTCCGTGTTGGCTTTGGCGATGCCTTTCCCGTCAATCTGATGGGTCTGGCCAGCGTGAAAGCAATAGACGACTCGCTACCATCCGACACCAGTGCGAAAGGGCAGCTGGACCCCACTCGGTTCAGAGCGAACTTCTACATCACGGGCACCGCACCCTTCACCGAGGACACTTGGAAGAAGATCACCGTAGGCAGACGCATCGGTCGCAATGACAAGGGTCTCTTTGAATGTGACGCAGAGTACCATGTCGCTTGCCGTACCGCTCGCTGCAAGCTGCCGAACGTGGACCAGGACACTGGCGTCAAGGATAGGAATGAGCCTTACACGACGTTGAGCAAGACCAGGAAGGTTGATACGGGAGCCTACCCGCATCCTTGCCTTGGTATGCAGACGATACCGATGTTTGAGCGTGGCATTATCAGAGTTGGCGATGAGGTGCAAATCCTCGAAACGGGCGAGCACTGCTATGAAAAGATGTTTACATGATCTATTGCAGTGTCAATTATCTACAGGAAGCGAAACACAGAGACGACATGGGAGCCAAGCCTCCGCGCTCCAGCAATCCATGTGTGCACCTTGGCGATCATTACGGTCCCGGAATGGGCAACAGTATCGTCTACCACTGAGGCCAGTAGGGTTTGCAGAAATACATGCGCCAAGCACTGAGCATGCAGAACCGTCAACTACACAGACCTCTCTAGGTCGACCTCATGCACCTGCGGCCTTCTGTCCTCTTCCGCGTCGAACTCGAAGATGGGAGTGTCGCCCCTGAAGTGGCAAGGCACAGTCCTGCCAGGTTCGAGACTGCAAGCGCGCCGTTCGGTCAAGTCCTGAACACTGGAACCGACTGATTTGCCGTCCGATCTGTGGACGGCCACGACCTCGGCACGGTCAAGGCGGCAACTAAGCATCACTGTCAGCATGAGCGCAGTACCAGGAAAAGACGTAGGGCTGACGGACCAGCTTCCAGCTGAAATAGTGCATCTGTACAACAAGCGAGACCAAATCCACGTCGTCCAATCACAGGAAGCCGTCTGATCCGTGAGGCTACTCTCCTGTTTACGAGCATCCCTTGGCGCAGCTGCGCAGCTCTGGGGTGCCTGGGTGGTGGCTGCGGAGGCTATAGGCACCCCCGTCTCGACCTCCACAACATCGCCGTGCCTGCTGAAACGCAATGGCGGTCCTTTCGTTACTGCCGAAGCATAGGCCATTGTCCTCGTGACGGTCGTGGTGCTCGTTATCGTGATTGGTACATGCTTGAGAATCTGCTGCAAGCCGTTGTCGCCAATGGCTGGCACATAGAAGGCGGCCGTTGCGGAACGAAGCGCGGCGAAGGCTACTGAGACCGAGAGAACGAAACGCATCTTGTCTGAGCCAGCAGACGAAAACACTGACAAGACAAAGGGCGTCAGAGAGTGAGGACAGTAGCGATGGATGGTCTCAGACAAGATGTCGCATAAGGCGAGCGTTTGTCCATTTGACCGTCTGCTTCGACTACGCCGCATTCGAGATGGAACAACGTATGCGCTGCTTCGCCGCCATGGCACTCAAGATGATACAAGCACTTGACCTAAGTATATCGTGCATCGGCTTTTGGCGCTCGGTATGGTGGCCTTGCAGGAGATGGGGGACTAAGCGCTGCTGTGCCGTAAAGGGCGGCAAACCCGCTCACCGTTCACATCTGTTCTCGCACGGATGTTGCATTCGTACTGTTGGTCATATGACGATTAGCGCAGTAAGGCTCAAATTGCGAAAGGTCGCTGTTACCGCCGCACGGCATGGTCCAGCCTCCGGTGATGACGGCCGTGCTGCGAAGCGCCAATACAATGTGCGTCATGCCAGCCTTCAATATGGCGACAGATACCACTCTGCCCAGTCCGAGATAGCTAAAGCGCCAATCTTGAGGTCCGTATGCGATCACCCGCCCGTCCGGTGTACCTGCTTCCAAACTCACATTTGCAAGCCAGTTATACAAACAGTCCCCTTGCTTCAATGTCAAGGACAGAAACATCTGAGTGACTTAAGAGCCGCGTGCGATGATGTGCCGGCCGTATTGACGTACGCGAGCAGTGGCACTTCGTCCACTGAACACAGTCCGTTGAAGTCCCATTACATCCTAGGTCACGTTTGACAACTACCCTCATATCGGAGACTGGCGGCATAGCTGAACATTCGTCATCAATGTCGATCGTCCCATTTTCGCAAATTGACGTTTGCAGCTCCATCTGGAGTTCCAAGAAGCCAGTAGAGGTTGGCTTACCGTCACTGTAATTTCCTGCACAGAAGGTCATCTTGACACAGCGACGCCGGCATTTACGAAACGAGCAGGTTTCACCAACATCAACGGCAGCGCTTGGAACTTGTCTAGACTGGTTTTGCTGGTCCATCAAATGCGGCAAAAGGCCTTCTTGTCGCTCGGCATTAGTGGCAATCGAGGCGCAGGCTATGCCGCGGCGACAACATGACTATACGTGAGCACCTTTGTGTGAGTGGTTCTACCCCGACGAGTGCTCCACAGCTCGTTCCTTGTGAACCAAGGGAGATGATCATTCTAGCGGAATTCAGGAGTAATCGAGACTTTCAGGTTAGAATGAGAGCGAAGGGGTAGGGAGGAAACGGACGGGACTGAATACGGAAGGGCGCTTAGACCTTACTCTCGGCCGCTTCGAATAAATGCTACATCATTAACGCCGTCATGTCACGACAGTCTCCATTGTTTGTTTGATGCTGTATCGCAGCAAATACTCCAGCCTATACCCAAGCTCTGCAGTCCCTCCCCATCTGCTCGGCTTCATTCTCCAGCAGCACCACTAGATTTTCTTTCCAACCGCCCATGCACTTTCCAGCCACTCCCGCGTCAAGACCGTGCCTTCCTGGCCATTGCTTGCCTTACACACTTCTGACGACAGGCGCTCCATATCTTCGACCCAGCAGCTGCCAAGAAGGCCACCGACACAGTCACAACTTGTCCTCACGATGTCGACCTCGATGCTTGCGACACTCGGACCGAATGTGACGTCCAGAGCCACTTCGCAAGCGCCTTGAGCGGAACACTCTTCGCATGGCGAAGGCGTTTGACGATCTCAACTCCACAGATATGCTACAGTGCGTTGCGTGAGACCATGCCAAGCCACGCTTGGAAATAGCTTTCGTCGTCTTCGTCAATGTTGAACTAGAACACGTTCATACGGTGGTACAAGGATAGAACTTCAGCTCGTAACACGCCATTCACGGGAGCCAAGCGCGGGATCTCGTATGCATGGTTGTAGCTGGGGGGCCGAACGGGTCCAGCTCCGAGGGCTCCTATACCGATCAAAGCGAACGCGCAGATGTTGCTCTGCAGCTCCGTGGGCAGCTGGGTGAAGCGTGGGAAAAGAAGTTCGTCGTCGCGGCGTTCAAGTGTTTCACTAAACCGCTCCCTGCTGTCGCGCCGCGTGCCAGATACCTTGAGCTTCCGGTCACAGACGAACTGAACCAGCTCCTCGTACGTGCAGTTGGAATACTTGCGTAGGCCACGCTCGGCGCGCTTCACCAGTTCTTGTAGGCGCTCTTCGCTGTCTCGATCATGATACCGGATTCCGTGCTGCTTGAGAGCAGACTTGAGGAGTTGATCGCGCAATTGGCGCTTTGGGCGTGATGACCACAGAGCCGGAGCGTTTTGCTCTTCCGCCATTGTAGTTTTAGATCGTGTGTTGAATAGCGGCTGTCTTGAGTTTGTCCGCACGTCAGTTGCGTACTTAGGTGGAGGAATTGCGTGAAGAACTGCCGAAGCTTTCGAATGCTTTAGCACGAATTTTGCTTGAGTCGCCGGAAGTGGCTGCGGGTCAAGGCTCGCCATTCACCAAACGCATAAACTCGGAGGTCTCGTAGGCCATGTGATCGGGACCCACTGTGTTATGCGTGGCCTATTCACTCGGCTGGCCGTGGCGTTGCGGCCCGTGTATGCATTCGTCGCCCTATGAAACAGATCTCCTGGGCGGAAGCTCAACGTTGCAATGTCACTCCAGACAAGCTGGGCCTCGAACGGCTAACGACAAAACTCCGTCGTGCGACCTGCGCAGCCGCTCAGCGAAGTTTCCTGCAATTTATATACCAGCGACGGACAGGCGTTAGCGTCGTTTACGTTCTTGTTCTTGCAAGTCCGAGCGGGAAGGACGACCTGATATATGCTGACACGCTGTTTGCTCCTCTCTTGTTCAGCCAGGAAGCAAGACGGAAGCGTTGTGTGACAACAATCGGTCTGCATCAATGCGATGAAACCATACGCCAACAACACCTAATCGGGACCCCGCGCACTCACTTCTTCGAACCATCAACCCACCAGCCCATGAGCTCATTTACCGCCCTCCGACCTTCCCCTCCTCACAAGCCAAACCAATAAATCCACCTTCGTCACCACCGCCACCGCCCTCAACGTCCCCTCCCCATCCCTCTCCGTCACAATCGCCGCCGCATTCCAAACAAAGAACCTCTCCAAGGCCTTCAAGCTCGTCTCCTTCGTAATCTCCACAAACTGCCTCTTCGTCTCATCTCCCTCCGTCAAGGCCGGGTTCTTCTCCAAAGGTTTCACCTCATCCAGTTTGCTAAAGTTGAACATCACTTCACTTACAGGCGAATCTATTGTAACGCGACCAGAGGAGAGGTAGGAGAGGCAGTTTCCTAGCGTTACGAGGCCGATCAGACGGCGGGTTTTGCTGCGGGAGGTGACGGGGATTTGGTCGAAGCCTTTGTCTCGCATTAATTCGACGGCTTCGTCGACGGTTTGGGTGGAGCTGATGGTTTGGATGGGTTTGAGGCGGAGATCGGCGATGGTGGCGTGGGCGTATTCGTCGCGGGAGATGGGGCGGCTGGACTTGGTCTGTGAAGGAGCAGGATGGTCGTCGTTGTGGTCCTTTGGGATTACTTGCTTCTCCTGCCCGGATTTGTCTTTGGCTTCCATATGCGGGGTGGAAGGGGCTGTAAGTGGTGGCGAAGGCGGTAACAGATCGTTTGCGGCCAGCCAGTCGTCGTCCACGAATTTGCTGAGGTAGCTGCGGATGCTGTCCGGTAGTATGACCACAACACTGTCGTTCTTGCTGAAGTTCATGTCCTTGATCGCTTTCATGCAGGCGGTCATTGCTGAGCCGGAGCTGCCACCTACTAGCAGTCCTTCTTCGCGGATGAGTCGGCGGGCCCAGTAGAAGGATTCTCGGTCGTCGGTCTTGTACCACTGGTCGACTTCCTTCTGCACGAGAACCTCCGGAATAAAGTCGTAACCAATACCTTCCACTTTGTACGGCTTGTCTTTGAAGTCGTCATTCAATGATGCGGGCAACGCTAGGATCGAACCTTGCGGGTCCGCAGCCACGATCTTCACGCTGTTACCGTGCGCCTTGCGTATACCCCTCGCCAGGCCCGTGATTGTGCCTCCGGTGCCAGCACCTGCGATCACAGCAGCCAGACGACCCTCTATATGCTCGGTTTGCTCTACGATTTCCTTCGCCGTGCCCAGCTCATGCGCAAGCGGGTTGTTTGGGTTACTATACTGATCCAATATGACACCGCCGGGTATCTCCTTCTCCAGCCTCCGAGCGACGCCAATGTGGCTCTCTGGACTATCCCACGCCGCGCTCGTCGGCGTCCGGATGATCTCCGCTCCCAGCGCTTTCAGCACACTCACCTTCTCGCTACTCATCTTCTCCGGCAACGTGATGATGGTTCTGTACCCTTTCACCGCACCCACCAGCGCCAGCCCAATGCCGGTGTTGCCTGAAGTGGGCTCAATGAGGACGCTGTGTCCGGGCTTGATACGGCCTTCCTTCTCCGCCGCCTCGACCATACGTAAGGCGATACGGTCTTTGACACTGCCGCCAGCGTTGAAGAACTCGCATTTTGCGTAGATCTTGCAGTCTATATTGGCAGACTTGGGAATGCTGTTGAGGCGGACAAGAGGCGTATTGCCTATGTTCTGGAGGATGGAGTCCATGATCAAGGGCGGATGCCGGGGCTTTTCTGTGGTGAGGTGTGACATTGTGGCGATATTGTAACGAGGCGGAGAGGTCGAAGAGACAGTGGAATGTTGTACTTACAAGAGAGACTTACATGTGATGTCTGAAGTTGGACGAGAGACTGCGTGCCGCCTGCGTTGGGCTGGCGACGTTGCTGTCGTCTCATCCAGCCGCTGATAACCGCGCCGGTGTCAGCGGAGGATCGATCGCCTTCTGACAGCCGGCTCCCCTTCTTCCTGCTCTACAACAATCACCTGCTTCCCTCACGTACTCGAAACATAACTTCTTCTCGGCACACTCGATATTCGTCGAGTCCATCTGCCTGTTCCGGCCAGTAGTATCTATAGAGGAGACGTCGATAAGATCAAAGCTATAAGCATGAGCGCCCGGTCCGCAATTACCGCATAGCATCTTTGACCTTGCCAAGACGTCATTGAAGGTGCAGCTCAAAGTGAAGTATATATGAACGCAATTGGCAGATCTATAGATTCGATTCCAGTTTCTTAACATCCATACTCTCTTCATTGCCACTACTCTCACTTATATCACTGACTGACAGCTATAAGTTCTACCATGGAGACAGTAAAGCAAGCAGTAGGCCTCGGCGGCTCTTCAAGCCCACGACTAGCATGGATCGGCTTGGGCAACATGGGTCGCGGCATGGTCAAGAACTTGGTCGAGAAGGGCACCTACACCGCTCCGCTCCTTGTCTACAACCGCACCGTCGCCCGCGCCGAGAAACTCACCTCCACTCTACCCTCCGGCAAGGCCAGGGTAGCCTCGACAATCCAGGATGCCGTAAAAGGCGCAGACATCATCTTCACCTGCGTTGGCGATGACAAAGCCATCGAAGAGACCATCAACACAGCCCTCAAGAGCCCCGAAGCCAAGGGCAAGCTCTTCGTGGACTGCTCGACCGTGCACCCGGACACCACCAACAAGCTCGCCAAAACCATCAGCGAAGCGGGAGCAGAATTCGTCGCTTGCCCTGTCTTCGGCGCACCCGCAATGGCCGATGCCGGGCAGCTCGTCTGCGTCCTTGCCGGACCAAAAGCGCAGGTCGACCGCGTAAAGCCTTACTGCAAAGGCGTCATGGGCCGTGCTGAAATCGACTACGCCGACCAACCCCACGGCGCCGCCACGCGCCTCAAGATCGTCGGCAACACTTTCATCCTCAACATGGTCGAGACGCTGTCCGAAGGCCACACGCTTGCGGAGAAGTGCGGACTAGGCACGGACAATCTGCACGCTTTCATTGAGACCATGTTCCCGGGTCCGTATACTGCGTACAGCAATCGGTTACGGCAGGGAGACTACTATAAGCGGGAGGAGCCGGCGTTTGCAGCGAAGTTGGCGCGCAAGGATGCCGGGCATGCGCGGAGTTTGGCGGAGAGCTGTGGGTGCAAGATGAAGGGTCTGGAGGTGGCGGATGCGCATTTGAAGGATGTGATTGAGCATTCGGGGGATAAGGGCGATATTGCAGGGATATATGGGGTCGTGAGGCAGGAGAGTGGGCTGAAGTTTGAGAATTAGAGTGTCTCTAGGGAGCACTACTTCAGGGCAGTGACGATGGTGCCGCTCGGTCGAGGAAGGTGCGAACCTTCCTAAAACCGGAGTAGCTTCTCGATCAAACGCATGTCGCACATGACTACAACGCACATGACTCCACGCATTAGCCAGAGTTCCCGCAAGTTGGCCCTTTGACAGAAGCATGTCTGAACAATATTCGTCACCGTCCTGGGAGTGGGAGCTGCAAGCCACACGCAGGCAGATTTGAGCCCGTATTGAGAAGCGGGCAACCCCAATTCGACTTGATATCTTTGAAAGACCTCCAGAAAGTTGAGGCCGCCCAAATGGTGTTGCGCGGAAGGCCATTCCTGCTTAGAGTCCTGCACAGGGCTGGGTTTACACACGAAGAGCATCGCAGCAAATAACAACTGCAAGACTTATGGCACCGCGCAGGTTGTGGGCGCTGCAAGTACACGAACTGCAACGACCAGGAATTGGCACGATTCATCACTAACCGCAAGATCAAGGTATCCACGCTGGGCGGGAAAGGGAGACTGGAAAGCACGACCGAGCCGAGATGATTGGTTTGTCGGAGCGTGGTGATGATGGTCCCCCATTCAACCGCTTCCACGAACTGCCGATGGAATTGCAATTCACCGTCTGCGGCTCCGTCCTATGCGCCGAAGGACACACTCCCTCTACTCGCCATCCATACGCTATTCGACACTTCGACTACCAAATGCCGTCTATTGTCAAAGTCAACCATGGACTTCGTGGGCATACGTTGAACCTCTACCATCTGACACACATCTTCGAACTCGAGAATGGCAGCAGCTACTCTGCACTTCGGTTTGAACGGTGGTTCACGAAAACGTCAAACGAAGCTCTAGCTTACTTCCGCAGAATCAAGCTGACAAAGGCTTTCACGAAAGTATGCCCGGACAGAAACTTCTGCGTGGCGTCTGTGCTCTTGACGTTCAACCTCAAGCTAAGGACGGTCGATGGCAAGGTTGTTACCTGGGACGTCGGCTGTCGAGCTGGTGACGCATGGATCAAGAAGGTGACGGATTTAGCGCGGGTTCGGCCGGAGGGCAGCGGCGGTGCGATGCTTACGAAGGAGAGATTGAGGGAATTGTGGGAGCTTTGCTAAACCGGCTGAGTTTAGCATCGGTTAGGAGAACTGGTGTTTAGGTGTCTTCGGGGCGGTAATGTCAGGTGGCCGGTCATCTCTTCCTTTCGCCGGTGACTGGGCACGCTCCCGCACTACGTTCTGCTCAGTGCAATGCCGGCTAGCTCAAGTTGGGGCAAACAGCAAAGCATATAACACCCATGTGCTCACAGCGGCGTCACAATGTGCCAGTCCTTATCTTCGACGCATTTGACCAACCAACCTGGTCTGGGAAGGTGCGACCCTGACAGCAGGCGTAGCTTCCCTTCCTGTCGCAGGCAGCACATGAGGACATCACTGCAGGTGAATGAGAATTCTGTGGGTTCGTCTCCGTCCGGACAACTTCACTTCGCGAAGATGGACTCCGATACTAGTCATCGCTGAAGCACTGGTACCTCTCCAGTACATAATCAGGAAAGCGAGAACAAGTAAACTCCTCCGCCAGCTCAGGTCAATCGCATGCTGAGGACCGAGGCCCTTTCGATCTTTCACCGCTCAAATATGTTGTTCTTCGACCTGAGTAGGCTGAGTTTGGGCCACAAGTCTGAGAGCTATGAGGACAAGCCCAAGGACAGCTCTATACGGCTGCAAGAGTGGCTTGGTCTTCTTTAGAACAAGTCCTTAGCGGATGTGCATAAAGTCAAGGTAGAGAGACGGTTCGTAGATTGCAAGAGCTACAGGGAGCTAGAGCTGATGTTCCGTCACGATTCCGTCACAAGAGAGACAACTACCCACAATTCTCGGCTCGCCTATGACGACAACGAATGCGAAGAGTGGGTAGAGTATATGAAGGAGAAGTAGGTGTCGGAGATGGAAGTAAAGAATGCGGAGGAAAGGCGCCCAGTCGTCACGCCCAACCGGCTGGAAAGGTTGTGGTATTGTGATTGCCAGTATGAGTGAAGCTGCTTGGGGACGCTCCCACAGTCCGGCGCGCTATCACTGTCGTCTGACATTGCGAAGCGTCGACGCTGGAGCAAAGATAAGAGCATACCTAGCGAGTGACGCCGAATCCGCCAGGTCGACCAACGACGATTGACGGTCACCGAAGCCAGAATCACGGAGTCCTCAGAAGCATCAATGGCATGTAATCGACCTTTCTACCCACGTGGGCCGTAAGCGTATGTTGCGTGTGGGGATTAGTTGCTACATATGTACAAGTGGGCTGGCGTGAGCAGGTCACATACCCACCCAGACGTACTACCACTGCCAGCAGTAGACCGATTCCGGCTACCTCGCCTGCGTCTCTGGAGTATGCGTGTCTCTCCGATCAAAGTACGTCCACTGGCCCTCTGCAGGCTTCTCCTCGAGTTCCTCCCATCTGTAAGACATGGCACATTAGTAATTAACCCCATCACCGTATCTTCTCTCACAAAATAAGTGAGATGACTTACATCTTCGCCTCCGCAAGCGTATCAACCAACTTCTCCTCCCCCTCCGCCACCTGAATAATCTCCTCGATCAAGCCCGCGGCAATCCGCTGCTCTACCTCCTCCACCTGACTCGCACTCAATGGCGGCTCCGGCTCAATCCTTGGAATCTTGGCCGCATCCACCACTGGGTCATGCGCGAGCTGACGTCCCTGATTGCGGCGCTCGTGCTCAGTCCGCGGACCCTCGCCTAACTCTCTTGCATTCTTGTCGCCCATCTCTGCGTTCAGCTTAGCTTCGGCCGCGCTGGCTTTGTAAACAACGTTATATTCCGTCCCCTGCGGAGAAGAAGAGACGGGGATCTTCTTGAAGGCTTCGGGGTGCGCATCTACGGTTTGCTGGACGCGGGTTTGCCATTCTTCCAAGCCGGAGGGTTTGACGGACTCGATTATGGCCAGTCGGTGTTTCGTCAAGGCTTCGACGGATTGGCGGTAGACGCTGCTTTCAGGGAAGTTCTGGCGGAGTTTGGTCAGGGTGCTATTGTAGAGTTGGATGAGGGTTGTGCGAGGGGTGGAGTGAGTGAAGAGGCCGGTAAGGCCGGTGGGAGAGCCGGCTTCGAGGAAGGTAGGGTTTTTGGCGGCGGTGGAGGTGGCGGAGGAGGCGAGGGAGGCGAGGAGGCGGGTGGCAGACCTCATCTCGGCGGTTTGCTGTTGCTCAGAGTTGAGTGATGTTCAGATGTCAATGGCGAAGCCTGAGGTATGGAGTGTAAGGTTCGTGGTAGTAGGGTTAGGGTTCGAGCCTGCATATGCAATCAGACAAGGATGGCAGATAGGAAGTAGTCTAGACAAAGACCGCAAGCAATAACCTCTGAAGCTGTCGCGTGATATTGAACCATTAGGATCGGACCGTGATTATCACCACGAACTCTACGACCAAACCATATACCCACGTGACGAAAGACAGTAGACCTGATACCGATCGTATAACGTGGCGCATACACGGGCGACTGGCATCTAACTACTGTATTGACGGGCCTTGAGCCCAGTCAACATTCGTCATGCGCGCTTCGTACCTACTGCGTCTTGTTACCGCCACTCTCATAGGTTCATCCATCGCTGCATGGTTGGAGCGGCCTGCCAAAGACCTCGACCTCCCTAAACGCCAAGACGTCGCCGAAGGAGAAGGAGAGTTCAGCACGGCAGAGAGCACCGATGCCGGTCTGGAAGTGGAAGAGGGAAGCACCTTCAACGGCAAGCATGTCCCACCGGAGATGTATATCGAAGGCGCCAAGCTGGATGAGACGATAAGCAGCGGCTACTGGGCCGTTGAGTTCTTCAGCCCGTACTGCCACCATTGCCGGGCATTTGCGCCGACATGGTTGACGCTCTACGAGTTTTACTACACACAGGAACCGGTGGCGGGAGGTAGTGGAAAGGACGCCGACATCAGCTTCACGGACTACTATGACTTCCACTTCGCCAAGGTGGACTGTGTGGCCTACATGGATGCGTGCTCCACGAAGGATGTCAAGAGCTTTCCTACCATTAAGCTCTTCAAAGACGGTGAGCCGGTGAAGGAGATCATGGGCGCCCGGAGTATCAAGGTGATGAGCGAGTGGGTGGAGGAGACGCTCGAGACCATCCGGCCCGGGTCACGACCGAAGGGCGGCATGAAGGTACCCAAGGTCGGCGCGGACTCGGTGGAGAAAACTCTCATGCCCGAAGCACCTCCAGAACCCGCGCTGAAGGATACGGACGCCACCAAGACCGCCTCAGACTCAGCATCCACCGTTACTGCAACTCGAGTCGCGGAGCCTGTCACACCCAACCTAGACGGCCGAAGCAGACCTTTGACTGCGGAATCCTTCCAACGACTCGTCACCACGAGCCGCGATCCTTGGTTTGTCAAGTTCTACGCCCCATGGTGTGGACACTGTCAAGCGATTGCGCCAAACTGGTCTGGCATGGCGAAGCAAATGCGCGGGCAACTCAACATAGGCGAAGTCAATTGCGACGTGGAGAAGCGGCTGTGCAAGGACGTCAAAGTTAAAGGCTACCCAACCCTCCTCTTCTTTCGTGGCGGCGAGCGTATCGAATATGACGGTCTTCGTGGGCTAGGCGATCTCATCCGTTTTGGTAATCAAGCGGTCGCGGTCGCGGAACCCATCCAAGATGTCACGGCCGCGGAGTTTGAAGCCCTCGAAGCGAAAGAAGACGTGCTTTTCCTCTACTTCTATGACCACGCTACCACGACCGAAGACTTTGCCGCTTTAGAGCGCCTCACCATGTCCCTCATCGGACACGCCAGACTCGTTACGACCAAAGACCCACTCTTAAATGACCGCTTCAAGATCTCCACCTGGCCACGCCTCCTAGTCTCCCGCGACGGCAAGCCAACATACTACACCGCCCTCTCACCCAAAGACATGCGCGACTTCCGACGGGTGTTAGGCTGGATGCAAAGCGTTTGGCTCCCCATCGTGCCCGAGCTCACCGCTTCGAATGCGAGGGAGATCATGGACGGTAAACTCGTCGTACTCGGCATTCTCAGTAGAGAACGAGAGGAAGAGTTCGCCAGCGCCAAACGAGAGATCAAGAACGCGGCGCTGGAGTGGGTGGACAAGCAAACGCAAGCTTTCCAGCTTGAACGCCAGGAACTCCGTGATGCGAAACAACTCCGTATCGAAGAGGCCGAGGACCGAAACGACCAGCGTGCGCTTCGTGCTGCGAAGAGTATCCGCATTAACATGGAGGATATCGAGCGGCGCGAGGTCGGGTTCGCGTGGGTGGATGGCGTGTTTTGGGATCGCTGGATCAGGACTACATTTGGCGTCTCTGTGCGAAGTGATCACGAGAGGGTGGTGATGTACGATTACGACAATCATCGGTATTGGGATCAGACTATGACTGGTAACCCTATCGTGCCTTCTCGCACGTCGATTCTCGAAACGCTACCTCGCATCGTAGCGAACCCGCCAAAACTGAGCAGCAAGAGCACGACGACGGTGTTGGGACATGCTTGGGGTGTGTTCAAGGAGCAATTGTTTGAGCATCCGCGGGTCTCGATTGCCGTCGCGATAGGAGTGGCGATTGGCGTGTTGATTGTGTGGAGAAGGTATGGGGCGCAGTATGTTCGCGAACTGAGGCTAGAGCGGATGCAATCGTTACCGGGATATTTCAGAGTTGGGGAAGGGAAAGGGTGGATGGGAAGTGAGAAGGGCGGGGTTATGGATGGATTGCTGGGAGGCTTGGGAGGGCAGCAGGGAAAGGTTGACTGATGCGGAGGATGTTTGGCGTGGGTACATGTGCAGCGTTCTTGTATGGCATATGGTTGGCGTTCTCTAATAGCGAGCGAGTATTTACATCTACGTGCCACTATGATATGAGTTGTCTTGGAGACAGTAGGTCTACCTTCTTGTCTGTCTCGTACGCGTTCATTGTGTTTCTGATCTTGATAGTCTCGCATCGCCCCGTCCCTAGCCGGATAATCCTCGGATGTAGAATTGCAGTCTACATAATAGTCCGTAATCCAACTGCTCAATATTCGCTGCAGGGATGGTGTAGTTGGTCATCACGACTGTCTAACAATATTACAATGTTGTCTGGTTCACAGTAGGTCCCGGGTTCAAACCCCGGTCCCTGTACGTCCTTTTGCACACAACGACGACAGTGGCGATAGTAGCATTGTTCGTTTTGCTTTCATCAGAAGTTTCCCTGAAGAGTTTGGGGGAGTCGGCTGTTTTGCGTTGCGGCACACCCTCGTCACACTGGCGTTGATACCGGCGTACCCAATCCTTCGGTATAGGCCGGCGGTTATGCCAACGGTGCGGAAGTTTCACTCGTTAGTGTGGTCGGAGTTTACCCTTGTATATGCGACCAACGATAGGAGGATAATTGCGAGATCGCTTCACAAGTACTATACTGTGTAATGGGGCTGGTCGTGGGGACGAAGATCTAACGCGAGGAATGATATCAATGCCGCTGCTGTCCGCCCAGGCCTCGATAGTCGACTTGCGAGCACCTGCAGGCTGTGCCGCCCAGGGCTGAGACGAAGGCACACGGATCTCTCGATCGTCATCTTTGGACGATCAATGGTATCTACCAGAACGGACGAGTGTTCCTAATCTGACAACGTACCTTGCGTTGAATGTAGAAACCCGCACGGAGGCATGCGCCCACATATATCGTCCTTGGGCTGTGTGGGCAGGGCGATCAGCGTGGGTGCGGACCACGCACCATCAAGACCTGCTGCAAGCCACATCCATCATCCCGTACGCTGCCTTGCACTAGCCTGACCAGAGCAGTCCCGCACGACTGGATGTGATACTGGTATACTGGACAGCGCAGCACCAGAGGCCGCGCGCTACCCGCGAGCCTCTGCCAATCCCTTGCTTTAACCTCCCCGTGGGGAGCCCTGAGGATGAGACTAATTTCGGGCGAGCACGGACGGCTGTGGACATGCATATTGCGTATAGCCACTCCAACTACTGCCAACAGCCTTTTAGCCTTACAGTCTTGGGACAGCCACGCAAGGCAGATGGGGGCCACCCTGATACCGCTTGGATGGTACAATTGCATCGCACTCTACTTCCTTGCATCCACCGCCAACAAAAAGGCCGCATTTGAAACGCAATACGAGGGTGACGTGCTCAATGTAATAGCGGATATGCAATGTGTCGGAGTCCACAGCGCCTACCTTGCCTTGTTAGCTATTTCCAGCCATCCAGTCTGACGGGGATGAGGTGAGGTTACTCTCTGTGGAGTCAACCAAAGCAAGCGCTATAGCAAGCTCGGACAAATCTTATGACGTTGAAAGTCTATTGAGCACAGTCGTTCCACTTCCCGCAAGCGCCGTACCCAATCAACGCTATACCATATGCGCTCATGAACCATAGAATATACAGTCCTACACCCTCAAACGCAGCCGCAAAATCCTGTCACAACCCTTCTAAAGCTGTATGCCCATCCTCCGCGGGCCCAAATATAGCAGTCCACCCACTCCCGTCATGCCGAGACCAATCCACCACAACCTATCGGCATTGATGCGGTGCACCACGCTCTCGCCACCATGAGCTTGCTCTCCCGCCAACTTGATCTTCCAGTCCACCGGGATCTCCATGTTTGCCGCGGGCGTCCGTTTCGCCTTGTTGGTTGCGGTGGCGGAAGTCGGGTTCAAGGTGCTGGTTGGTAGCATTTGCGGAGGCTTGTAGACGAGGTACATAGGGTTCATGGGCGAGCCATCGAAGCGGAAGAGGTCGAGGCGCGGGATGTTGTGGTAGGGGTCTATGTATTGGCTGTAGCGCTGTAGGAGGCACATTCAGTCAGTAGCCGTAAGCGTCATAATGCTCCACAGAATGATATCGCAGCGCTTATGTCCCTGCTCGCTTCTCGTCTTGGATAATGAGGGAATGATATGACATACCTGAAACTGCTCCGTCACATTGTACCTCGTGTAGATGCCCGTCTGGTATTCGCAAGGGCTACTCAGCAACTGCCTTCCGTCTACCTCAATCGGCGTGAGGGTCAGGCTCCCATTCGCGTTCATGACCCAGTTGCCATGTTGCCATTGCATGATGCCGGACGGACATGCTGGGTTCTGAGGGTTGGCGATGGCGCGGTAGTAGGCCTCTTCGTACCAGCCATCCTGCGTGAAGGAGTATGAGATGCCTGTTCGTGACGGCTCGATCAGGCGTTCATTTATGGGGTCGTAGAAGCCCTGATAGGAGAAGTGGTATTAGTGGGAGTGGTGGGAGAGGGGAAGATGGGCGAGCGCATACAGGTCCTGTGACTGTTTTGTTGGATTTGGTGCTCCATGTGCCGACGAGGTTGCTTGGCCTATCGCAGCTTGTCAGTCACGCCGTATCCAGTATTGCACGCCATGTATGTCTTGTACCATGTCTGCGCCGTGACCGACGCCGCCAACCCCAACGCAGCCGCTAACGAGGAGTATAATAACATTGCGACTATTGCCACCCAAGGCTGCCCGGCGTGTGTTTATTTCTTTCTCTTCGCTGAGTACTAGTTCTGTGGGATTCTTGGGAGGGTTGTGTTGTTGTTGGATACAATCAATGTCAATATGAAAGTATTGGCATGGCAAGCGTCGTCGTAATCGTTGGACATGGAGACATGGGGCGTAGGGCTGATGGCGTAGCCTTGGCGGAAGTTTGTTGTTCTCCCGCCAGAAACTGTACACTGATCGACCTCAGCAACACCGCTGTTGATCTGCAGATTATGCACTATCTCGCCTGCAGTGTAGAGGCAGAGGAGGTTTCACCACGGCGCCGTCGCTGAATTAGGAGCATATGCAGCGATGTCTCTGTCTCTTTCGCCGCACAACGACCGCTGCTTTGCCACCTGTCTCTGGAAGGACGAAACGTGAGAAGCTTGTCTTGTCTCGCCTGAGTCTACGCAAAATGTCGACGAATACCACAGATGTGCAACCAAAGCAAGCAAAGAAGGATTTACGACGGAGTGTGAAAACTCAACTGGCTGAACTCAGTGAAGACGAGGTAGCGAAGCAGTCACGCATTGCTCAGGATTCGGTACTCTCGTTGCCGCAGTATAGAAACGCGAGACGGATCAGCGTCTACCTCTCGATGCCGAGCGGTGAGGCTCGTACAGATATGGTTTTCCGGAATGCTCTAAGCAGTGGCAAGCAAGTATTTGTGCCTTACCTCCAGTCCGTGCCAAAGCCGGAGACGAAGTCAGGAAAGGGCAAGGTCATGCAGATGCTTCGGCTAAGCTCTATTAGAGAGTACGAAGGTCTCGAGCGAGATGCTTGGGGCATCCCTTCCCTTTCTCCTGACACTGTTGAGGAGCGGGAGAATGCTTTGGGCGGTTATGGCGTCTCTGGGAATGTTGCTAATTGTGCTGACGGCGGGCTCGACCTTGTCGTGGTTCCTGGCGTGGCTTTCGATGAGGACATGAGTAGGCTCGGTCACGGCGCCGGCTTCTATGATGGCTTCTTAAGCAGACTCTGTGGAAATGGCCGCCGTAGCAAGCCGTTTCTCGTAGGCTTGTGTCTCGCCGAGCAGATCCAGCCAAACGGCCGGATTGTGATGGAGGAGTGGGATTGGAGCGTCGACGCTGTAGCTGTCGGAGACGGCCGACTTCTGACTTCAAAGGGAGTTTGATAAGCACTCGTCTTAGATACAGAGCTATGCTGCTAAGGTGGGCTTACATCAGATGTGGCCGGTTGGGTGAGACTTAAGACTTCGGTTTCATGACCACTCGTAGCTGCCACCGCCGGCTCGACGGCGCAAGACGATGGTGGGACATCTGTTCAGCTCCTGCGGAACTTGTGGAAGTGAGCTGTATCAGCGGCATGGTCGCGCCTCCGCTTGACTCCGTACGCCACGCTTTCGGTAGCCTAAGAAGTGGTAACCCATACCCGACTCGAGTTGTGTTTTCCTAACTCAGGCTCTGAATCAAACAAACATTATCCCCTTTCAGCAATATTTGCCCTAGAACGATCTATTAGCCCTGCCGCACCGTCCCAACCTTTACCACCCTCCATACTCACCTAGCTCTCGCCTCGGGTTCTCCGGCTCCGGGTCCGCCTTTGTCGGCTGCTTGACCTCCACCGCCTCGTCAATGACCAGGTTCATAAACTCGTCGAAGCCACGGATCTTCCCTTCGATCCGTATCCCGAGTTGCTCGTATAGCCAGATTTGGACTGTGCTGCGTTGTTGAAGGAGCTTGAAGATGAAATTGATTGGGGGTAGGAGGACTTTGCGACCGCCACCTCCGCCACGGCCGGACATGGTGGGTTAGTGTAGTAGGAGACGGTGTCGCGTGCTGGGTGGGTGGGTAGTGATTGAGTCGGAAAGACGCAGAGTTGGCCAGCAAGGTCAGTCGAAGAGTTGCGGAGGAATGCGATGCGAAGACCGGAACGGTGAGTGAATACGTAGGCGACCGTATGTATGCGAGGTCGATTGAAGGTAGCTCGCAGCTTTAGTGTTCAGTTGCAAATTGATGCATGACTCGCGAAACATCTGCACGGCAAGCTCCGCGCCGTGGGGTTGCGTTTCTGCCCGCGGTGATTGTTTCCTTCAGCGACAATCGATCAGAAGCTGCAATTGAGACCGTCACAACACTCTTCTCACCCTTTGGCAACCCTCCACGGTCACTCGCCATGCAGGCGAGGCGATAGAGTCGACCGAAGGCATCACTTGACGTTACCGAACCATTTCAGTGCGGAAGTTGTGGGACAACCGGCCAAATGGCGACAGCCGCAACGGTGAATGGCGCCAATGGGCAAGCCTTTGATCCGGTGCTACGCGCTCTGGCGACTATGTCATCCAACGCAGATCGATCGCAGAAAGGGCAAGCACATGAATACCTTGAGCGGTATCAGAAGTCGGAAGGAGCCTGGACCACGACCTTCGCCATCCTGCAGTCTCCGCAATCCACTGACGAGGCGAAGCTATTCGCCGCGACGACGTTGAAGGGAAAGGTACGCTGGTATGTCGACGAGCAGGCTGTTTTGTGACGAGTAGCTGACCAAGCAGATCGTTTTCGACTTCCACCAACTACCGCGCACTACACTGCCTCAGTTAAGAGATACGTTGCTGTCATTACTAGCCCAATATTCGAAGGGCCCAAAGCCAGTACGCACTCAGTTATCCGTGTGTCTGGCAAATCTTGCAATCCAGATGCTGGAATGGAAGGATGTCCTGCAGACTGTCATCAACACGCTCGGCGGAAACCAGTCGAGCATAGCATGTGTCCTCGAGTTCTTGCATGTCTTGCCTGAGGAGGTGACAGAGGGTAGAAAGATCAATCTTACCGAAGATGAGCTTAGAGACCGGACAACGGAGCTTCTGGAGCAGAACGCTCAGCAGGTATTGCAGCTACTTACGCAGTATGCGCAATCGTCACCAGATGCTGCGAAGAATCCGCAGTTGATGGAATGTATTACGAGCTGGATGCGGGAGGTGCCGTTGACGAGCATCGTGCAGTCGCCCCTTTTGGACGTGGTGATGAATGCAGCACAGAGCGATCAATCTTTCGATGCTGCGGTTGAGTGTCTGTGCGCGATTTTTAAGGAGACGCGCGATGTCGATGAGAATGAAGAGTCAATCAACACGCTGTACCCGCGGTTGGCAGCACTGCAGCCGAAGATTCAAGCTGCATCTTCAGAGGAAGACTGGGAGACCTTCAAGGGCTTGACTAGGATCTTTGCGGAAGCTGGCGAAGCATGGTGCGTCAACATCGCGAGAAAGGCGCAGCAGTATCGGGCATTGGTGGAGTCAGTGCTGGAGTGCTGCGCTCGAGATCGGGAGAGAGAGGCTTTGTCACAGACCTTCAACTTCTGGTATGAGCTCAAGCAGTACATCACGCTCGAACGGTATATCGAAGCGAGGCTACAATTCGTGGACATCTACTCCAAGTTAGTAGATATAATGATCGGTCATCTCGAGTTTCCAACACCGGAGTCTGGAAACGAGAGCGACCTTTTCGACGGCGATCGAGAAGCTGAAGACAAGTTCCGAGAGTTTAGGCATCACATGGGCGATGTACTCAAAGACTGCTGCGAGGTCATTGGCGTGTCTGAATGCTTGCAGAAAAGCTACGTTCTAATCGAACAGTGGGTGGCGCAGCATGGCGCGCAAGCACAGGCAGGCAAGGTACCGCAATGGCAAAAGCTGGAGGCACCGCTGTTTTCTATGCGTGCGATGGGCAGGATGGTGCCGAAGGACGAAGGCGTCATGCTGCCCCGTTTAATACCATTGATCGTGCAGATACCGGACCATGAGAAAGTACGCTTCCAAGCGGTTATGGCGCTGGGGCGGTACACAGAGTGGACTTCAGAACACCCGGAAACTCTACAAGATCAGCTTCAATTTATCATGGCGGCCTTCCGTCATCCGTCAGGAGAGGTTGTTCGTGCCGCGGCGCTTAGCTTTCGCTTCTTCTGCAACGATTGCGCGGACCTGCTCAAGGACTTTATGACACAACTACAGCAGTTCTACGAGCAAGTCATCAATACGCTGCCCAGTCAAAGCCAGGAAGAGCTCACGGAAGGCATTGCTTCCATCCTGGCGAAGCAACCACTGACCACGCTCCTTCACTCGATGAAGGTGTGCTGTGACCCAGTCGTCAAGCGACTTATGTCAATGGCACAGACAGCAACGCAAAAGGAGCATAAGCTCGCCATTGCCGACCACATGAACCTCCTTACCATCTTTATTGGGGAGGTCAAGCCTTACGTCGACCCGAGGGAGCCGACACATCCGTGCGTACAATACTGCCAGGAGATCTTTCCCGTACTCGCCGCTATCTGCGAGCGGTTCATCGACTTTGTACCGATTGTCGAACGTGTCTGCCGGTGCTGGCGGTACATGGTACTGTCGTATCGTACGCATACTGCGCCGTTACTTCCACAACTTGCGGAGAAGATGGCGGCAGGCTTCACTGCAAGCAGACAAGGGTGCTTCCTTTGGGCCACTGACAGTATCGTTCGGGAGTTCTCGGACGTGTCGGAGATTGTGCCTGAAAGTACGGCGCATGCAATCTACACTTTCTACGAGCAGCAGGCGACAACGTTCCTCCGGGCTTTGAACGATCTCCCGCCAGAAGAGCTACCGGATGTCATCGAGGACTTCTTCCGGCTGAGCTGTGACGTCCTGCTCTATCACTCGGAACGACTCATCCCAAGCGTCCTCATGACGCCGATCCTCTCCGCGGCCTCGACATCACTCACACTGCTGAAGGAAGAACCTCTGATTGCCACACTTCACTTTCTGCGCGACTTTCTCGCCTACGGCAGCGAAGAAGCTCCATCCTCGCACTTCTCCGAAGACGGTACCTACACCAATCGCGCCAACCCTCCCACCATTCAGACCACCGTCAAGCAGCTCGTCCTCCACGAAGGCGAAAACCTCGTCCAGCGTTGTATGACGGGCATGATGTATACGTTCCCTCAAGACTGCTTCCCGGACGCCTCGGGCGTGCTGCTGGCGCTGTTCCAATTGCTGCCTGCCGAGGTTGCGCAGTGGACGGGCCGAACGGTGACGATGCTACCGGAGGGTAGTATTGCGCCGCAGGAGCAAGAGAGGCTGTTGAGAAACATCCAGCAGCGGATTGAGAGTGGGGAGGTTAGGAAAATCAGAGGGTTGTTGCAGGATTTCACGAATGCTTATAGGAGGAGAAACGTGGCGCCTAGGGAGGGTTTGGGTAGGTTGGAGGCTACGAGGTTTAGGTTCGCGGGATGATACTGAGCGACATACGATGATTGAGGGGTTGAGGTTTAGCGAGGCTTGTGGGTCGATGGTTGTGCTGAGCGTGGAGTAGGGGTGGTATCCTACAAGCAGGGGCGTTTTAAGGCCCGAACCTCCAAAATCTGCTGTAATCGGTCGGAGGAATGCACGTTGTCCGCCAAAATTGTTGACATATCAGCCGACTATCAGCCATGTCTTACCTAAAGCTACGTCGAATACAGTCACGTGTATCTAGTCATAGCGCATCTAGCGTTATCGCGCGTCTCGGCTCCGACACTACAACCTTCCCTTTCCCCTCACACGCTGTTATCTCCAGAACCCAAAGGATCTAACTCTGCTTGTCAGCTTCATGCGCGCGGCTCGTACTGCCGACGTGTAGGCGTACATTTGCCTGTCAAGGTTTGGTATAGCCGTATGTCCATGACTAAGTCTGCCGTCCCAGTTATGCATGTCTATCTTTTCCATCATAATAATTGCTCCATTTCGTTATCTCATACTATCAATCCTTGAAGTCGTGCTCGCTTTCGCAATGGCAGAGAAAGACATCGTGTCGACTGAGCCGGAAGGCAGGGATTCCAAGAAGCTTGATTATGAGGAAGCGGTGATCGCAACAGACAAGGAGCACAGTCTTACGCTGTCTCAGGCGCTGAAAGCGTACCCTAAAGCGATTATGTGGAGTGTGCTTCTGTCGACGGCCGTGGTGATGGAGGGATATGATACGCTCTTGGTGAGTCTCTTCGGCTTCTGATGTCAAATTCCCCATCCGGAGCTGACAGGCTTGTAGATAGGATCGTATCTTGCATCGCCAAGTTTCGTCAACACCTTCGGTAACACTGGGTCTGCGGCAGACGGCACGTTGGCAATAACCGCCTCGTGGCAGAGCGCCGGTAGGTTCAGGCTTTATACTATCTACTCCAGAGGGAGCCTCTAGCTGACACCCGGTAGTCGCCAACGGCGCTTACATTGGCGAGATCCTAGGTCTGGCTGTGACAGGCATCCTTTGCGATCGCTTTGGAAACAAGGCTGTCATGACTGGGGCAACTGTTATGATGATCGCCTTCATCTTCATCTCCTTCTTCGGCACCTCGCTTCCTGTCCAACTGGTTGGCCAAATTCTGTGCGGTATCCCGTGGGGAGCTTATCAGACAATTACCACCGTCTACGCAGCTGAGGTGCTACCCATCAATCTGAGAGGGTATCTAACATCTTACGTGAATTTGTAAGATGTATTGGGACTGACTTTTGTGTGCATCTGCTTGACTAACACCGTTTGTCAGGTGTTGGGTTATTGGTCAGTTCATCGGCTCTGGCGTACTTGTAGGTGTTGAGACCCGGACTGATGTCTGGGGCTGGAAGTAAGAGTGTAACCTCTGATGACTCTAGACACAGACTGACGGCGCATAGGATCCCATATGCTGTCCAGTGGGTATGGCCGCTGCCGATCATAGCGGTCTGTCTACTCTGCCCGGAGAGTCCAACCTGGCGTAAGAAGCACCATACCAAGTCAGTACCCTCAGTAGTCGGCTAACGCCTCCACAGTGGTCAAGCACACCAAGCTCGCGGAAGCCGAACGAGCAGTCGCTCGTCTACAATCTCCGAATCATTCGGCTATCGTCCCGACACCTCAGGAAACAGTCGCCTTGCTACACAAGACAGACGCCATCGAAAAACACATTACCGAGGGCAGCTCGTACTTCGAATGCTTTAGATCCGTCAACCTCCGCCGCACAGAAATCGCCACCGTCACTTGGGCGGTACAGCAGATGGCGGGCCCAGTCTTGCAGACGTACGCCACCTACTTTTTCATTCAAGCCGGCCTCGCATCCTCTGAAGCTTTCAACATGACCCTCGGGCTGTACGCCATCGCATTTGTTGGTACCGTGCTGAGCTGGCCACTTATCCACCGTTTCGGCCGTCGCACGATCTTCCTTGGCGGGCTGTTTGGCATCTTCGTATCTCTTATGATTGTTGGTTTCATCGGCATTGCACCGCAGTCCGACTCCGGTGCATCATGGGCTGCTGGCGCTTTCTTATTGGTCTTTACTTTCATCTATGATTCTACCATTGGTCCTTTAACGTACGTCATCGTGCCGGAGGTGTCGTCTTCCCGACTCCGGCACAAAACGACAGTCATTGCAAGGAATGTGTACAACATCACTTGTATCTGGACGGGCGTGCTGACGCCCTATATGTTGAACCCCGCAGCGTGGAATTGGGGTGCGAAGGCGGGCTTCTTCTGGGCAGGCATGACTGCGCTATGCATCCTCTGGACTTGGTTCCGGCTGCCCGAGACGAAGGGTTTGACTTTTGCGGAGATCGACACGCTGTTTGAGCAAAGAGTTCCGGCCAGGCGGTTCAAGAAGACCGATGTGGATATTGGGAGAGTGTTGGAGAGTACGTGAACGTAGTGTAAATCTCTTTCAAGAGTGGACGATACGCGAATAGTAATGGACTACTAAAACTGTGTGATTAGTCGGCAAAATATTCGACTCGTGAACTGGATTTTATGACGTGATACTGCGAAGCTGGGCGCGAATGCCGCGTAGGGATCCTGGCGATCCCGGAGCGACTCCGAAGCATTGCTGCCGCAGCTGTCTCAGCGATACCTAACTGTACTCCAGATATTCGCATTCTCGATAGCCTGCATTCGCGCCCTGCCAACCATTGCAATCATGTTACTCTTTAACGTGAAATCATTCTGCAGTGCCGTCATCTTGGCTTGCATGTCGAGGGCTTGCTGTGGCGTCATGGCCTCTGTTGACGCTGCAGCCTGCTGTGAAGGATGCTTCTGCTGCCATGCCTGCTGGTTCAGGATGAGCTTGCCTTGAGCGATCTCGTCAACAAGGATCTTATTGATTTGTTCCGAGCGAGCCTTGACCGCGGTGTTGCAAGAGACAGGGAAGCACGCTCGCGGAACATGTTGATGCCTGAAAGGGAGGTTGGTTGCTGGGTCGAGTAATGGGGCGTTTGTGGAGGACGCCTCGCTGCTGCTCAGCCATGCTATTGCCTGGTTGAGGTGCGTGTAACACGCATCAGGGTCCATTGCCACAGTGAGTGCAAGCTCTGTGGTGAAACCATTGCGGGTTAGTAGTGCTGTAGCGGGCGAGGTGCTGTTGTCGAGGGTGAAATCTTGACCCCAAAGTTCGTATGTGCGTGTCAATATGTTACTAGCCAAACGTCCTGCCCGCTTGTGCCTGTGGACCGAATATTAGCGAATCTACTACTTTGTTCTGTGTGGTGAGAGTAACAGAATTCCAATAAGGAGTACGTAACCGAACCGCACAAAGTGTGTAAACGCCATCTGAGCAGAGTGGTCGTTGCCCACTTTGCTCAGGAAGAAGCAGTGTGCCCTGGTGCAAAAGTCATTACCCTCCTCAGGCTTGACTTACATATTATCCAATGGCGCTCCTCCCAATATGTCCATGCATAAGTAGAACTTCTCGGGATGCAGAGCGCCCGCATGCTTGGGCTCAATCGAAGCATCTGCGTAGTTGAAGATCGCCGAAGCTATCCGCTGTAGCATCTGCGTGGGTTGCCAGTCTGGTGTTACCAGGCTTCCAAAATATTGATGAGCAGCGTACTCAGACGTTGTGCACATTAGGTGGGGCGGAGTCTCGAGTCGTCCAGGTAGTACGGGAGCAGCACACTTGTAGCCTCGCGCACGAAAGATCTCCTGTCTGTGAGTGACCTTGTGGTCTCCCGCAGTATAGCCCTGAACATAACACTTGGCACAGCTGTCGAAACCCGCTTCTGGAGCACATTCGAGGCAGCGAATGCGCGGTTCCTGGTCGTTTATGAGCTCGGAGCACAGGTCACATGTCCACCTGTTGACGGCCATAGTCGCCAAGGTTGGATAGCTTGTGAATGATGGAAAGCAGGCAAAGTCGTCCAGAAAAGACTTGTCGAAGCAACAACACAAGGCTGTGCTTCGTTGTATGGCACCCAATTCCCCGCCCAGAGCTCTGCGTCTAGACCTCCTTAAGCGAGTGGCTGACGGCGTGCTCACGGCAAATAGAGCCTAGCCGTAATGGTCTATGATGTTGCATGGAGGGAGATGGCCTAGAGGACGAATTTGCGGTGCCTTTTGCGACCACTCCACCCGTCAGGGTAGACACAATTTGCCGAGGAATCTGCGCATCATTGTTTGGCTTCCAGTATACCATAGCCGTACGTTGTCGTCGGAAATAGCTTTGGATCAGCGGTAACGTTGAATGAGTAAGCCTATCATCAACAACCGTGGAGCTCGGAGTACAATCAGAGCCTATAGTGATTGATGGTACAAGAAATGTAGTAGACTGATCTCAGTCATTGGAGTGGATCAGGTACAGTATACCGATGGTTCAAACCTCATCCCCGCCATCCCCGCCTTTCCTCACCGTTCTGACCGCTCTTGGAAGCTCCGGCTGCTCCCTATTCTTACTTCACACCCTTGCGCAAGTGAGGTGGAACATATGACTGCTGCTCTCCGCCACTGTTCGCGTTCACGCGGGTACCACGCACTTTGGCCTTGGTAGCACTTTCTTGAAACGCCTTGGCTGCACCGAGATCGCCATTCGTAATTCCGTTGCTCGCCTTCGCCTTTGCTACTCCCTCGTCTATTGGGCCAACTTCCCACTGCTGGACGGTGGCTATGTGCGGCTGCGAGGCAGCGGCATTGATACTGGCCATGACGGCGGAAGACCGAGGTGCGATCGATGTGGGCTGCGGCTCATTCTCGGGCGTCGGCGCTGGATTTGGGTGTAATGTTGTAACATCACCGGCAGCTGATACTGTCTTGCCGCCAGCGTTGGTGCTCGCTATGGCTGCTGATGCCACTTCCACGTTCGCGCTGCTTACAGTTCCGTCTTTCGCCTCCAACTGCTGCAGCCTTCCCTCTTTTTTCAGGCGCTCAACCCACTTTGGCTGCTGCAGCACCAGCTCTTCATAGAAAGCTTGATCGTAACCTACGTACTGCAGATACTCCCACCAGAGCCTCAAGCCCGGCAGCTCGTCTGCGTCTGCACCCTCGAAGGACTTCAACACAGCCTGTTTCGTAAGCTTGCTCACCTTCATCCTCGCGTCTTTCTCCCACACCTTGAGCTCAAGCGCGTGCTCCTCGAGCGCTTTCTTCACTCCCTTCTCCAGCACTACGCCGTTAGCATTGTTCACCGGAGCCTCTGAGGTAGGTGTGTTGACAGTCGAATCCGTCGGTATCGGACCAAGGTAGGTGGGTTTGGGCCAGTAATGCTCCATGAGCGCCTTGGTAATCCACTCAGGACGATCTGGCTCTGTGAGCAGGTCGGCCCAGTACTCGCGCACCTTCTGTGGCACAGTCTCCATCACACGGTCGAAGTCCAGCTTGTCACTGTAGCGTAGTTGGCTATATTGGCCAAAGTACACGTAGCCGGCCTCCCCCTGCCGCCGAATGAAGACCGGAGTGTTCTTGTAATCCTCCTCTGTCGGCGCCTGTCCACGCTCGGAATATGTACCATTGAAGAAAGGTGTCATCTTCGCGCCATGTTGGCCAGGTGCACTGGGGACGAAAGGCTCGTACTCGCCTTCGAGCATCCAGTAAGCCTTCGTACTGCCTAACTTTCCGGAGCCTGAAGCGACGAAGTAGAATGCAGGTGACCAGTGTTCGCCTTTGAGGTGATCTTGCAAGAACTCCCAGCTGAAGGATATTGTCTTGGCACTTGGGAGCTCTACAATCGGCGTTGGTGGCATCAAGCGTACCGCAAGGGGCTCCCACTTCGGTGAGCGTTGTTTTTCGGCGAGATATCTAGTGTTTACTTTCAACGGCGAGTCCTGCAGTGGCGCTTTGGTGTCCACCGCATGCGCCTTACCCGTGCGGCGAGCTGGCATATGGGTCGGAGTCTCCGCATCTACGGGCCCATTAGCAATGTCCGATCCTTGAATCGCGCTCGCAGCGGCGGCGGCCATCACTGTAGCGTAGCCTTGAAGCTGTGCAATGTCTTCTCGGAGCTTCTTCGCGGTCGTTTCGGCTACCTCGGCCTGTTCAACGTAGACCTGCAGGACGGTCTCTTTGTTGAAGTGCTGAAGCATGATATCTGGTGGTGTGAATTCCATCTCCAGTATGTTCGGACCACGTCGAACCACTGCAAGCTCCCCGTTACCAGCATCAATCTGCCCATGAAGGCGGGCCAGCTCAGCTTGCAGAGTCTGTAGGTCGTTGGCAACTTTCTGGTTGGTGATCTCAATGTCCGCTTGGTTGCGGCGAGTCTGGTGCTCAATTCTTGCGAGATCGGCGACGTGGCGGATATGCGTTTCTGCAACGTATCTGTCGAGGGCACCCATGCCTGGTCCGCCATCGTTGAAACCCGGAGATGGTGGCGTCAGCGGCGGCATGTAGCGGGTGACTTCGGTACCGCTCGGTTGGAAGTGAGGAACGGCAGGGTTGAGGTATGCATTGCTGGTGTGCCCTGTTCCACGGCCATGGTGACGGAAGCCGTTCGGTAGCTGCTGATGGAAGGGGTGATCCTGGACGGCAGTGCTGAAGCTGCCACCATTGACGCTGGAGTAGGCCATGTTCGTGGTGTCACCGCTCAGATGCTCGTCACTGAGATAGTTTGGAGGTGGCTGTCAAGTTGAGCCTATTGGACCGCTCATGTATGAGGTTAGGAGGGAGATGTAGATCAAAGCCGCTGATCGGCTGTGAGGAGTACCAAAGAGACCGAGGAGATCGAAGGCTAGAGACACAATTGAGTGTTGCAACTGATTGTGTGGGAAAGGCCTCCTGGCGAGGTAAGTAACACATCAGCTGCTCCAAGTGAAGACCAGGCTAGAGCGACAAGCTAAACACCGACCGCATTGTTCGATTGAAGTGAGTGCGCTTAGTTTGGAAACGATTTGCAAACTGTCTGTCTCGGTAACTTTAAAGGATGTAAGAGTATCCCACAGCAAGAGCTAATAACGACTGAATCAGAAGAAAGCATCTTCGGCGTTAAGCACGAAGAAGGGGAGGTGGCTCTGTTGGACGTCAGCTTTGTGAGTCACGGTAAGATCGAACGCGCTTGAATGGCGACGAGATCACGATTGTACACAGGTTGTCCTTTGGGTAAGCTAGTTTGTACAATGCCTATTGGATCGAGCATTTTCAGCTGCCGCAGCATTTTGTCGCAGTCTGATATCACAGAGTTCGTAGTCCTGACACAAACTCAGAGGCCCTATACGCTCCTGCTG
The DNA here is from genome assembly GCF_000338955.1 of Baudoinia panamericana UAMH 10762. NCBI lineage: Eukaryota > Fungi > Ascomycota > Dothideomycetes > Mycosphaerellales > Teratosphaeriaceae > Baudoinia > Baudoinia panamericana. The sequence goes on from NW_006911267.1 coordinate 305,248, forward strand.
GCTGAGCCTGCGTATACCATGCTCGTTCAATGTCGCGAGATATTTCACCCGAGTTCGATACTCGGCAGCTTTCCAGGCTGTGATGTTGACGCTTACCTTCAGAGCCACGTGACAGAGACGTTTGCGCTAGCACTAACGGGCCGTGTCCGCTTCCGGCGCACGTTTCGAAGCCCGGTGACGTAGATTCAGAGCTCCAGTCGCGTGTCTCGCGAAGGTCGTTGTTACAATTTGATCAGATCAAAGCTCGTCGTGTGCCTGCTGCAGCCATGTAAACCGCTGTAATTCTTCACAATGCGTTGTAACTTCTTAAAAAGCAGTGTCATCGACGTGTCTTAACATTGCGCCAATAGTGTCAAGCAGAGATGCCGCCGGCAAAGTCGCGCCCAGCGCAAGAAGATTCACGATCAGATGCGTCGACTGCGAAGGACAGGCAGAACGGTACAGCAGCACACGTGAAGGGTAAGAAGAACGGCGTATCCGCACTGCAAGGTAGTAGCCTGAAAGAGCTCGCACTTGTGCACACGGATTCCGGCAACGTTGTGACGCCTGGCCAGAGCACTGGAGTGAGTGTCCGCTGAAGAAGCTGTACCTGACGAGCAAGAGGGTATGCTGATGCGACTGCCGTGTAGATGGCATGGAATACCGCAGACACAAAGCTCTTGAACAATTACCGCGTCTCACATCACCTCTCCAACCCTGCAGCCTTCACGTCGCCCTACCATCAAGCATTGCTCACCAATCCGGGTCTGGGTCGCCAGTCGCCCACGATGGCTCGAAGGCGAGAGAAGCGTCGCATATCGAAGGAGCAGCTGGCATTGGCCGTACGAAAGAACTTCAACAGCGCGGCCGTGAGCGAGATTGACAGTATCGTGGAGTTTGTATATAAGGTCCGGCACCAGAGTAAGTATTGCAAGCCGGATCTGCTGTCAGAGCACGGCGTATTGGCCTCAGGTCAGCTAACAGAAGCTACAGACAAGGCGTTTCGGATGCGCTGTCTTCCATCTGTGGCGAGAAAGTCATAGACCCGTTTTCGAGCCATGCTATTCGGACTGGGTATTGCGATTGTCGTGGCGGCGTTCGTTTAAAGCGGTTCGTCAATCTGGATATGGATCAGACAGAACTGGACATATGAGTCGAGAAGTGTCCAAAAGCCACGGAGCTGAGGTTGCGGTTTGCTCAGCGGTGCGGCTTGCTTTGATGCTGCAATGGATGGTGGTGTACGGTTAGCGTCATCTCATGGTCCCTCGATGCGCGTCAAGGAATATATGTCTCGCTATGAGCTCGGAAGATGATGCCTCATGCCGCTCGATAACAAGACACAATTACCCAGTAGCACATTTCGATCATCTCATTGAGCCAAATCAAGGTATTTCTGCTGAAGTTCTGAGAGCGCTCTACGCTTCGGCTTATATCTGCTAAATATCTCAAGGGATTTCGTTCCTTGCAGTAGACCACGGCACCTACCGTACACGTGATGCGTAGGGCTGAGACATGCAGCAAGCTTTCGCGAGAGCGGGCTTCTGCGGCGCGTGGTCCAAGCGGAGGAGAACAACATCGTCACTGCGGCCAGTTTCCTGGCTAGACAGACTGTACAATCACCCTCGCAACCACCCTGTACCATCTCATCCTGACCTCATACGTACATGTACTGACCAGAAATTGCGACCGCGTCACAGTACTGTCACGCGAAGAAGCAGGCCAACAGCACCCAAGAGGGATCTGGTTGTGCCGTAAGCTCTCAACGCCCAGGTCGGAGGCCTTTGGGCTTCTGTATCCGCAACAGCGATGGCGACATTCGGCACCGAGCTGTTAGTTATATACAACGAACGGCCGTGAGGGAATCTGGGGCTAACGTGGCTTACTATAGGCTTAACGTTGTCAATCGCTTGCAGGACTTGGTCTTCAACACTATAGGAAACGATTCGCTGGACCTGCCACAGATCGTCGTGGTTGGGTCGCAGTCTTCGGGCAAGTCTTCGGTACTCGAGAACATCGTGGGCAGAGACTTCCTACCTCGAGGTAGCGGTATCGTAACGCGAAGACCGCTCATCCTTCAGCTCATCAACATCCCCTCTGAGCGCGACGACCAGGGTGCAGATCACGAAGTGAATGTTCCGCACACTCCGGCTTCAGTGGCCGGTCATGATGAATTTGCAGAATTCGGCCATATCCCAGGACGAAGATTCTACGATTTCACCGAGGTGCGAAGAGAGATCGAGAATGAAACGTCGAGGATAGCAGGAAGCAATAAGGGCATTAACAGGCAGCCGATCAACCTGAAGATCTACTCGCCGCATGTTCTGAGCTTGACACTGGTGGATCTACCTGGCTTAACGAAGGTGCCGATTGGCGACCAGCCTACAGACATCGAAAAGCAGACCCGAAACCTCATCTCAGAGTATATCGCCAAGCCAAACAGCATTATTCTTGCAGTGTCGCCGGCGAATGTGGATATTGTAAACTCCGAAGCGTTGAAATTGGCAAGATGGGTAGATCCAACTGGCAAGCGTACCATTGGCGTGCTCACCAAGCTGGATCTTATGGACCATGGCACGAACGCCCTTGACATCCTTTCAGGCCGCGTCTATCCCCTCAAGCTTGGGTTCATCGGCGTAGTGAATCGGTCACAGCAAGACATCCAGTCCAACAAGCCCATGTCTGAAGCTCTATCATCTGAGCGCGACTTCTTCCGCATGCATCCCGCTTACCGAAACATTGCCTCACGATGCGGTACGCAGTTTCTGGCTAAGACGCTCAACGTTACTCTCATGGGCCATATTCGCGAACGGCTACCGGATATCAAAGCGCGCCTCAACACACTCATGGGCCAGACACAGCAGGAGCTGGCATCCTACGGCACCGACGCTTTCACGGGCAAGGAACACCGTGGCTCGCTCATACTCCAACTCATGACGCGCTTTGCGACATCCTTCATATCCTCCATTGATGGCACATCTTCCGAGATCAGTACAAAGGAGCTTTGTGGTGGTGCGCGCATATACTACATCTTCAACTCCGTCTTCGGCAATTCCCTTGAGACGATCAATCCTACGCACAATCTCTCCGTTTTGGACATCCGAACCGCGATCCGCAACTCAACTGGCCCCCGACCATCACTGTTTGTGCCCGAACTAGCATTCGACCTCCTGGTCAAGCCTCAGATCAAGCTATTAGAACTACCCAGCCAAAGGTGTGTAGAGCTAGTTTACGAGGAGCTCATTAAAATCGCACACACTTGCGGTTCGAACGAGCTGTCACGGTACCCAAGGCTACAGGGCAAGCTTATCGAGGTAGTCTCGGATCTTCTCCGCGAACGACTTGGCCCTTCATCGTTCTATGTCGAGAGCTTGATCTCGATACAGCGAGCATACATCAACACCAACCATCCAAACTTCCTAGGCGCCGCTGCAGCTATGGGCAGCGTGATGCAAGACAAGCACGAGCGGGAGAAGAAGGTCGCAGCCGCGGAGGAGAAGCGAAAGCGGGAAGCACGAAGACGGAAAGAACTGAATGGTGTCAATGGCACAGAAACCCCAGAAGATGACGAAGAAGAACAGCAAGCGACGACATTGCCCATGCGGACCGCTGCCAAATTGAAGGATGGCCGTAGTACGTCACCCGCAGTTAGCAGGGATGGGTACCCGTTGAGGCATGCAGTGACTGCGCCTGGCAGCGCGGCGGACGCAAACGGCGGCAGGGACAGCTTCCTGAACTACTTCTTCGGCAAGGAGAACGGGCTACCTAACAATCCATTGCCCGGTCAAAGTCTGGCGGGGGTGATGCCGGGCATGCCTGGAGGGAGCAGACATGTCAGCCAGAACATTGAGCCGAGCATCGCCGCCAGCTTCAGAAGGGGCGACACCAGGCCGGCGAGCATGCCTGAGATGCCTGTAGATGAGTCGGTTGAGGACCACGATATGGTAATAGTATCCCGCCACCTTCCGCACTCGCCACATACTGACACGCTGCCACACAGGGCGACCCATCCGGCGCCCCCGCCCTCACCGAACGCGAAGCGCTCGAGACCGAACTTATTCGCCGCCTCATCAGCAGCTACTTCAACATCGTGCGTGAGACCATTGCCGACCAAGTGCCCAAAGCCGTCATGCACCTCCTCGTCAACCACAGCAAAGACGTCGTGCAAAACCGTCTCGTTAGCGAGCTGTACAAGGAGAATCTGTTTGAGGAGTTGCTGTATGAAGACGATGCCGTACGGCAGGAGCGGGAGAAGTGCGAGAAGCTGCTGAATACGTATAGGGAGGCGGCGAAGATCATTGGGGAGGTGTTGTAACGGTTATGTATGAGCGTGGAATGTATGGTAGGATTGGGTGGAGGGGGATTGTACTCTGCTTAGATTGTGCATCCGTCGGACGCAAACGGTGGGTGGCGCTGGGGCGTCAAGGACTCTGCTCCGTAGCAAGGCCGCTGAAGGTCTAGCTGCTCCAGGACGCTAAAAGGTTTGGCTTGTATACTACCAGACGTGCTGCTTGAAACGGCGAACACCTCAATTGTACACCTAGGTATCATGCTCATCTGCGGCATAGGCATTTCGGTACCAGAGCTACGTATGGCGGGGCAGATTGACCTCTGAGGATGTCATTTTGCTTCGTAAGGTACTGTCTTTGCTGCGCCGATAACAACCGATTGATCGAACGCTCAATATGTTTGCTGTGCACCTAGCCATTCTTGTGGTACTGCCATTTGTAGTAGCAGCTCTTCGTGGAGCACAGCGACCATTGATAAGCGCGCCAAATGGCGGCCAAGAGCTCATGCGAGTGTACGTACATTCAGTCGTCTTGCTGAAGACGATGCACTGAGAGCTGATGCAATGGATACACAGCTTGAAAGAAGCGTCCGTTATACCGGATGTTCTTGACAGCTTCACGCCCAGGGTTACACTTTCCTTATTCTGGGAGAATGCCACAGCCGAATTGGGCAACCTGATCAAGACGTCACGGCTACAGAGACCGCCAGACGTGCAATTAATCGATCACGTCCCAAATCCGAGCTCTAGAACCAAGAAGCTGGATCCAAAGATGCAGCTCACGGTCGCTATGACCGATCCGGATGCGCCGAGTAGAGAGGATCCGAAATGGAGCGAAATATGCCATTGGATCGCTACCCACATCCAATTGACTGACCCTAGAGACAATATGAGCGCTCGGGGCGGCTGGAGTAAGGATCCGGAGACTGTAATGCCGTACTTCGGGCCTAAGCCTCCTGCTGAGACGGGTAAGCACAGATACGTTCTCGTAGCGCTGGCGCCGGCAAATGGGACGACGGAGAGCCTTCACCTGAGAAAGCCCAAGGACCGGCGCTTCTGGGGCTATCAGGATGATAGGAGAGGTTTGAGAGATTGGGCGGGAGAGATGGGCTTGGAAGTTGTTGGTATGACAATATTTGCACTTTCCCAGCCAGCCGACCGTGCTAACAGACCGCTAGGTGCAAACTTCATCTATGCACAGCACGACGAGCTGTGATAACGTGTCTGTCCGCGCAAACAGTCCCGTTCTGATCTATATCGGCATCACTGCTCTAAGTCATTGCAGCCGTTACACCAGCACCCCACTGAGGAAGTGGCATGCGGCCCATATCCGTCCGACGCACACGCGCCTACCTTTTGACCCCCGCCCATGCCACACACACTCGCGCCGGCGCAGTGAGTACTATACTGTTTCGCCTCATAAGTTCATCCTGCTACGCGCTCTCAGCGACGTTATCATGGTCCTGCATGGCGTTCCATTCTGCCAACGTCGGAATACGCTCACCCATGGCGCGAGCTAGGTAAACGACTGTCAGCTGGACCGTATGCACGGGCGGATTCGATGACTTATCTGCTTGCTTTGCTCGGCTGTATGCGGCTATCCTGGCTTCGTGCGTGTTGCGATTGTCTTGCTGCTTTCGACTACGTTCTTGCCACGCATGAACGCCGCGCAACCACGGATCGCTGTCTCGCAATTTGATCCTTCCTTCGAAGCTTATTGCCTGGTTGGCAAAACCGTTGTTGTTGAGTGACCATGCTGGAACGTCCGGATGCAAGCGTTCGGGTTCTACAATCTGTACGGCAAACTGCAAGATGTCTCGCAGCCGGATGCCTTCGACAACGCTCAGAGTTCCTGCTGCTGATCTGAGGTTCAGGTCCAGCGCAGAGGGCCTGTCGCCCTCCGCAAAGCGATGTGTCTCAACCCGAACCTCCTTCAATGGCGGCTGGCTAACGAACATCTCCTGCCAGGAGTGGCCCACCGCTGGCAGTCTTCCGTTAGGACCAGTCAGCAGGGTGATAATCACTCTGGCAGAGTCCATTGGGGGTGGACACAAGGAGTCCATTGAAGCGAAGTATGTGGGGAATAGATAGTAATGCACGCTCTGACGCGGTTCGAGAGTGTAAGCCGTGCTCCAGTTGTTGAAGTTGCAGACCAAACCGGGAAGATAGGTATCGCTCGAACAGAACCTGCTAACCTCGCCCACGCCTGATTCCTTGAGTGGTATGTAGAAGTCACCATCGTCGCTGCTCCGTAGGCCGATCCTTGTCTGTAGCTTCGGAGATGTCTTGACGAGAGCCTTGAAAGCCTTGTTGATGAGCTGCACGTTTAGTAATTCTTTGCTCGATAACAGGCACAAGATGTTCTCAAGCATTTCTGGAACAGCGAAGACCTTCTGCAGAGGACCGTCATCAATGTTGCCTCGCTGACGCTTGCCGAGTGCTCTTGGGCGTCGAAGCGGGTGCAAACAGTAGTCGAGAAAGCTGGCCTCGATCCGGATGGCCGCCGAAGCCATGCTCAATTCACGATCAGCGGCATAGGCAGCCTTTGAGCATATAAGTCGCTCCAGGCCGGCGCCTGTGCGCGCCAGGCGCGTGGCGGCATTAGATATCATCTCTAGCTTCGAGGTGGCGACCCTGACCAGGCCGGTGTTCGCCGTGGCAGCATCGGCGCTCGAGTCCGCCATGGGTGTCTGGTAGTGTTTGGTCGCAGGCGTGTTTGGTCGCAGGCGTGTTTGGTCGCAGGCGTGTTTGGTTTGCTGGACGTTATATTCGAAGATGCGGAGGCTTTATAAAATTGGACAGATGCAAAATCCCTGACGTGACTGCAATTTGTGAAACAGGAAGGCGCGAGCGGGAGCCGCATTCACGTGAGGTCATTCGATTCCTCGCAACACTATTGAAGCTTAATTTGAACAACGTACATAAGGGTGCAGCTTCACAACTCCCCTATAGTAGCCCAAGAGGTAGCCGAGAATATGCTGCAGAGTGATTGGTGGAGTACACCGCCCGGATACGTGGCCTCGATGTCTACGTTCGATTCAGCGGAATATCATGGGACCTGATACACCGGCAGGCTCACATACCTCGCCCTCAAGCCGTATCGCACAGATGCACGAAGATCGAGACAGCTTGATCGGGACAGCTGTAGACATTCGTGCCATAGTTCGACGCATGCCCACACACATCGTCCCTACTCCCGCTCGAGGTGATGTTCCACGGATTCTCCGCGAATGGGTCGCCGTTGACGTCGTTGACGCTCCACCAAATCGTCCCGGCACTCTCTGTATACCCGAAGATCAACTTGTACTCAGTAAGACCCCAGTAGTTGCTGTCTCGGGTGATGCCGACACTGTTGCCAGAACCGGTCATGGTGACGGCAGGGGAGGTGTGGTTCGCCTGAAGTTCTGCCGGGTTGCCGGTGCCGCCTTGGTTGGCGAGGGTGATCCAGATGCTCCAAGGGCAGTGATTGATGATGGTATACTGCGAAGCTTGGACGGATGCAGCCGTGGCTAGGAGGCCGAAGGCTGTGGAAGTGAATGGTCGCATGCTGCACGAAAGCTAGAAGCGATTATTCGGGCTGATTGAGGCTTTTCGAAATAGTAGGCCATGGCCGAGCTTATATGTCTACGCCAAGGAGTACTGTTCTTCTGACCTTTGCGGACTGAGCGACGTCATACTTGAGAGCACGTTCCAGCGTATCAAGGTGGAGATTGAACAATAATGGGCGGTACCTTGCAGCTGACGGCTTGCCCTTGCATCACGAAGAAAGTTTGCCGTTCGTATCTTTTCCACCGCTTCCTTGTAGGCTTTGTGGTAAGCTATGGCAAGGCCGACAAGTGGGACACTGTGAGACTGCCAGAGCGGTTGCATTCTTTATCTCCGCAGCCGGCAGTCTGTTACCTTTCGCATCCATCCAATGTCCTGGTGAGAACCAACCTCTAGCCGTGACTACCGTTGCCCAACGATCAAGCCCTCTGCACATCGTCCGCTGGTCTCTTCCCTGTTCTCTCGTCGGCTCGGGCGTTGTTGAGCCTTGGGTCTTGGTCAGCTTTGAGCAAGCAGGATATGTCCGATCTGTGCGACGGCTGCAGCGGCGTTGTAGAAGCTCTTGTGAGCGTGACATTGGTTTGGGGTCCAGTTCAGGTTGCCTCGACCATCGTGTGACAGCTCAAGAATGACTTAAGAGTGATGTCTCCCGTTGGTATACCGCTCAACCGCCCGCCTTGGCCTTAGCTGCTGTTTGCTGTGCTTCTGTTGACAAGTTAGTGTTACGAAGGGCAGACGGGAAAGGGTATAGTGTGGTCCTGTGGCCTCACCTCTTCGTGTAGCATCCTCCAATAGCGGCGTGTCCACAGCGGCAGCAGGTAGGTGCACATAGCGCACTACGCTGCCTCGGATGAACACATTCTTGACTGAGCTCTACACAAACATAATGTCAGCGAGTTTTCAAAGGGTTGTATGTGCTCCAGAGCTTGTTTGCTGATCTCAAATGTATTCCCTTGGGTAACACTTGTGACCCTCATGGTGCGCCCAAACGTCGTATTTTCTTTCCCAAGCGTGCAACCGAAGTTCCACCAATCAACGTACCAAGTGCGGGTATTTCATTTCCTCCACAACAGAGATGTCGTCAAGCTTAATGTTCAGGTATTGGTCTACGCTTTTCAGCGTGCCTCGGATTGAGATGTCATTCTTAAGCTCGACAGTGACTTCTTGATTGACAAGCGTCTTGAAGAAGCTGAAGAAGAGCATCTTGTCGCCGTATACGTCTGATCGGGCACAGAAGTGCACAATGTTCAACCGTCGGGTGTAAGTGTCAAGAGTAGGGGTGCAATTCAACATGAAGCTCAGAAGTTGGTCGCCCACAGCGAATCACGATCACGTGTCGAGGCTTGGCGGGCGCTTTCCACTGCGAAAGAACGCACACTGTCTCTCACGCTTGTGAAACGGACATTCGCTGGTTCATAACGAGTGTAAGTGGTATTATTAGATAAAAAGTACGACTTCGAACCATCCCAGCCCCGACCACAATGCTTAGCCCGACTTTCTCGCCCAGCCAACGAGACACTTCCACCCAGCATTGCCCTTACCAGCCTCCTCCAGTGCCTTTGCGACACCTTCCAAGCACTTGCCATCTGGACGTCCCATCTCAGTATTAACCTTGAGCATCCACTGCTCCCACATGCGCGCACCAACAATGCCGGTCATGGCTCGAACATCGCGTGTACTGCCAGTAACTGGTGGCTCATAGTAGTCAACCTGACCCTCAGGACTGATAGTACGCTCGGTGGCGTTTGGGCCAAAGTAGTCCTCACGCTCTTGCCCAGGCATAACAGTTGCAGCACTCGAGTTGGAGCTGGGCGTCTTGCCAGAGTCGGTCCACTTGGGCAAGACGTCAGCGACTGGCAATATCATCCAGGCACGCTTGATGTCGCCGAAGCCTGCTCGCTTGAGGCGAGGAAGGAAGCTCTTCCCGGCTGATGGATCGTAGCCACGGGTCTTGAGGTTGAAAGCGAACTCAACGCCCAAGGCTTGACTCGCTTGATCAGGGTGCACGAGCTCCGCATCGAGCAGGTCAAACTCGAGGTAGCCGCCTCGCTTCAGGACGCGAAGGCATTCGCGGAGAGTGAGGTCCCACTCGTCCGCTGCCTGACCCTTGGGCCACGTTGTCTTAAGATTGGCGTACAGGTTGCGAGCGGAGATGACGTCGAAAGTGTTGTCCTCGAATGGCAGCTCCCACGGTTTTGCAGCCGCGAAGACATGATGATTGCGTGGACCGTCAAGGGCTGACATGGCGACGTGAGCTTCAGCATCCGATGACACGGTAGTAAAGACTTGTGCGTCGGGATGCTCAGCTGCGACAGTCCAAGCCCAGCTGCAGTGCACTTGTCCGGATAGGTCGAGTATCTTGACATCGTTGAGCACCTTGAAAGAAGATACGATGGGGCTCGTCAACAAGCGGCCACCGTTCACTTCTTTGTACGCCGACAGCGTCCATGCTGAGGACTGCATCTGCTCCAAAGCTTGCCTCTCCCGCTCAGCTTGAGCAATGACTTCCTTCTTCTCATCCTCACTCGAAGCCTGCATCAAGGACGAGATTGGCCTTGGAGGCGCTGGACGGTCTGGCACGTTGATCTCGTATTTGCCTTGCAGCTGACCCACATGCTGCGACGACATGCTAGTCCGCCTCACGTGCTCAGCTTCCGCACGAGCCTGGCGGTGTTGGAACACATCGCGAGCCCGCTGGGAGCGCTTCTGATGGCGCCAGCCTTGCCAGAACGTGCCATCATGGATCGGCGAGATGCGCTTGGATGGTTCGGCGTGGAAGCCAGTCTGTGGCTCTGGCGTGGTATCTGCGAAGCGAACAGACTTCTTGCTGGGCGACAAGTCAGAGACAGCCGGGGTAGGTTCGACAGGCGTTCTCGGTACAACATCCTCAATATCCTTGAAGCTGGCGATGAGTTCATCGTCCTCGCAAACAGTCTTCATGTAGTCCGTCTGTGCACTGAGCCATAGCTGCGTCCGGTCAATGTTCGCTGTGGCGGTCTCTTGGAGCACAGCATTGTAGCTCTCGTCGATCTCATCGACGTCCGCCTCCACGCTCTGAGGTGAGAAGGCGATCTTGCGAGCAGTGACTGGACTCTTCTGGCTCTTTGGCGACGCCATGGGGACGGTGTGCTCGACCGCATCGTCTGGGCGTGAGCGCCATGGTACGCCATAGAAGCGGGCGGCTGTACTGGTTGGGAGAGGTGGAGCTTGTTCCTGTCGAAATGGCACACCATAGAATGCTGACGCTATGCCCGTCGTTGGGACCGGCTCGCTCCCATCCCACGTCCTGCGAATCGATGAGTCCAGGGACGCGAAGAAGCCGCCCGGAGATGGTATTGAAAGAGCAGAGAGCTCGTCGTCCGCGTCGTCACTAACCCCGTTCTCTTTCTTGACCGACATCGGCGGCATGAGGTTCTTCGTGTCGAGGCTGAGAAGCCGTCCCGTAATGGGGGGTGACTCCAAGACCTCTGTCATCTCCATCACCGCCTTCGCAGGCACTTCGACGACAGTCTCGAGCTGCTCTTCCGCATGGTCCGGGTGAATCTGCCGCAGAAGCAACAGGGCATGCGGATCGAGTTGGGCCGGTGCTTCCCAGCCATCAGCCTCACCCTGACGCTGAATGTCAGGAGTCGGCGGACAGCTGGCCCCAAGATCCTCGGAGGTAAGGCTGCCATCTAGGGAAGGGGCAGACGAGGTACTTGCTTCAGACTGCTCTTGCAGCCGTGACAAGACGGCCGGTGAAAACTTGGAGTAGACGGGCTGTACGCCTTGCGTTGCCGATTGGAGCTTTTCGATGGTCGGCCACTCACTCGGAGACGGGATTGCCATAGAGGGGTAGCGATTGCGTCTCGGGGCGTTGGCTCGCTTCTTGACGGACGCAGAAAGCTTGATGGGAAGTTCATCAATCTCACTCTCGCCACTCTCGCTTATATCGTATAGCTCATCGAAATCAGAGTGTGAGCTCTGTCGACTCCATAGGGAGTCATCGTCCGAGGTTGTGTCAGAGCTCGACGGGCTTTGGGGTACAGTCTGATGTGGCAGGTAAGGGGGCATTGCCTTCGGCGTCGGAAAGTCATCGCTCATGGGCGATATGATGTTCGCACGATCCTGCAGTTTCTGCGGCGCTGCGCGTCGTAGCGATACTTGCGGTACGTCCTCAATTACTGTATTACGTGGTAGCTCGCGTGCCGGCGCGAAGGTCGTTGCTGGTAGTATTGCGGTAGACATGGTGGAATCTTGGGCGGTTATTCTGATTTCTGTAGCTCAATGCTTCTGAAGGTAACTGTATCCGTCCAGCGGGGATTGAATATGCAAGCTTCGGTCAACGAAGCGTAAACCGGAATGCAAACCGCAAAAGCACAGAAAGAGAACGATTGACGACACACACGCAGCAGCGAAGGTGTGGTAGAAGCGAACAAGCGGCACAGCAGTAGGAAATCTTCTATACCGACTCACCCTTTCCACAGCTCGTGGAAGCGCCCACCTTGGGGGCACGCAATAGTAGCGATAGCGCCTACCTATATTGCCTGCGGAATACAGACCTCCACATGGTCGAGACAGGGCGCTAACAAGGCTTCCATTATATGGTCGAGGCAGCTGGTTGGCTTCTGCCGAGATGGCTTGAAGGTTGAAATCCTGCGCAATGACTTGCATCAGGGCCATTTCGGCTCACTACACGGGAAAGTCGGGGCGTTCATGGGCGCGAACGATGAGGGAGTCTGCTCGACTGGGTGAGACGTAGCGCTGGGGTTCATGCATGGTGTGCGGTGGGCGCTTACTGTCCGTCTCTACCGGCCAATCAACGCGGAATGACTCGCTGCACAGCATTGGGGCTTGGTAAATACTTCCCATACCGCTCTCAGAAGTTGCTGACTTTCACCGACCGTCGCCTGCGCCACGTCGATGTTCTGGAAGGCGGTCGGTAATGATCGTGGAGTGGAGTGTAAGCGATGACTGCGCTCCATTTCACTCCACCTTGTTCCACGTTGCTGGCGCCTGGTTGATCTTCGGGAGTCGTTCCCAACATGCCTGAGGCTTGACTATCGGCCGGCTCGGATGCGCAGCATGACGGCGAACCTCATTCGAGTTTCGATATTAATCTTAAACCTCCGAGTGCCGTCGTTCCTGCTGTACATCTGTAAACGACAAGTAGATACCTGAAGGTCAAGAACAATGGCACCACCAGCCATCATCGCCCCCTCAATCCTGAGCGCCGACTTTGGCGCTCTCGGGAAGGCATGCTCCGACACAATCTCACAAGGAGCAGACTGGCTACACGTGGACATCATGGATGGGCACTTCGTCCCCAACATGACCTTCGGCGCTCCCGTCGTAACGAAGATACGCTCACATGTCGATCGTCCCGCGCAAGCCTTTGGGAAAGGCACATTCGATTGCCACATGATGATCAGTGAGGTGCGGGAAGCGCCACGTTCGGCCAGGAACTCTTCCATCGGTGTGTGCTGACCTGCGCAGTAGCCGAAGAAATGGGTAAAGGAGTTCCAGAAGGCGGGGTGCGATTTGTATTGCTTTCATTATGAAGCTGCTGTGGATTCGACGGCTGCGGAGTCGCCTGAAGCGCAGAGCGAGACGAAGACTAGTCCGAAGGAAATGATCAAGTATATTCATGATCAGGGTATGAGGGCTGGTATCGCGATCAAGCCGAAGACGGACGTCAGCGTACTTTACGACATTCTCGATAACAGCAATAAGGAAGAGGTTCCGGATGTAAGTAGTAGAAATCTCACAGCGCTTGTTCAACGTGCTGACGGTAGTAGATGGCCCTCGTCATGACCGTCGAGCCCGGTTTCGGTGGGCAGAAGTTCATGCCGGATATGATGCCCAAAGTGGAAGCGTTACGCAAGCGGTATCCCGAGCTCAACATCGAAGTCGACGGCGGGCTGTCAGAGAAGACAATCGATACCGCAGCAGATGCCGGCGCGAACGTGATCGTGGCTGGCAGTGCTGTGTTTGGCGCGCAGGATCCGCGGCACGTCATTCAGATTCTGCGGGAGGCGGTGGAGAAGCGGCGGTGACTCGAAGGTAGTAGACTATAATCCATACACAGCAAGATGCGGTCGCAGGAGCTATCGGAACCTCATCCAAGAAGGAAGTTAGCTTTTCCAATGCCGGTCATCATGATCAGACCAGCAAAAGCAATGCTCACGCACCACGAAACTCCACAACCACACCCGGGTACTTCAACCCGCATCTACATGATACGTTGGCTTGGTAGTTACCCAGAACATAACTCTGCATTGCGTCTGATATGATACTCTACACGAGGAGGGCACGGCTATAGAAGCTTGGCTTGCCAAGCATACCTATGTCACGTCAAATATGAGTGAGAGAAATCTGTAGACCTTCGGAAGGACCCGAGACAGCCATGTTTGATCCTTCTGCGCAAATTTGTTATATAGCTGAATCCGTGCGCTTTGAAGCTATGCCGAGTATCCATTTAGTGGCTTTTCTGAGAAGGATTTGGTGGACGTGAAGTGAAGTGAGGGTGAGCGGAAAGGGCTGGGTCCGAGCGTGCCTGCGAGCTGCGCCAGCTCGAACAGTGAGAATATCATCTAACTAGTTCGGGATTTGCACCAGCGACCAACCTCAGCGCGCCCGTGTTGCCTTATCACTTCGTCCAAGCTTACTCATTCATTTCCCCCTCCCCCATCCTCCCCATCCTCCCCGCCCACCAACCCAAAAGCCACCCTCTTCATCCTCAAATCCCCCTCCAACCGCGCCAACTTCTCCAACTCCCGCTTCTTCAACAATTGATTCGCCATCCCACTCGCCTTGATGCGGACAGCCTGCACCTCACGCTCCAGATCCGCGACTTCCTCGAGCTGTTGATTACGCTCGACCGTTTTGGCCGCGGCGTCTTCGTCGACGACATCCATATCGTCGTCGTCGTCGTCGTCCGAATCGTCGTCCGAGTCGTCGGAAGAAGCTTCGTCTTCGTCCGGCGCGTCGTGGATGGGTGTTTCGGCGGCCGAGGGGGTTGAGGTTGCGGCCATGGCGTGCTCGACCGCGGCGAGGGATGCGGCTTGTTGGTCCAGTAGCGGCGCCGGGGAGTCGGTGATCAGCTCAGTCACGCGCGGCTCCGGTTCTGCCGCAGCGTCTTCGGCTAGTGCGTTGTTGAGGTCCGCCTCAAGCGCACTATAGTCTTCCTCCGGCGACTCCGCATACTCCTGCGCATACTCCGTGCTATCCATCACCTCACCCTCCGCATCCATCTCCTCTCCATCCTCATACCCAGGCTCCTGCGTGCGCCGCATCACATCCCACTCCGCCAGCGTGTACTCCCTCGAGCTCACCTTCCCGCCACTCCGCTCCCACTCCTCGTCCTCACGCAGCAGTCTCTCGACCTCCGCTTCAACGTTCTCCAGCTGCTTGGGGTTAACACGCTTCCGGAAACGCCGCTTGCGGACGTGGTGCATGGGTGGGGTTAGGCCGTGGGCGTATTGCATGGTTTCTTTGTCCACTTCTTTGGGTAAGGCATAACTTCTAATCTCTGCCTCGGTGTCGACACGGCCGAGGACTAGGAGCATTTGGCAGACATCCGAGACTTTCCACCAGCCTTTTTTGTCCCAGCTTTTCATCGATTCCACGATGCAGGGTAGATCTACGAGCGCGGCGGCGTATTTGCGGTCCTCTACCTTGACCAGGGCCCGGCGAAGATCAGCCGTCACGAACTTGATGCTGGCTTGGACGCTACCTTCTTCGTCCTTGACGCCGATCTTATTGTCGGCGATGGCGTTCCGGAGTATGTCGGCATCCTTCCCTGGTGGCATTCTCAGGATCAGACCTTGCTGGATCGCGGGATCTTCCTCGCGCTCGCTGTCTTCGCTGTCGTAGCCTACGCCCGTCTCACGCTTGGGAACGTCACGTTTCACATGGTGTGCGGTGAGCGCCTTGAGGATGGTAGATTGCTTGCGTGGGGGCGCAAGTGCGAGGGCGACCTTGCGACTACTGACAGCGCTCAATGGGGTGGCGGTGGACGGTGCATAGCCTGGCGGAAGGGTGGGTTTGAGCTTGATGGAGGGTTTGCGCGCCGCCGATGCACCACTCGCGATCCGCTTGGCCGCAGGCGAGATGTCATCGTTGTTGGCCCGCTTCTTGCTTGACGGTGCTGCTGCAGTGGTTGCCTTGCGCGCCGCCGGCTTCTGGTTGTCTGCTACAGACACGACATGTTCAGTGGCCGGTGTCGGTGGCTGTGAGGCCTTGAGCTTCAGTCTCGGTCCTCCGGCGGTGCTCGGTGTAGGGAGGGGTGAGGCAGCAGACCCTCCGTCACCGTTGGCTGGCTGTGGCTGCTGCCCGCCCGTAGTGAGCTTGAGCTTCAGCGGCATCATAACACGGCATCACACGGCATCACACGGCAGCAATATCGGTGAAGATGTTACCGTCACGCAGAAAGTGGGGACTGTCGAACATCGAAACGTCTGCTGCGCCTTCCATCTCAGAGGCGCAGCAATCCACAAGCCAGGCCGGTTACAGTTAGTGCTCCAGGTACGGCCCGCACTTGTCAGTCTGAGTCAGGCACCGAGCAAACCGCCGTGAAAGCTCACAGTTACCACTGTGTGGAAGTGTAAGCAGAGCAGTCTAGAACACACCACAAACTCATTCGTTGTTAACAGCTCTGTTATCTCGCCTTACGGCCGTCGCAGCAGTGGAGAAAGCTGACAGTCACGGCCGTAGATTTGAGGTGGGATCATCACCCGGCTCCAACTTACCGAAGTGTAACGTCGCGGCATAGGGCTGCAAGGGTGGGGATGGGTGACTTGCCTTAGCGCAATCCTACGACACCGCCTTGTGCTGCAACCCATCCGCCCTTTCACTGCGAGCGTGAGCTTACTGCCTTGCAAACTGGCGGTTGTCTCATCTCCACCATGACACTTGACCCTCCGCACACGTGGAGGCGCAAGCAGCTCTCTACAGTATCTCTCTCTCCCCACTCCACATTCCGTACGGTGAGTAGGAGTAGTAGTCTGTCATACGCGTGCCCCCTGCTTCCATGCTGGTTATGAGCGTTATCTGCTTGCTTACTGGCGGTGTCTCTCGCCTTTCCCACCATTTGCCTCCATGCGCTCACGCCTGTATATTACATCTGTATCTCTCATCCTCTCCGCCTGAGATCTCAACACTCACCCACGGTACTCTACTGGCCAGCGCAAGCGTTTCGCAATCAGCCCATACACCCCTGAGCTGAGAGGACCAATCTCACCTGACCTACTGCTGGCCCCCACCACGACTCACACCACAGCGGCAGCCAAAAGTATACTCAGAGCGCATAACTCCATGGCCTGTGTCGCACTTCCCACTGTCTGGGAGTCGCCGCTTGAGTTGAAGTTTGACTGCAAAATGGGCTACGACACAATGTCCGCTTGGGACCGTACTTCTTCCGACTTCAGCGAATATATTGAACGACGGTACGATCTGTCTACCCCACTCTTCAAATTATGCATGGGCTGACTCTCATATAGGAGCGACACATGGGCACACAGCTCCCACAGGATACCAGCATCATACCCGTCTCGCCTAACGGTCCGACGCAAGGCCTCCAAGTCCCCCAACCAGCGTCGCCCACAATCTCCAATCGAGCTCCCAGCATCAGTCCCCTCGTTTCAACACGCGACACAGAACTGGAGTCCCCCGTCATCACCCACCGCACGCTCCCGCAGCAGCACTTGCTCCTCACCCGACTCTCCACGAGTCGACTCCGCCGTCCTCAACCTACCCATGCTCCTCCCTCTCACACCCAGAGAGAAGGGCCGCATGGGCGAAAAACTCTACGACGCCGCCTGCACCGGCGACCTCGACGAAATCAAACTCCTCATCTCCCTCGGCGCGCCCGTGAACACGAGCAAGCTCGTCGAAGGCCTCTACCAATCCTTCAAACCCGCCAAATCCGGCCGGCTCTCCCCTCTCGCCGGGGCAGCAGGCCACTGCCAAATCGACGCCGTCGAGCTCCTCCTAGCCGAAGGCGCGGAAGTCAACCCGGACCTCAACATCTCCTCCAGCTCCCCGCTTCACGAAGCCTGCCGCGCCGGCGACGTGGAAATCGCGCGATGCCTCTTAGAGCTTGGCGCGAACATCAACAGCCTTAACGCTTACAAAACTTCCCCGCTCATGTACGCGGTCAAATACGGGTCCCCCGAGATCGTGCAGCTACTGTTGAGTTACAACCCGGACATGAACCAGCGATCTTTCATCGGCACCGCGGCGATCCATTGGGCGGTTTGGCCCGATCGACCGGAGATCCTTCGACTACTTCTACAAGCGGGCGCGGAGGTGGATCATAGACAAGCGGATGGGAGTACGGCGTTGCATTGTGCCGCGGTGGGGAATCGGGTGAATATTGCAAAGTGTTTGCTGCAGTATGGGGCGACTCCGTTGGCGAGGGACGATGATGGGAAGACGCCGCTTGTGGTTGCGGAGGAGAGTGGGCATGCGGTGGTTGCGGAGTTGTTGAGGCAGGCGGTTACGCTGCGGGCGGGGCAGTAGTTAGATGGGACGGGAAGTGATTGGAATCGTGCTGCGTTTGAGCGACGGGGTTCGGGCATGAACAATGATCTTATGGAAATGTAACATATCCCGTCCTATGTCTGCCAATACCCATAGCAGAGATGTATCATGATTAGCGATCTGTCTTCACATACAATGCGTTTCACAACCGGCTTCCAACTGCTCAGTGAATGCTTCCAGCCGAATTCGCTTGGCGGCACGTGGCAAGCCCGAAACCTTCATCGCGCTTGCCCTCGCTCTCACCTTACCTGTATCGTAGTAAACATCCTGTTTCACATCCACCTCAGCGCATCCACAGCCGCCCTCGCGCAAACCTCTCCAGAAAATGCTACCACGATAGCCCATCAACCCCCAGCGCCCCTGCGCACACACACACACACACAATCGGTCATTCTCCCTAAAGCGGAACACGATGTCCCAATCCCACGATCTCCACCGCGCCCTCCTGCGCCCCTCCATCATCCACATCCTCCGCGCGGCGGGCTTCCACAGCACCCGCCCTTCCGTCCTCGACACCCTAACCAACATCGCGGAGCGCTACCTCCTCCTCCTCGCGACCACCACGGCCCGCCACGCTGCCAACTCCCATAATGACGCTGGAATGGAGGTGACGGTGACGGATGTGCGGATGGCGTTGATGGATGCCGGGGCGTTGGTTCCGGCTGAGGGGGCGGGGGAGGAGGGGTGGAGGGAGCGGTTGAGGAGGAGTGTGCGTGAGATGGGGGAGGCGGTGGTGTTGGTTAGGGAGGGGAAAGGGGGGGATGGGGAAAAGGGGAAGAGGGGGGCAGAGGCGCGGGTGAGGGCTGAGAAGCGGAAGAGGGAGGAGGAGGATTTGGCGGATGTGAGGGTGTTTGAGGAGTGGTTTGACGGGGCGCAGCATGCGGAGATGAGGCGGGTGGCGGGGATGGTGCCGGATGCTGGTGCTGCTGGTACTGCGCCCGCGGTGGGCGTGGGGGGTGGTGTGGTTGTGGCGGAGGACTTTTTGGCGGGGTTGAAGAAGAAGGTGGGGAGGGTTGGGGTCGGGGAAGAGGGGGGTAGGTTGATGGGGACGGTTTTGGGGAGGGAGGGGGAGGAGAGGGAGGTGGTGGTTGAAGGGGGGCCCGTCCAGAGGGTTAGGGACTGGAGGCCTAGGTTGGAGGAGAGGAGTGTTAATTCGCTTGGGCCGGAAAGGGAGGGGAAGATGAATGTTGAGGAAGGCGTTACGGAGGATGCAACAAGGTCTGAGGTACATGACGAAGGTGCTTTGCTGGTGGCAGAGCAAGTGGAGGCGACGTGAGCGGATGCCGGATGGCGTCCTTCACTAACCCAGCAATGTGACGACCACAACTTTAAACATCGCCCAGCATCAAGCGTAAAACGATGGGTGTGCTTGAGGAAAGACAAGTCTGCCTTACATCGTCATGCCGACGCTACTGGCACCATGTCCACCATCCTCCGGGTATCGCAGCCGCACGCCTGCTACTTTGTTCGCCCGACTTGTCAACCATCAGCCAAACGCGATCAGCGTGGTCCGTGAAGACCAGCCTCCGTCGCTCCCAGACACACTGCAGTATCTATGTATGGTGTATCATGCACAATATCATCACGCAGATTTCCGCCTTGGGAAGCGATTTCCGCCCTGAGAAGCCCTCAGTAGCCCTCACAACCCTACAGTCGATTCAGGTAGAGCATTGGTGCTCGGTCATGCTGCACCTCATAGCCAGTCTCCCGAAGGATCACCATGTCATCTGACCCGGACATTTCGCTTTCTGCCCGACTTTCCTGCCGTAGACGGTTTTGGTCGGAAGACATCGGTTCGGCCGAGACCTGCGTGAGCGTCCTAAGCTCCCTCTCCGGTCGCAGCTTCAATGAGCAGTCTTCGACGAGCCTTGGCGGCGGTGTAGCGGGCGACAATTGCACCTCGGCTTCCTCCTTCGATAGATAAGGAGAGACAGAATCATTGCGACTTCTACTCGCGGCACTCTCGAGCGAGGCAGGGTCTTTACTCTTCTCGCTCTTGCTGGACGCGCCGCTCACGTCCGACATGCCGTAGCTGCCGTCGCCTTTGCCACGGGTAAAGCCAAGCCCAAAACAGGTCTGGAAGCTTTCCGTAAACGCTTTGAGGGCCGCCAATGTGCTTGCTGCGAGCGCGTACGCCAGTTCAACTTCCAGCCAGACGACTACGACTGCGCTCGTAAGGCCCGGATCCGTCTGCGGTAGCCGTAGCTGCATGGTATAGTAGTTGCGACCTATCGAAAAGCCAAGCACTGGTAGGCGGAGATAGAACGCTATCAAAATGATAGCTTTCTTCCGCATTGACATCTGCAGGCCCCAGACTAGGTATACCGGGAGGGCCAGAAGTAGGACCTCGGTTATGATGTCCAGACCTGTGATGGTTTGCCACCGAATGTTCTGCGCATGAAGTCAGCAAGCGCCACCAGACTCTTCAGTGAAACGACTTACTTGGCTGGGACAACTGTGTCGGTTCGCATGAAAAGCCCAGTAATAGCCGGATGCAGTCGGACACCCAGCCACAGCCGTAAGCACCGAGATGACGCCAATAACCGCAGTGAAGATATTGCAGATGAAGAATAGCCGGATCTGCTGCGGCGTCTTCGTGATGCGGCTCAGAAAGAACAACATCGCGCATTTGGACACATACAGAGCCATCATGAACGTCACTAGTCCAGCGATCGAAGCCTAACCGCATGTCAGACGAGTTCACAGACCGGTAACTGACGTAACTTACCTCGCTAAGTGACGATATCGTCCCTTCGTTCAGTATTGTCCGCCATGGAAGGCCAAGTCCTTTGCTAAGCGCAACATAGCTGGCGGCCGCATTGCAAAGAGTGAGGACCGTCGCAGCCGCAATGACAAAGTCATCGCTGCCGAAGGAGCCTTTCCGTATGACTATCCGGACGAGCGCAATGCACACTGTGTATATCAGGCAGAGGCTGATCGTGAGGTTGAGCGCTTTCTGGTAGCCGCCAGCCTCGGACATTCTGTTGAAGGCAATGCTGCTGCATGCAGGGGCCGAGCAAGCTGCAGCGATGCTATTGTACGCGGTACGCGCTCTGCTGACACTCACTCGGTGCTGCCGTGAGTGTGGGGTGGCGATGCGGTGCGGTCGCTCGAGGGCCGGAGGCCACAAGGTCTGATCCGTACGGCTGTAACCGGCGAGGCCGGAGCTTGCGAGTAGCTCTAGACGTTTGAGAGCGCGTGAAGTGACGTTGACGGCGTTCCACCCAGTCGATCGTGCCTACCTCGCAAAAGTTCAAGCTTTCAAGAACAGCATTTGCTAAGAGAAAGAGAAGTGGTCAGAATCACCTACATGCGCGGCCCGTGTAATCATGACAACAACATCCTTTCATGGCCGGAGGCTGAAGCGCCTGTGTCACGTATCGGCCGCATTGGTTCGTTTGGGTGGTTTGTGCGACAAGACGATTTCACAACGAGGTCGCGCTTCGCCACTCATTCGCATCTGGCGGGGCATGATGCGCTCTCTCATGGCATACACTGCCTTGCTTCGGCGCTCATACTGCTTTCGAATCATACGAGCTCTCATCAAGCGGCAGTACGGCAAGTGACGCTCGCAGTGGCAGAACCAAAACTCGCAGCAATGGTCTCCACAGCCACGTCGCACACAATCGCTTGTGCGCAACGAGCCGCTGCAGCTGCGCAATATGAGCCAAAATTTGGACGAGTTGCCGTAGGGCACGATTGCCAAGTCAGTGCGTCCGGATGCCGAGATGCGGTGTTGCTCGGTGTCTTGCATCTGCACTACACACAATCTCTGCACAGTGGACAGCCCGCTTGGCGTACAAACTCCATTAAGCCCAGCAGCCCGGTTTTCAGGAAGGTGTGCTGAAGCGGTGGGTGACGCTGTGTAACGTGACCGTTACTAGTGGCGATTGAGCCGACAGCCGATAATGCAGGAGACCGCAGTTGACAACTTTCGTGCGACACCTACGAGAGAGGCTTCTCCCAGGATACCTCGTATAGTGCAAGAAAGCATTGAATGTGGTCATGGCGCGACACGCTGTCAGCCGTGGCTATCCGCCAACGATCTAATGGTTCGAATACACTTCCGTGCACTTCCCCGTCACGCGAAAGCGTACGTTGATCTCAGCCCACCGTGCCTGCCTTGCGTGGATGCAGCCCAGACGCTGCTTACCGAGTCGTTTGCTGCCCAATGAAGCACTGCCTTGGCAGGTGTGAATGGGACGGAAGGCTGGGCCACCTCGAGCCGTGACGCCCGTAAACTGGCAAGCGCAGAGCAACGTGCTGCATTGTGGAGAGAGACCACCCTTGCACTTCCTTGCGTTCTTCAAACCGTTCCATCTTACGTTCCAGCGACCTGAGACCACGGCTACACTTACATTAGATCCGCTCATTTAAAAGCACCGCAATGGCAATCACAGCGTTGCCAGAAAGGGCCAAGGCAGAGCAGCGCTTCTCCATCGATGACAGTGGCAGCGATGGCAAATCATCCGCCGCGCAGAAGGGCGGTACAGCCGCAGATGAACGCGAGATGGACAGGATGGGGAAGGTCCAGGAATTGAGAGTGCGTCTTACTTCAATGTCCTCTCGAACTACCGCTGACGGACCAACGTTAGCGCAATTTCAAATTCGTCGGAATAGTAGGCTTTGTGACCATTTTGCAAGCGACATGGGAATGCACACTTCTTGCCAACTACTTCGGTCTGCTCAATGGAGGTCAGTCGTTCCGTTACTGATGCTGCTTGTGAACGACAATATACTGATGCGTTGCAGGCACCGGAGGCGTCATCTGGTGTACCATCGCCGTGTGGGCACTGATGATGTGCATGATCGCTTCCATGGCAGAGATGGCCAGCATGGCGCCCACTGCTGGCGGCCAATATCATTACGTGTCTGAGTTTGCACCGCCGTCACTACAGAAGTCGCTTTCCTACGTTGTTGGCTGGTGCTGTTGTCTGGGATGGATTTGCGGCATACCGGCGTGCGGACTCCAACTTGCTGGACTGGTCCAAGCCATGGTATTGCTTACCTTCCCGGATGCCGATGTCAGCACGCTGTGGCAGACGACCCTCTTGGTGTCGGCCTTTGTCTTGCTGACGGTGGGCTTCAATATCTACTTCGCCCACCATCTGCCGCTGGCGGAAGGCATCGTGCTCTTCCTGCACGTCTTCGCATTCTTCGCCTTCCTGTTGACGTTGTGGATCATGGCGCCGCATGCATCAGCCAAGCAAGTCTTCTTCACATTCAATGACGGCGGCGGCTGGGGCAACGTCGGACTGTCTTGTCTGGTCGGTCTGGCCACGCCCATATGGTGCTTCATTGGTCCAGATGCTGGCGCGCATATGTCTGAGGAGCTAAAGGACGCTTCACTGCAGCTCCCGCGCGCCATGATATGGGCGACATTCGGAAATGGCATTATGGGCATCGGCATGCTCATTACGTTCTGCTTCTGCATCACAGACCTGCAGGCACTGCTGGACTCCGACAGCGAGTACCCGGTCATCAACGTGCTTTACTCGGCCACGCACTCCTACGCCGGGACGGTTGTGCTGGGTTGCGTGCTTATCGTGTTGCTGTTCTTCTCCACCGTCACGACCATAGCTAGCGCTTCGAGACAGGTGTGGGCTTTCAGTAGAGACTGCGTGAGTCAGCAAGAACAAGCAGCAGGACTGCAATAATATCGACTGACAGAGCTACAGGGTCTTCCGTTCTCGACATGGATACGTTACGTGCCGCCAACCTGGGAAGTACCAGTCAATGCGGTATGCTCACCCGCTCACACTTCAATCGGTGGATACTGACAGCAGCACTAGCTTCTCGTCTGTCTAGGCGTCTCACTCATCCTGTCAGCCATCAATTTCGGCTCCGACACTGCCTTCCAAGCCATCTTAAGCGTGTCAAACGCCGCCTTGATCTTCAGCTACATCATATCAATAGGCTGCGTACGGCTGAAAAGACTGCGCGGCGAACCGCTGCTTCCTCGCAGATGGTCGCTCGGCAGATGGGGCGGACCGATCAACGACATTACGCTCGCTTTCCTCTTCGTCGGCTTCGTGTTCTCGTTCTTCCCGGAGGCGCCGTCAGTGGGCGATCCGAACTGGGCGGCGGACTTCAACTGGTAAGTTTGGAGCTGTAGCGTACATACACGATGTTGCTAACTGTGTGGCAGGGCGATCGTTATTTTCGCCGCCACGTGTCTGCTTGCCTTACTCTACTACGTCTGTGGCGGGCATCGACAGTATGTGGCGCCAGTTTCGCTGGTGAAGCAGGACTAGCTGGACTCGAGCCTTCCATTCATGTCATCCGGGCGATGATGATCGGCCACTGTGCGAGTACAAGTGTCAAATGGACGTCTGTAGGGTGTCGGCGGTACACTGTTTCACGCATCTAGCATCTGCATATCAAAAAAGTGTTCATGAATTTGCCGACAAGTCCCAACATGAGCTCAGTTTACCGTATCAGCACCCTGACAGGTGCGATGACCTATGTTCACCTTGTCAGCATTGTCGTGACTGCTTCCCTATCCTGAGCCAATCACTGAAGTCGTCTTGCCTAATAGCACGTAGCAGCCGTAGTCTGAGGATTCACCAGCGCAACATGCTGCGGTCCCTTCCGACTTCGTCCGGATTAGAGTTACGCATCCTTCAGAGATCATAGGCGAACATAGACAAGGCACTTGTACAGGAGCCTCCGGGCCGGACAGAACGTTTGCGGAGTGCATGAGCTTTGCGGGGATACCATCAATCTATGCTATTGGCAAGACGCGTGGGCGGTCGATCTGCGGTGGGACGGAGACGCAGCGGGGACGATGATTGAACAGAGTGTTGGCAACAAGCTGGCACAACAAGCACGCGTAGTTGATGAGCATGCTTGGGAAAAATGTCCGCTGAAGGTACCCTGAACGGGTGTCGCGTGCTCAGCGCGTGTAAGGCGGTATACATGTACCGTGCAATGCGAGATCATGATCGTCAGCCTCGAAATCCTGCAGACCTCCGAGACAGCTGTCGGAGTCCGAAGAGTACATTGCGGTAGACGGTCCACTTGATGTCCTCCTGATACTGGAGAGGCGCTCAAGCACAGAAAGACGGTGTGGTAAGCTTCTGGTCTTGCATACTGTGCACGGTTAGATACAATCAACATGCCGTGTTCAGAAACAGCAATTTCACGACTGCATGGTGGGAGAAAAGCTCTCGTGTTGGCGGGAGATGCTGTAGCTTCTGGTGACCAGACGGGTGGAAGGAGAAATCTTCGTTGCATGAGGTAGCTAAAGGTAGAGGTATGCTTTCGCGTTTCTGCAGGCGGGACGTAGTGGGCTCAGCGTCCCATTCAGGTTGTCTAGACGTGGCGCCGACGGACCCGCAAGATCCCGCCATGCAGATGCTGAACTGTCGATCACTCTTCACGTGAAGAATGCCATGTGTTATGGGCGAAGGTGTGGAATAGGTCGAATGAGTGATGTCTGACATCTCCAACACGCCATAATAGAACGACGAGGAGGTGGACGGTAAAGAGCGTTGACAGCGTTCGTTACAAGCAGGCAAGGCAGGTTGGACAGGCAAAGAATAGTCGCAAAGGTTCGCTTGCGATTGGACGCTGGGAGAGTTCAGCCACCGCGTGGGGGGAGTTACCGAGTTCCACGCACAGATGCGTATCGGTGTGAATCCCAGCAGTATTCCAAGGTTTTCGTGAACACAGCTCCCTATATCCCGTGCCGCACACCAGTTCATAGTCCTTTCGTCTCTGCTCCGTTGTACTCCTACGTTGCTCATTGTTGGAATAGTATTGCTGCAGCTCCACTCAACTCAAGTCGTAAGCGTTCCTTACGCAGCATCCGGCGGCTTGCCAATCTCGAGGAGCAACCTACGTCAGCCAGCCCTCAACAACAGCATCCTGATCCACTTTCGTATCTCTCGAGACAGCATTGCCCACTTTGTCTGGCTGCCCGAATTGTGACGACACCCTGAAACACATCCACGCTGCAAAAGTGTTTCGCTTGCAGAACTACCGACGCTTTCTCGCCCAGAACGTCTATTGCTACTGTCGTGCCGGCTTAATCGGCCAGACTGGGATTTACTGCCTGACTTCTCACACCCAGATCTTGACCTCGTCAGTACCCTTCTGGCCTGGTCGGCCCCCTTAGTATTAATCGCCAAGGCCGTATGAACGGAGTAACTGCAAGCACAACCTGGGCACTGTGTCCCTTGACGACTGCATCTAATGGCCCCTTCGCTTCCACCCCGGAAGTTCGCGCCTGAACCTATTGAGACTTCCTCCAAGTCGTCTAAGGATGTTCGGCAGCATGAGCCTTCTTCCTCGAACGCCGCGACGCCGAAGCCGCGACGCTTCGCTGTCGAGCCCGTAGAAAGCCAGCACATCAGCAGCAAGGACAAGAAGGAGAGCACAGCGGAGGAGAAGCCCAAGGCAAGGCGCTTCGCTGTGCAACCGGTAGAGACGGAGCACAAGAGCAGCAAACACAGCAGTCGTGCGTCGAATGGAGCAGCCTCGGGTGAGAAGAGTCCACCGCGCCGCTTTGCGCCGCAGTTGGCGGAGACGTCAGCGAAGAGCAACAGAGGGCACCAGCCGGAGCACAACATACCAAGTCATATAAAGTTCCGGCCGGAGCCGGTCGAGACGACGTATCGCAGCAACCGCAAGCCGCAAATGGACGATGAGGAGGTAGGACCCAAAGATGAAGGCGCGAAGCGGCCCAAAAGATTTACGCCGGTTCTTGTCGACACAGCAAAACGGTCACGGCGCGCTGGAGATGCCATGCCGGCGCTTAATCAGTCCCAGAAGACCGAGTCTGGCCACCATCTGCACGCTCGCGAGCATCGACGGCACATTCGTGGTCACAAGACACCCTTGGAAGAGGCTGGTGATCCAATGGATACTGACAGCCCATCATCCAGTACGCAGGCGCTTGACATTCCAACACAATTACGCCGACACTTGGCACCGTTAGATGGCAGCGCACCGCAACGGCGACCGGCCGTGCAAAGTCAGCGGACGCACTCCTTCCGCTGTCCCGAGCTTGATACAATCGAGAGCTCAGAGAGCGAGCCGACTAGTGATCTCTCGTCGCTGTCTTCTAGTCCAGGTCAAGGCTCGCCAATCACCGCATCAGATTCGTCGTACAACGAGGGCCACAAGCATGCCACGCGGATACGTGAGTCTGTTGACGAGAGCTTCCAACACTACCTGCTTGAACTGGAAGCGAAGAGAGCAGCCGAGCAGCGCCTACGCGACCTCGCCAACGCAGCATTTCCAAACTCCGATTACCATGAGCCGGTGCAGCACTACGTCGACGAGGATGGCAGCGACGAGATGAAGATTGAAGACCGTCCCGTCACCTGGGCGGACTACGAAGATGAAGTCTTACTTCAGATGGCCAGGCGGCGAGAAAGCACGGCCAAGATCTCGTGGGAGCAGATGGAGATGCAACGGCATGCGGAGAAGCTTGAGCA
The DNA here is from genome assembly GCF_000338955.1 of Baudoinia panamericana UAMH 10762. Classification (NCBI taxonomy): domain Eukaryota; kingdom Fungi; phylum Ascomycota; class Dothideomycetes; order Mycosphaerellales; family Teratosphaeriaceae; genus Baudoinia; species Baudoinia panamericana. The sequence continues at coordinate 333,022 of NW_006911267.1, forward strand.
GGAACGCAACGCTGCAAAGACTACGGCAAAGCAACCCACGCAGTCGCCTTGGTGGAATCCGGCAACATCGTACGGCTTCCAAGACGACGAAGAGGAGATGCGATCAATGCGTGACCGCGCCCGTCCGCCTATGTTGGGCGCTGACATCCAGTTCCCTCGGTGTCCGTCACCAGAGCCGGCGCGGTTCGACGTCACGCAAGGCTCCACGGTGCTGAGGCAGCAGATGTGCTACTTGACGGAGCATGCGGAATCAGAAGCCAACCGTCCGGATGAAGAAGTGGGCTTGTGGCATGCCCCTTCACCGGATGCTGACAAAGGCGAAGTCAGCGTCTGGAGCAGGAAGACCAGTACCAAGGGCAGCGGTAAGCTCGGGCTCTGGGGTGGTTTCTGCGTCGACGACGGGACCTCCACCGCACCCGCTTCTGGCGGGCTGATTCCACCTACCGGTCCGACAGGCCTTCTCACACCCCGCGTGGAGCGTGTCGAGAACCCGTTCGAGTCCTCCTTTGCCGACCCCAGCGCGGCCATTCAGATAGGCGCTGGGCTTAGGACGCCACCAACCCCACCCCGCAGCATCCAGGACGGTGACTTGGGTCGCATTGACGGCGTGCTGAATGCAGAACACGACTTGGACGAAGTGATGGAGAAGGAGTACCCTGACACTTTCATCACCCAAGTCTTCAACTACCTCTCGCTCGGCTACCCGACTCTCGCCCGTCCGTTCGATGAAGAACTATCAAAGATCAGCCGTGTCTCCATCGCAGAACTCCGCAAGGATGACCGAAAAGCGAAGAAATCTTCGAAAGGTTATATCCGTATCGGACCGGACTTTGAGGGCGACGGCATGGCGGAGCAGGAGAGTGTGAGGTGGCATGCGCTCAAGCTGTACGTGCGGGAGTGGGCGCGGCAGGAGAAGAATATGGTGAAGGTTGATGGGCCGGGTGGGAATTGGGGTACTGGTGCTAGGAGGGGCAGTTGGGCTATTTAGGTGTTTACTGGTTGCATGGCGAAAGGGTGTCAGAGTAGGCTTTGCGAGGTGTTACTGGCGTTGCTAATGGGAATCGCCAAAAGCGGTCAAGCGACCCGAGAGGTGTGTTTTGGTGGCATAGGGACGGTGTTGGTTCATGAGGAAGGGCAGGTTGCAGGATATAGAGACGGTGGAAAGGGTAGCATTCTACGTATTGACAGTATGTAGTAAGCAATCGCTGAAGCATTACAATCTACTCATTGACTCCCTCTGAACTGCTGGCCGGAGTTCAGCCGAAGCAGTGACGCCTCTGTCTCCTCCCACCACTGCTTCACAGTCCACTACTACGCAGCCTCCTGTCCAGATGACAGCGCAGACCGCGCGATCATCGACGCAGATGTCAGCCAGAATAAGTCCATGCAGCGGGCGGCCTTGGGCTAACCAACCACCCTCCACTCAATTCAGTTGACTGACATCATGACTATTACCGCCGCCGTCATGATGACTTGCCTCGTGCATAACCCATAGCGTTGCCTTCCCCCAGTAAATCAGCCAGATGCAGGGTAGGTAAACAATGTTTCGCCTTTCCCTTAACAACTTTTGCCGTCAAAGCATAGCAGCAACAACACCATTATCAAGGCTACCCGTACAGCACCACTCCTTCACCACCTCGCAGACACGACACGCTAGCAAGAAGCCCACCATGTCGAGCACTGTGTCGAGCATTGTAGAGAACGTGCAAACCACTCTCTCAGAGAACTTTGGCCGTTCCGCACAGGCTGCCGCGCCCACGGGCACTCACTTCTCGCTCGACGATGTTCCAGATCAGACTGGCAAGGTTGCCGTGATCACGGGTGGCAGTGAGGGAATTGGATATGGCTCCTCGCACACTCTCCTTTCCAAGGTTCGTCCATTGCCTTGTCTTCGCGTCGTCCTCCAAATAACGCGGATATGACAGAACATCTCCAAAATCTTCATCATCAGCTTGTCAAAAGAAGTCGTAGAGGGCGCCAAGAAGTCCGTCGCCGAAGAGCTCGGCCAGGATAAAGCAGACCGTACTCATTGGTACCAATGCGACATGGGTGACTGGAAGAAGGTTGCGGAAGTGTCACGAGAGATCGCCAAACAAACAGACAGAGTGGACATCCTCATCAACAACGCCGCACGAGGCATCATGACCTACCAACTTACCGACTACGGCGTCGACCGCCACATGGCAGTCAATCACATGGGCCACGTCATCCTCACCTCTCACCTCCTCCCGCTCATGAAGAAGACCGCGAGTAACGGCAGCAAGGTGCGGATCGTCAACTTCGCCTCGAACGCCCACGAGTCCTCGCCCAAGGACACGCAGTTCAAATCCATCGACGATCTGAACAAGGATCTAGGCGCCATGCCGCAGTACGGTCGCGCAAAGTTGACCTCAATCCTGTACAGCAAGTACCTGAACCGGCATCTGACCAGTCAGCACCCGAACATACTGGCGAACGCGGTACATCCGGGTGTCGTGAAGACGAAGATGAGTCAAGAGGACATCCACGAGCCATACCCGCTCGCCGGGTATATGATGAGTGTCGGTCTTACGCCATTCAAGAAGGATCAGTTCGAGGGTGCCCTGTCTTGCATGTATGCGGCCACCGTCACGACGAACTCGGGCGAGTATATCTGCCCGCCGGCTACTGTTGAGCCTGGTAGTGATTTGGCGAATAATGAGCAGCTTGGAGAGGACTTGATGAAGTTGACCCGTGATCTCATCACGGAGAAGACGAAGAAGGATAGTGTGGACAAGGGCTGCCCCATGAAGGACTACTAGACTCTATCTTTCGGCGGGGTTGATATTGTATTTGTGCATAGCACGGCCTGTGTATCGCTTAGACTGTACGATAGAAACGTACGGCATACCAAAGACTGTTGTGGAAACACGAACACATCAACTTTACATCGTGAGCGACCCTTTCGTCCTTTTCTTGGTATGCGGATACAGTTCCTGCATGACTCCACCCTCCCCACTTCGGCAGCTTGCATCGGGCATGAGGCTCGTGTGCGAGAACTCCCGCAACACTCAATTACCAAGACTTAGGCCTAGATTAGTTCAGCAGTCGTTGTGGTTGCCGAAAGGGCGAAGTATTTGTAGTACTCTTCATGGTCTTCACAGACTTGGGTGGGTGAATACTACATACAGCCCTTGATGTCCGCTTGCTTCAGTTCTTAGCTGTCCGCTCTGCATTCTTTTACTGCGCACTACTCTCATCATCTGTCTCGGAGTTCCATCTCTTTGACCTGTTCAGCAATTTATTACCTCAGCCAGCAGTCAAGCAAGATAATACACTATGGCTGCTGCAACTACGACGCTCCCGAATGGGACTTCAGCAGCTCCCAAAGAAGGACCCATCGAGACGAACTTCCTCATTGTCGGAGCCGGACCAGCTGGCTCAGCACTGGCTGGCTTCCTCGCCTCATATGGACTCACCGGTATCGTATTGTCCGCGGCGTCCGGCACAGCAAAGGAGCCTCGAGCACATATTACCAACCCTGCGGCGACAGAGTGCCTGCGTGACATCGGGCTGGAAGAGGAAATCCAAAACAACGCCACTCCTCCCAGCCACATGCAACACACTCGATGGTGCCATGACATGGCCGGCGAGGAGTACGCTCGTATTCATTCATGGGGCAATCAGCCTGACCGAAAGGGCGAATACGACGCCGCGAGTCCTTGCAAGCACGTCGATTTGCCACAAACGCTGCTCGAACCTATTCTCGTCAAGAACGCTCTGGTGAAAGGGTGGAAGGTCCGCTTTGATTCGTCGTTTGTCAAGTTTGAGCGGGATTCGCCCGATGGACCCATCACTTCGACCGTCACCGACAACCTCACCTCGCAAACCTACCAAATCCGGTCTAAATACTTGTTCGGCTGTGACGGTGCTCGAAGCCAGATAATGCGCCAGCTCGACGTACCCTTGATTAAGCAGCCGGGTCAAGGTCTCGCCATCAACCTGCATGTCGATGTAGATCTGTCGAAATACGTCGAGCACCGAACCGGCAATTTGCATTGGCTTATGCAGCCGGAGAAAGAGCATCCACCGTGGGGTTGGCTCTGCTTGTTGCGAATGGTGAAGCCGTGGCACGAGTGGATGTTCATCATTCTTCCGGAACCATCCTTCAAGGATTTCAGCATTCGTCCGTCGAATGAGGAGTATCTCAGGCGGGTCAGGGAATGGATTGGGGATGATAGTCTGCCTGTCAAGATTCTGGATGTGTCGAAGTGGTATATCAACGAAATTGTAGCTGAGTATTACAGTGACGGCAACATCTTTTGCCTGGGCGACGCGGTGCAGTGAGTATAAAAGACGACAGAATAGTTACCGAGACTGACCGTGTGATCCACAGTCGACACCCGCCTTTCAACGGCCTGGGCAGCAATACCTGCATTCAAGACGCGTTCAACCTGGCCTGGAAGGTGGCATATGTCGAACGCGGGCTCGCAAGTCCAAAGCTGCTCGACACGTACTCCGGCGAACGCCAGCCCATAGGTGCTGGCATCATTAAGCGAGCTAACCAAGGCCTACGTGACCACGTCCCAGTGTATGAAGCTTTTGGTGTTCTCGCCGAGACAGTGGAAGAACGCAAACGGCAGTTCGCCGAGCTCTCCGCGCCGACAGAAGCGGGGCGAAAGCGGCGCGAGAAGCTGAGAGATGCCATCAAGTACACGGAGCACGAGTTTGGCGGGATTGGTATTGAGATGAATCAGCGGTACGAGTCCGGCGCGGTGTACTTGAAGGATGAGAAGGAGGCACGACGGCCACCGCCCGAAGACGCAGTCCTGCAATATCAACTGAGCACATACCCCGGATCGAGGTTACCGCATGCGTGGATCAACAAGCGTGTTCCGGATCAAGGACCGATATCGACGATCGACTTAGCAGGGCATGGAGAGTTCAGCCTTATTACAGGCATTGGAGGCGACAAGTGGAAGCAAGCGGCGTACGAGGCTTGCAGGTATCTGGGTGTCAGTGTGAATGCGTACAGTATTGGCTGGCATCAGGACTGGGAGGATGTGTACGGTGACTGGTCGAGACGGAGAGAGATAGAAGAGGATGGTTGTGTTGTGTGCAGACCGGACCGGACCATTTGTTGGCGGAGTCCAAGCATGCGCGAGGATTGCAATGAGGCTCTACTCCACGTGCTGAAGACCGTGCTGGGTAGGACCTCGTAGTTACACACATATATTATCATGTCACTCCCATACCTTCCGAGCGCAAAACCACTGCACATTTTGTCTTCTTCCCATCCATACCGCATACGTTGTAACGCTGCGTGTCATTGTTATATGCGGATGAAGTCGGGAGACCGCAATGGGATGGCCGGAAGATTTATCGCCGAAAGCCGGAAAAATGATAATCCGGGAGCTCCGCGTATCAAACGCCATCTGTAAGAGCGAAGCCGACGGTTTGGGGAATCATAAAAGGAGACAACACAGATGCACCTCCACCCCCTCCTGCTCCTCCCTACCCTTCCTCCTACCCGGAAAGGGGTGGCAAAAGGGCGGGTCCAACCGCGATTCGAACGCGGGGCCTTGGATTATATCAGTATCATCGTCAATGGCGTATCGGGAAGGTCACATACCTGTCACAATCATTCCGCAGTAACTGCGGAGGGATGGGCTAGAAACCCAGTTCACCCGAAGCGACAATCATACCACTAGACCATTGGACCTGTACCAGATAAAGCTATCTTGGGCCTAGTTTGTTTATGTGGCGTCCAACACAATCCTCCGAAAAAACGCCGAGGGATCGTGCCACCTCGAAGGTAGGCGGCACCATCTTGGCGAAGATATAATATCACATAACGAAGAAGTGCTTCCTACACTCGCAGTCTATGATGGATGAAGACGATGATGCCCCTCCGATACTCGTCAAAGGCGATGCCACTACCACGGAAGGTGCACTCGCAACAGGAATGGCAGATATGGACATTCTCAAAGTCCCTATTACGATCATTACAGGTTTGGTACATCTCGGTGTGCTTCCAGGAAATCCTTAACCGTCTGACCAGGCTACCTTGGTGCCGGCAAGACAACTCTACTCAACTACATTCTCACAGCCCGCCATGGCAAGAAGATTGCAGTCATCCTAAACGGTGGGTCAGTGTGTCGTTGATACTCCCACTGCGGATCCAACCCTAACGACCAACAGAATTCGGCAACAGTGCCGATATCGAAAAGTCTCTCACTATCAACCAAGGCGACCAGCAGGTCGAAGAATGGTTGGAGCTCGCAAACGGTTGTATCTGCTGTTCGGTCAAAGACAGTGGCGTCAACGCTATTGAATTGCTAATGGACCGACGTGGAGCCTTCGATTATATCTTACTCGAGACCACTGGCCTCGCCGATCCAGGCAACATCGCTCCGCTGTTCTGGGTAGACGAAGGCTTGGGCAGCACAATTTACCTGGACGGAATCGTCACGCTTGTCGACGCCAAAAATGTACTCCGATGCCTTGATCAACCTACCAGCGAAGAGGCTGCACATGACGAAAACCACGGTGGTCATGGAGGGCCTCTTCTTTCAACCGCCCATTTACAGATCTCTCACGCGGATGTTCTCGTTATTAATAAGACGGATCTGGTCACCGAAGCTGAGCTCGAGGCTGTCCAGCAGCGTATAAGCTCTATTAACGCTCTGGCACAGATGCGTCTTACGGACCACAGCAAGATTCCACACCTTGAAGGTGTGGTGCTGGACCTACATGCGTACGATCGAGTAGATGCTGCAAGTCTTGACTTTGCCAGCAAAGGTCACAGCCACCTTGATTCAACGATTGGTACCATAACTCTTACGCTGCCAACAGTAACCGATAAAAGGCTGCAAAGGCTTGATGCATGGCTACGATCCGTGCTTTGGTCATCCGTATTACCTGGTCATGATGTTGTCACGAACTGGGAGATTCATCGACTCAAAGGGCGCTTAACTATGTCTGACGGGCAGATTAAGTTGCTCCAGGGCGTGCGTGAGGTCTTCGAGCTGATCGATGGTTCCGACGTGAGCACCAACACCACGCAGCCTGCCGGTGGAACAACTCCTGGCGGCAAAATCGTCATAATTGGCCGCAACCTTAGTGGCGATACAACTAGAGGCGCATTTCAGCGCAGTCTCAATACGGCGGTCAACGAGGAAATCTGAGAATCGGCATACTCATAATAGAACGAGCCGCTTCTCAAGAGAAATGTCTTCTTGGGAAACGTATCGTAACCGTGTCTGACGGCGGCCTTGTGGAAGTCGCTGTCCGTACGCTCACAGCCAGCAATCCATCATGCGCAGCGGCACGCTGCACCTATAAACGCTTCAAGGACAAAGACTGCGACGCAGATGCTACGCAGAGCTGCCCGTGAGCCTGGACGAGAATTTCGAGTAGCACGCGAGCTATGCTGGAGCGTGAGAAGCCGAACTGTTTCGTCCAGACTTGAGACTCCGCATCGCTGCTGGAGGTGTGCGTACAAACAGCAGTATCGTACTTGCGAAGGTGCAGACAACGTTATGCCAGAACGGCCAGACAAGTGCTGGAAAGAGAGAGGACACGTTATACCAGTACAGGCTTGCGAACAATCTTCGCCGCCAATGCTGAATGCTAGCATCTAGTTCGTCAGATCTCTCGTCATCATGACTGCGTACCGGTGAAGCACCGCGCATACCAGCGCAAGATAGGACATGAGAACGTCACCTTCCCACTGAGGAACGCCAGCCCATCCCATTGCCATAGCGGTGTATCTGTCCGTGTAACCACCCAACCGCGCCTCGTAGTACCGTCCCATGCTTTCAGATACGTGTACGCTTCAAATGCTAGTTAGATGGATAATAAGCTGCTCTCCAGTCGAGCGCGGCGGTTCTGAACATAGCGAGCGATGTGCAGCTCTCCATGGCCTGCGCGCTCAGCATTCAGACGTAGCGCATTCGTGCCTCGTCCGAGTCTTCGTGCGAATAGATGTGGTCGTAGTCATTGAATCTTGCCTTGCGTCTAGCCATCCGCCGTCCTCATCTCGCATAGGCGTATGCATCCGTCCTACGCCCAGTGCCGTTTCCATTTGGATAACCGTCCATCTTCCCATTCCCATTCCCGCTTGCTGTAGAACTGCCACTCCGACTCGCTCGGTCTAGTCCTGGGTCGCCGAAGAACTGCGCACTCACGCCAACTCCATCGGGCTGGTTTTGCCCTCCATTCACATAGCCGCCATGGCCGCTGTGACTGCTCATGCTCCCGTTCGCGCTGTCACTCCGCTCAAAATCCGCAGTGCCATACCGCGGGTCGCTGGTCCACACTGGAAACCCATCCTCCGGCATGCTCTCGCCCCTGGGCTTCCCCTGCGCATGCTCGGCAAGTACTCCGTTAATTCCAGTAAGCGCCCACGCAAAGATGGCTTGTTCGCGGATCGCGGCCATGAAGTCCTGGTTGTCCGGCCCAGACGCACTGACTGGGGACGCGCGGGCTGCACCTCGAGGACCCAGTGAAGGCGCAAATGCCGGACCGAAGCCTGCACCCGCCCGAGCCTCGATGGGCGGGAGTGTGGGCTCGACCGCCCAGGGTGCGGCGAAAAGACCGTTCTGGTAGACGGGCTTTGATGGACGATGCGTAGGATGCGGGATCATTGGACGAGCCTTTCGGAGACATACGACCAGCCCGTCCGAGGCGCAGGAGATGACCGCTTCCAGCTCGATCGGGTCCGCCGGGTTAGCTCTCGTTGGCGCTGGCGGTGGGTTATCACCCGGCGATGGCGCAATCGACGAGGCAGACGACTGTGCTTCCAGAGAGTGACCGAAGATGGCCTGGTGCGTGTCTGCTTGGTTCATGCTGTCACCAGAAGAGGTCCGCGAACTGGGTTGCTCATCACTCTGCACGCCCTCCATCTCCATGCTGTCGCTCGACGCGGCATTCGAGTGCGACGAGCTGGCACTTTCAGGCGACGTATTCGATCCGCTGTGTAAGTTGACGCCACCGTCTTCCGACATGTCAGTGCTCATTTCGGTCGTCATCTCCTCGTCGCTGTCTTCGTCCGGAGGCGGTGGCGGGTCGTCCACTCGTGGGTCTCTAAACCAGAACCGAAGGTATGCTATCGAGTCGTTTGCCTTGGCGTTCTCGAGACACTTGACCGCATCCTGCAAGCAGTTCTCGGCGATGCAGTAATAGAAACTTCGTCCTCGCATCGCCTCCGCTGGGATGCCGATGACCTCCTGTAGACCGCTAGTTGCATACATAATGGTTAGTGTCCGTGTGAATCGATTCAGAAAGAGCGCCGCCCGTGGCTCGTGATTTTGGAGCTTCGCTGGCTGCTTGAACTTCGCCGAAATATGTGAAAGCATGTGATAACGTGGGTCTGTCGGCGACGAAGTGAACAGACGCCGCACCATAGGTGCCTCCAGGGCTCGCTCTGCGGCTGAAATCAGCAAAAGCTCACGACCAAGTGCAGCGCATGCTTACTCTGACTCGCCAAGCCTGTCCTGTATATGCTCGTACAGACAATCATAACGTCGTAGACAATCGTAAAACAGCACTCGCAACCGACCCAGCCTCCTTGCTTGTCTCTTACTCTGCAGTAGGCTAGCACCGCCGCTTTGTCCATCTGCACGCGCTTCTCGTGGAATTTGCGAGCGTATGGGAGCTCGTCGGCAGGGAAGAAATCCCATGCTGAGCGGTTGACGATTTCATCTGGTGTGTAGCCAAGAATGTCTATGACAGAATCGGAGGAGTAGAGGATACGGGCTTCGGCAGTAAGGTCTGCACAGGACGTATCAGTACCGTTTCACGCGTATCTTACGAGAGAGCGCATACCGTGGATTGAGATGAATGTCGTCTCCATGGTGAAGACGAGTCGCTAAGGAGCAAATTCTCCTCTTAATGGGCGACTCTTGTCACCTCCAGGTGCGCATTGGCGCAGGCGACAGTTCGTCCACTGCGACAGACAGTGTCTGTCCGTCCGTCTTTGCGTCCCAGTCCTCGATTGTCTGTCGCGATAATTTGGCCCGACAGGAAGAGACTTAACCCCGATACTTCAGGCGTCCCGTCCAGAAAGCGCTCAGATGCTGTTGCTTGGCCAGATGGAGTTCGGAGTGTATATGTTCGGTGGGAGGAGAACGGTGCTGATTACGGATTGCAATCTCAGTGATCGGTCGGGCTTTCAAATTCCCGGTTCGGGACGAAGGCCAGACAGACGGTTCTCGGGACGTGTAATACAGAGGGCAGTCGCAGCTGGGCCTGAGTGTTACCAGCCAATGACTAGGGTTCAAAGGTGGAGGTCGCGTCCTGTTGCAGAATGCGAGGGATCGACAGCGAAAAATACGTCATGCATGCCCTTTCTCTGCTCTGCCCTTCCAGTGGCACAAACACAGGTGGTGCCGAGAAGGTCAGTACCTGATGGAATTGCTTGGGCAGGACTATCTGCACTCTGCCGTCACTGCGTCAGGATCGAATGTCTGATGAAAGGGTATCGTGATGCTTCTACTGTAGTTGATTGTAGAATACCCGTTGAGCTATCTACGCCACCCCCAAAGAGGCGTTCTGACTTGTACATAAGCGAGACGGGGATGTTCTGTCGCTTCTGTATCAATCGTTGCACTACCGACTAGGAAGTACAATATATCAGTCAACTTGTGGTTCGGCATGGTGATAAGCGAGCAGGCTCTGCATAAATGTACAACCGAGCTGCTTTCCCACCACCGCACACGCGTAGAACCAAGCGCAGCGATTCTGCATGCCAAACCTGCAGTAAGCTGCCGAGTGCCGTTCAGGAGTCTCGGCTCGCGTTCGCGGTGATAACGCCTTGCAACCATCGGACCTCTCTGCTCGCGTTATGAACAAAGCCCGCGAAACCAGAGTGTCGCTTCCTTAGCCAAACCCGAAGGGAGCAGCCCAATTATTGATTGAGTTCCAATAGGAAGCACGCCTTCGTCTTGGGGCGCATGCACACACGCGAACCGGGATCCGCAACGTTGCGCCTCGTCCCCGTCTCCCCGACGCGCCCGCCCAGCAAACTGCCGCCACAACGTCCCTTTACTGATCAAGGGGCTCTCCAATCGTCGATGGTGCTATACGACTAAGACTTGGTCATCGGGCAGCTCGCGCGGCATCGCGCTTGAACAATCCTTTCAGCAAGTTCACGCGTGCTCGCCGAGCAACTCCGGCCACGTTAGCTGGCTTATTGTACTGCCAAGCAACATAGCTGTATCAATAATCGAACACGTGAGCGGCAACGAGTCAGCGTGTTAAACAAGCCGTCGTTGACTCCATCAGCCCTGCAGCAGGAGTAATCAGCCCGAACAACGACGTTCGGCATGCCGAGCTTCAATACACCTGAGTAGCATGGCGCCGTCAGTGCCATTCGGTGACATCTTCCCAACATTGCTGTGCTGTACCAAGCTTGTCGACAGTGCGTGGTAGCTTCCTGTCATGACAAAGCCTTCAATATCCTCTGACAGACTACCCAAGATGCCCGGCTCTATGACGTGAAGTTCTACCCTTACGCCACGACTGATGACGAGCAAGTCTTTGCGGTCACCGGATCCTCTCATGCAAGTGTACTCACGCGTACCAGCAGAACCGTGACTAACATGCTTATAGGTCTTCGTCTGTCGCGCAAACTTGGAAGGAGATCCGCCATTTGACGTGCTCAGATGGTTCCGCAATGAAACGGTGCGCCTAGCTCATGCACCGGAAGGTCATTAGAAGCTTTGGCTAACAGCACTCAGAAAGGCGACTCCTTCAACAGCCTAGCATGGACGAAGGACCCAATCACCGGCAGTCCGCAAATCTGCGTCGCCGGTGAGAAACCCAAGCAGATCCAGATCCTCGACGTAGTATCCGGACAATGCGTCCGGACGCTCGCTGGCCACGGCAACGAAATCAACGACCTCGCCATCTCCCCGCTCAACCCAAACTTACTCGCTTCCGCATCAGCAGACTACACGATCCGGCTCTGGCACCTCTCACCCGAATACGAAGTCCAACCTTGCGTCGCCATCTTCGCAGGCGAAGGCCACCGTCAACACGTGCTGGCCTGCCATTTCCACCCAAACGGCAAATGGATGCTCACCGCCGGCGGCGACACTGCAGTCTGTCTCTGGGCCGTCCCCAACGAGAAAGAGCTCGACGACCATCGCCAGCAGTCGAGCCGGCCCAGCCATCCCAATCCAAAAGTCGTTTACTACCCTCACTTCCATTCCACGGAAGTTCACTCGCTTTACGTCGACAGCGTAGCTTTCTACGGCGACCTTATCCTCTCCCGCTGCGCTCGCGACGCGGGTGCGAAGGATAAAGCCAATGAGATCCTGCTGTGGCGAATTGACGGCTTTCACTCCGACGACGAGCCGCCGGCCGAACCACCAATCCCCACTCCGGGAGTGTGGACACGCTCGTCATTTCATCACGACAAGAGCTCAAGAGGCTTTCAGCGCCTGCTTACCTTCGACATGCCAAGCACCTCGCGCTTTTACTCGCGCTTCGGCCTGCTACATCGGAAGGGTATGCGGCCGATGCTCGCGATGGGCAATGAAGCGAGTAAGTACCTGTTCTGGGATTTGCAGAAGTTGGAGGAAGGCTGGGATCCGGATGAAGACAAGAATAAGGCCAAGAAGCCCAGAGGCAGAAAGAAGATGGGCGCGAATGCAGTCAACGCGAGTAACCTGAACGAACTGAGCGAGCTGCGGAGGGGACTCAGTACGCCTGGTGATGCTGGGACGAGAAAGACTTTCCTAGCTCCAAGCGAGAGCGGAGCGGGCACGCGTACGTACATTCGCTGGTCTTCTATGCTCTTGGCGCATTGCTGACTGTTTTTGGCCAGCTGACCCAAGCTCCACATCCATTTCTGCGCCGCCTGAGCGCAAATACGATCTGAGCGACCCTTTCGTGCCGCTGAAAGCGCACCACTCCGTCATCGCAGCCACTGCGCTTTCGGCACGTCGACATTTCGGCACGATGCAGGTTGCGTGGAGTCCTGATGGGAAGTGGATGGTTGGGGTAGGTGACTTCGGCATGATGTGTGTCTTCCATCGGGACGTTGTGAGCTGAGAGATAAGGCACGCAATGCTGCAGTGCATACTGAAATGGCGATGGAGCGGCTGGGGTCGTGCGCTTTTTGGAGCCGAACCTTGACGTCTCTCAACGTCCGGTGAAGAAGAGCTACCCTTAGCGCCGATGGAGCTGATTGTGGCGATCTAGATCTGCAGAGTTGGCGAACATGCCGGGTGAGCGCGCGCATGCAATTTTGAAAGGGGAGGTACAAGCATGGAGAGCCTGCGGTGTGCGTTGATCGTAAAGCAATGTAGCTCAAAAGTGGCGTACGCTTTGGTAGATCCCGAATTCAAGGAATCGGTGCTTGGCGCGGATCTTACGTCCAACGCAGGCTGCAGAAGCGAATCCATGACCCTCAAACTCTTCAGTCAGCGACAGTCTTGCCAGCTTCTTCAGCATCTGCCGCGGCTGCTTCAGTCGGCTCCATGACAGCCACCTTGGGTTTCCCAGCTTCTGAAAGCTCGTCATCCAACAGCAACTCCTTCTTTTCACTAGCAGGCGACATGACAGCCTCTTCCTCCTCCAGCAACTCCGGCTCTACGCTAATCTCCTCGCTCGCCTGTCTCTCCGGCTTAACAGTATCACTCCTTCTGATACCCAGCGCGGGCATGCGTTCCTCGCTACTACCTTCCTGCTCAGCCTCTTCCTTCTTCTCCGCATCAGTCCTTTCATCCTCTGCATCGTCCGGATCTGCAACGGAATGCCGCAGTATCTGCCCTGGCTGTGGGAGACTCTCCGCAATCTCTCGCATCTTCATCGACTGCCGCGCCAGATCTGGCTTTTCTAGGGGGCCTTCTGTCTCTGCTTCCTCTTCCGCCTCCTCCTGTATGACCGTGGATACAGAGCTAGAGCGTTCGGAAGGCGGATGTCTGTGCCTCTTCGTCGTCTCGCCAGCGGCTACCACGTGGTTACCTGCCGGCTCTTCCATGTGTGGCTCCGAGTCATCACGTCTCAATATCGTCGGTCCTTCTATTGGTGCCTTGTCTCTTTCTTGCTCCTCGTCCTGCGAAGGCTCTGCGGGCTCTAGCCCTTCCGCTTCAGCCGGGATGGTGTAGTTCTCCGCCTGTATCAATCCATACTCATCACATACTGCTTTGAAGAAGACGTAAAGCCCCGACTTGCTCTCCACCCGCCAGAACATGTCGCGATGCTGGAACCATGCATGTGCGTAGATGCGGTAAACGCGCCGGAAGATGTTGGTGATCTCTTTCAGTTGCTGCTGCAGCATTTTGTCCACCGTCCCAGCAGCCGCAGAGCCCGATCCTAGAGCGAGGCGGGAGGGAAACATCTTGCTGCTCGTCAGCGTCGTGGCGGCCCAGTCGAGGGTGTGGCAGCAGTAGTCAATGGCGGAACAATTCTTGGGCGGATCGTGAACGGCGCAGAGGTATTGCCATTCGCTTGCGCGCATTTCGAGGCAGGTTGCGGGCGAGCAGGGCGGGGTGTCGGCAAAGAGGGCGACGATGATGGCATTGGTCTTCTGGATGAGGAAGCGGCCCAGTTCGTAAAGCCAGATCTCTTTCGAAGTGTTGGGCGGAGGTTGTGCCAGCTGGCGCGCGATGGTGGCAGTAATGGGTTGGGTGGTGGAGGTGTCGGGGGGGTGGCTGTGGTAGTAATGTAGTGCTTTGAGGTGTTCCGTCAATTGGAAGGCGGAGTCGATCTCGGACATATCGACAAGCGGCGGGCCTTCTGCCATCTCTTCCGCCTTTGTGCCGGGCCGTATGCGTCTGGAGGCACCATGGTCGACCGCATTGCCCGGGAATTTGCCGTGCTCTTCAAACAGTGCCACACCTGGCGATGCCGGGCCTAGCTGGTCTTCGGCGATGGGTGGTGGAGATGGAAGACGCGGCGAGGATGCAGGCGAGTGTGCCGCCATTGTCTCGTTCGCTGTTGAAGAAAGAAGAGGTTACCACCGTCAACGTCGAGGCATATCGCGCAAAGCCATATATGTTGTGAGATTCTCGAGGAAGATCTGTGGAGAAGCGAGTGTGCCTTCCCAATGCAGGTACGAGCGGGCAGTACCGGCGCTAACGGCATCTAGAGCACGCATTGTCGCAGCCAATTGTGCAGCTTCACCAACATTCCGCGTGTAAGAGATAAGGTTGATACTCATCGCTGTAGGATATGCGCGAGAAACTACAGGTCCAGGATTATAATAAGCGCCAGAGCAGCTTATACGACGATCGTCGGGACCACATCAATCACTCCTCACGCCGTCCGTCCCAGTTTGAGTACAAGGCCACAACGTTTGCAAGGTTCCGCTGATAGCAATTTCCCACTCGCGCCAGACAAACCCCGGCAGAGCAAAATCCGGGCCTCATCCACTCACAAGCGGAACATGCGGCTTGCTGCAAGTCATGCAGAATGCAGTTGGCATTCTATACATGGTGGAATCGCCTTCGACTTTTGCGAATGCGTCAAGTCTTGCCCGCCGCCTAGCGCAGAGTGACGACAATAACACCGCCAGATCTGTCGTGTCCTTGGCACACTCGAGTGTAATTTCAGTGGCATCGTCCTCAAGGCAGGTGCAGTAATCGCTATCCGTCAAGCTGTTCTCGATAGTGATTACGCCGTCTGCGAGCTTCCGGAGGGTGTAAGTAATTTGCCACCGGCTCCCTCTGCAATCGAAGCGGAGCTGAATGTGCCGCAAGTGGTTGGTAGCGGTGCAGTGAAACTTCCAGATTGTCTGCGCTGCGGGAGAGATCATGCTGCGCATTCCTGCCACCGTGCTGTGCTGGTAGATGAATCGATTGGCGCCGTAGAAGACGGACAGGACTTCCTTACGAAGCTGACGGTTGGCCAGGGAGGCGGAGGGTTCTTGTGGGAAGCGTCGGTAAGCTAGAGCGTGGCGCCGCTTGCCATTTGCGGACGGCTTCCAAACCCCGCGTATCTGTGCGTACAACGGGCCATCGTGAATAGCAAGAAGGTCGTAAATGGCGTCACGTAGCTCGCCAGGCAAGGTAAGCAAATGCAGTGCCGCCTCGCGCTTCGGTACGGGCAGGTGATGTCTTGAGGGCTCGGGTGTGGGTTTTGACGGCGGCTCTGTCTTCGGCTTGCGAGCTTTTGATGGCCTTACTGCATTAGGAGTCGGCGGCTGGCGCTTGCTTCTTATAGCTTTGGCAGCTTTTGCAAACTGGAGGTGCGGCGAGTCGGGCCCATATCGAGTACCGGGCCAATCTTTGCATCCATCAGGCGCCTCGAAGTCGAATACGGACTCATCGCTAATGCTTAGACCACGGAGGCCCATAATGGTCTTCAGAATGCCCTCGCTTGGTCCAGCTCGGTGTGAGTCATACTGAGATGGCCGTGTCACGGCTTCTCGAAAGTATTGGGTTGCGCTGCCGGTCTGCATCATAATACGCCGCCGTTTCTGATCGGGCCGTCTAAGTGGTCCCGTGCGAAAAAGGCTGTCCGACTTCATAACCTACGTGAATGATCATCGTAAGGTAATTTGGGATGTAACCATCAGTGTGGATGCGAGGTCGAAGTTGCGAGACGTGAGCATCGTCGTCAGGTGGGGCAGGCGCAGCCACCTTTTGGCGGGGCTCACCTATCAACGCTACCTTTCCTCACCGTCACCCTCTTCTCATAGAATTCGTCAAACCTGTTCGCACAGAGTAGACGATGATACCAATCGGGCTACGGTGGTGGTTGAGTTCACTACATGCCCGCGTCTCCCGTTGCGGTTGCGTGTGCACCGGCGGGCCCTAACTACCGGTCCCACAGCGGTGCATAGGTAGTATACAATGCTGCGCCACGGGCCAGCAACTCTTCTAACGTCGAGCAGCAAGAGATTCTGTGCGTCACGTAACTCAACTTTGTGCGCCTATCGGAGCCGGATGGCGCACCGTCATCTGGCGCATGAGATGCCCCTCCTCAATGGGCTACCTTCGCAGTCTGCTTCTCTTACCAACCTTTCATGCCAACCTCCCCTCGGCTCGACATGACAAGATACGATACCCTGAGTCCAAATACCCTCTAAAAGAGACACTTCACAGCAGGTTGTCATCGAATGCAGCCTAGAGACGACCAGCCTCCGGAAAGGTGCCGATCCGCCACAGTACGAAGCCTTGTCCTATGCCTGGGGCGGGGGTAGCGGGTTGAAGACCACTTGTGTCGACGGCCTTGACATTCAGATCAGGTTTAACTTGGGGTCTACACTTCGTCGAATCTCGAAGATGGGCGAGCCGCATTATCTCTGGGTTGACGATACCTTAATCAATCAATACGACACTGTCGAGCGCAGCCAGCAAGTTCCGACACATATCATTTATCCATGCGGCGTTCGGACGATATCATGCGTCGGTCTATCTTCAAAGTACGATGACAGCGAAACGGCATTTAACTACATGCAGTGGCTGGGTGGTCGGGAAGACCATGATGGTGCCTGAGACTGCCCTAATGGACCTCATGGTGTGTACACGAAGGCTGTAAATGCGGGAGTCGTGTCGCTCATGCAGCGCCTGTATTGGGGCCGCTTGGGCGATGCAGGAGATTGCGGTCTCCCGCGATCTGCCACTGTTCGTGTGCGGTAACAACATGTAGTGATGTAAGTCCTTCAATTTCCCGCTCACACAGTGCTCCACTTGTCTAATCGTACAGGACGTTTAGCGCTTGTGGAGTCCGCCCAGATGTGTACTTGTTCTTCGTTCAATACAGGGCGGTTCCTAGTTGCCGTACTGTCTGACAACCCGCACGCTTCTTACATCCTACGCTTCACCCAGTCAGAGGTGCTGTCCTGGAGAATGATGAAAACTTCACCATCGGCATGCAATATAAGGGGCGGTAGGCATGTTATGCTCCTTCTTTCGCACTCCGCAGCCTTTGAGACCTCGGAGCCGCGCGATCGTGTTTATGCATTGTACAGGCTACACAAGATGGCAGGCATTGTAGACTTCACGCCACCCTATAGCATGAATATAGCTGGGATATACCAGCTGGTCACGGAGTTAGTGCTGAGATTGAAAGGCGATCTCGACGTGCTCGAGTTGATGCCGCACGACCCGGCGGAAGACCTGCCGTCCTGGTTTGTAGGCTTGTCGCAACAGCCTCCAGCAAGCCTGCCAGTGCCTACTCAAACTCAGAAGCAGCGTACGAGGACAGAAACGAAGCTGGCGCGACACCAGTTCTTAGCCTCCTGTATCTGAGCAAATCGATGCCGACTACGATTGCATGACCCTAGCCTCTGAGGATCTGAAGGCTCCAGAACCCGACCCTCCGCACATTGAAGCAGGGGTCCTGCGAGCGACAGGCTCGGTTATTGACGAAATCATAGAAATGTCACACCCGTCAGCCGGCATTGCTGCAGCCTTCTGTTACGCTGGAAGACTGACTCGGCACTTCGAAGCGTCAAGGTTCAGCAATACTAAGGCCTTCATGCAAGAGTTCCGTGTAGCAGAGTACTGGACTGGATACATGGTAGCAGAAGGCAATACCTCACATGACTGACCGCCCGCCGCAATATGATGACTTTCCTTCTTCGCTCGGAACCAATGCTGCGCCGATCCTACGAAGGTGGAGACGATACTCTATGGTATCCAAGGCTGTATGGACCGCAGCAGGTCGAGAGCGAAGCACCAGACCGTCGCGAGGGCGCCATGGAAACGGATGACTTTGAATGGAAATACGCACCAGGCCATGATGTCAATGTTGAGTTGTATGAGCCTGATGCTGCGTGATCGATGCTTGTTCACTACGAAAGCTGGTCGCATGGACATGGCTTTCGCTCCGATGAGAAAGGGTGGCATCGTGATCGGGTTCGAACATACGAAGCAGCTGCACGTCATCTGCCCCAGGGACCGAGGGCTGTTGGCGATATGTGGGTGTTGCTATGGTGCTGAACCTACGGTCACCAGGGGTCCACGATCGAAAGCAGAAGATAGCAAGGTTACGACCGGTTTGGGTCCGCTATGCAGTCTTTTCGAATCATCTTATCTAGATCTACCTCTAGTACCGTCCGCTGTCCCTTTTCTATGTTTGGGATCTTGAGCGACAACTCGCAACTTGGTGCCTCAGGCCAAAAGTCGGAGCGTGTCCTACGTCGCGACAGCAGCACTGCACTGCCACGCGGTTGCTTGGGAGCCTCGTGGACCTCCTGTTAAAGCTTGCCACAGCAGCATGGAAGAGCGATGGTGACTCTCACACTCTCCGAGGCACAATAATGGCCTCCGACGACGCGCCGGCGGCTGGCGATGCAAAACATGGGTCCAACAGTACTCTGGGCTCGCTTAAAGATGGGGATGATGGCTTGGACAAGGTCGAGCTCAGCGATTTGGATGCAAGTCCGCCGCCGCTTCCTATCGAGCAGGGTTTGATGCAACTGGCGCGATTGGGCGAGCTGCGATCAATACAGAAGTTGTTCGATAGTGGGAGATACAACGCTCTTTCGACGGATGATCAGGGGATCACGGCGCTTCATGTACGCTTAGATACAAGCCCGGGAAGTGAAATTAGCTGATAGCGACCTAGTGGGCTGCTATCAACGGCCATCATGCGCTCTGCCACTTTCTCATCCAATCCGGTGCAGATGTCAATGCCAGAGGTGGCGATGCGCAAGCGACGCCTGTACTCTGGGCGAGCAAGCGCTGCCATCTCCAAGTTGTTGCATTACTCCTTGCTAATGGTGCAGATCCATTGCTTAAGGATGACCAGGGCTATAACCTCCTTCACTCAGCAACTCTGGATGGAAATGTCTACCAGTTGATTCTACTTCTGCACCAAGCGGACTTGCCCGTCGACGTACCGGACTCACAAGGCCACACATCTCTTATGTGGGGAGCGTACAAAGGCTTCCCAGCGTGTGTCGACATCTTGCTCCGCTGGGGTGCGGACGTAAACGCCACGGACGATTCCGGCTTTACGGCTCTCCACTGGGCGCTCGTTAAAGGCAGCTACCCTTGCATCCAGAAACTGATCGAGTATGGTAGCGACCGTACCGCACGCAGCAAACCGGCCGAAGGCCAAACGGAAGGCGATACGCCCGCAATGACAGCAGCGAAGATGAAGTCGGAGCGACAGTGGCAAAAAGCACTCATGGACTGCGGGTTCGACGAGACCGGCAATCCCATGACTTCTCCGATACCATCAATCAAGGACCGTCGAATTTTCTACAAACGCTTCTTCTTTTTCTGGCCTTTTGCCCTTGGTGGCCTGCAGCTGTGGATGTTGGCCAGCTTACCAGTCTACTTCGGCGTGCCTGGCGTGCTGATCGTGGGTTACGCGTTGCAGTTTGCCGTCCAAAGGACTCTTCGCTGGGCACCTAATGACATGAAGACCATGCACAAAACACCATTTCTCGCGGGCATCTTTGCTGGGACGCTGTTTTGGGTTGGCGTGCGCTACGTGTTCAACGTATTGCCGTGGACGTATGCCACTAACCCTTTGCTGAATTTCGCCTTTGCTATCTGCTTTGTGCTCTGTGCATATTTTTACGCCTTGACCATGTCTGCAGATCCCGGCTACATACCTAAAGGTAGCAGCCGTGGGCAGACGAAGAAAGTGATCGATGAGCTCGTGGAGCATGCGGCCTTTGATGAAGCGCACTTTTGTACACAATGTATGATACGAAAACCGTTACGCAGTAAGCATTGCAGGCGTTGCGCGCGGTGTATCGCAAGAGAGGATCAGTAAGTGGCAGACGAGTGCAAAGCGACGCTTTCACTTCCGATGCGCTGACTCTTCGTGCAGCCACTGCCCTTGGGTCGATAATTGTATCGGCGTCAATAACCACAAGCACTTCATCCTGTACGTCTTATTCATGATCGCAGGCTTGTGCCTGTTGATAAGACTTACGATCGCATGTGAGTGCTCTTCAAAAGTACCTGATGAGGCGTAGTTGCTAACGGTGGACACTGGTGGCAGATATTGAAGTTCTGCCAAAGCCCGCAGAGTACAGCTGCTCCGTTCTAGAGGACGCGCTATGCGCTCAGTTTTCCAAGGACCCGCTCACCCTCGTCACGCACGCTTGGGGTGCTTTGCAATTAACGTGGACCTTTATGCTCCTGTTTGTGCACCTGACACAAGTAGCCCGTAACATAACAACCTACGAAACCATGCGCAGCAACGTGCAAGCTGGACCCATCATGACCGCGATCGCCACAGGCACCATGTCGGCCGAGGGCGCCCAATTGGAAGGACCAGAGGCTGGCGGACATAGCAGCAAGAAGCGTAAGGACGGCTTGCTGTCTTCGTGGATCAAGCTGCTTGGTATCGATACATTTATTACGGTCGCCTTTCAGGGCTACAAAGGTTCGAAGTCTAAAGCGGAGCGGCAACGGCAGCGGAGGTCAAATCCTTGGACAAGGGGTATATTCAGGAATTGTCAAGACTTTTGGCTTGATGGGCCGGTGTTGGCGAGGAAGAGTGATGGTACGAAGGCGCTGCTTGGCGGAGAGGTTGTCGACTATGCGCAGATGTTTCAGGTTCCGCAAGGAGGAATGCATTACCGAGGCGGGTATGAGGCTGTAGCGACCGCGGAGGAGAACGTGTAATGAGCTGCAAGGCTCAGCGTATTGCCACCTGAACCAATATTATCCATCCTGGAAGAAGCTCGCCGAACACGACGCTCAAACCCACTGCAAACGCTGGCAGCGAAGTGAATGCAACTTCACCTCCAAGAAGTGGGGCGTGTTACACATATTGGCAGGTGGCTGCCTGGCGTGCTTCACAATGTGTTCGCAAGGAACGAGACTCAAATTCGACCGAGCATCAGCTTGACATCTGCCACCACACTGCCGGCTCTATCGTGCAGACGCAGTTGCACATCTCCTTATGGCGGCACCTTCACCGTCAATTCCACACATCGCTGGCCGCTACGCTTTGTACAAAGAAGGGACTGCTCGGATCGCAGAATGGATCAAAGCGACGTCACGTTCATGTGGCGCTCTCACCAGGAGTTCGTCGCCGCAGAAGCTGACTACGGGAGACCTGACACGCTACGCAAACGCTATCGCATGCACACTTCCAGCTGTAAATATCCCGGGCTCGATAATCGAAGATCTCCGAGAAGTCATCTCAAGCCGTCAAGTCTGCGCAGAATGGTACACAGCACAGCAGACTACGCAAACGAAGGATCGCGATGTGGACATTGCGAGCCACAGGTCACACAGACACTTCATTGACGTACTTCAGGGCGTACTGGACGTCCTACAAGAAGCAAGGAAACGGAAGCAGAGGGTAAGAGGTGCACGCGGTGGCAACTCTGCGTCGCCAGAGAAGCGGCCAGCTACAGCTAATGGTGCGACCTCTGCTCGCTTCGCTCAGCTTGAGTTGCACGAACCCTCTGAGGATCAGCTCATCACTGAAACTCCGACGGGCTTTGTGGATTCATCGGCAGCCTCTACGGTGATAGCAGAGACGCTGAATGTCGACGCTTTTGCAGAGCAACAATACGCGCTGTGGTGTTTCTTGACAGATTGTTCGGACATTCGAGCCATAATACGCCAGACATGGCAGGACTTCGAGACTGGTCACCTCAGCTTCTGCGCAGCAAGCATGACAACCGATGTTGCATTCGGTATCATGCGACGTGCCGACGACGAGTTATCCTCCCTCTACCCAGAGTTTGGCGACGCAGACGAAGTACTTGAACTTCTGGATGCGGATCTTTACCTGTTCCATGATTCACCAAGATATTTGACGCACCGTATGAACACGTCTGAGACTCCTCTTACGACTCTCGATATGCTTCTTTGTCCACAAGCACACCACTTATTGTGGGCGTCCGTTGTTTACCAGCAGCATATATCGAGGCCCGAAGACGAAGGCGACTCCCTACATCAAAGACCCAAGCGAGCGGGCAGGAAGCTCGTAAAGCCTCGTGCTGCAGAGACAACGCGCACCGCCCATCACCTAGCGCAACTTAAAGATCCCAGAATCGTCACCAACGAATCACAATTTTGTCCCATCGAAATAGCCGCCTACGCATCGTACCATCCATTCGCGAAGAAGTTGGTCTCAATCTTCCCCGAGATGCTTCGCCATCTCAAGACCTCACACCACTCGTCGCTCAAAGCGGACGTGTTGGATGTCAACAATTTCGACGAATTCCTGCGTGGGATGCAAGAACTTTCCGGCGGGCTACGAAGAAGGATGTGGTTAACATTTGCCTGCCAGACATTCATGGATAACTACGACATTACTTCGAAACGCCCTAACATTGGCCTGTACGAGCTACAGCGGGCTGTCGCTCGGCTCGACGCCATCGACGCCAGTCACACCAGAAAGTTTACAACACTCAGTACAATTATGGCATCCTCCCAGCTTCTCGTCGAGAGATGTCGTTTCACTTGCCTCAGAATGTCATGTCCTGTAAAGTCTGACGAGAATTTCTCTTTTGGCTCCGACTGCGATTGGCTTGATGGCAGCACAACGTGGTGGCCAACCACCGTATACGGCACTTTGCCGACGCTGATAGGCACCACGATTAATACCCTTCAATTGCATGCTGTCTCGACCGGCATTTGGATTTCGAATTTGAAATACGGAGCTCTGGCGATGGCACATTTGTACAGCGCGATGCGCCATTACCGGCTACTCGATGTTGAATGGACAGATATGGATTGCTTTATTGAACGGCAGAACAGCCATTGTGCTTTCATCGATAAGCTGGATGAGACAGTGGGCTCCGCCGCTGTAGCGAGGCGATTTTGCATTGCCGTAGGCGCTCCAACAACTCTGGCTACGCACCGATGCAATTCCGACACGTTCTTTAAACAAGCCAGCGCGGGACGCAAGTCTAGCATACGGTTACTCCCTGGCTCCAAGTTATTGCGCCCTCTCTTCGACCGCATATCCATTGACAATGCCGCCGGCTTTTCGCGTGGTGAGCTTCTTGACGTGGTGCTCAGAGGTTTATGTGATGTGTCGCAAGGATCCACTAGCAGTGCGTACAGCCGACTGCGCTCCTCAAACAGCCCAAGATCAGCTCAAGTGACGGGCTCGCAGCTGCTACTGACTTTCAGAGATGCTTTTATCGAATCGGAGCCTGAGCTTTACGTTGACCATGCGAGCCTCTGGAATCGCTGCATTGATCTCTTTGCGGAAATGAGGGTTGCCCAGCACCCTTTTCCGGAGACGGTGGCACGTCTAATGGACGGTCATCCATGGTTTGCGACCATGGACCTGCTATACGAAGCACAGTTATGCTCGGATCTTCAGCTGCCGGTGGAACAGTCCTCACTTGGGCGTGTCGCCCGTTACCTGCGCTCATACATCGTCGTTCATGGCAACGACTTCACCGCGGCAGCAGGGCGGCTTACAAGCGGCCATATTTCGCGACACCTACATCCTATGCTGTCGCCAGAGGCCTATGATGAGGTCTTAGAACCGCCTGATGCGTCACAGTACGCTAATACGATGGAGAAGATCAGGAATCTCTACGACATCTTGGAGTTGAACACCCCAAATCCTCTCACCGGCGCCAGCATGGAGGCGGAGCGTAGTGACGACATGCAACTCCCTCCAGAGATCCAAGGCGACGTGAAAGCAGTCTACGCTGCACGGAAGAAGAGTGGAGGGCGGAGGTTGCTCCGTAGCAGGAAGTAGGAGTGACTGCCTAGGCAGTAAAAGATCAGCTGGCACGTAACAGTGGTTAAGCAAACCGTGAGATCAGAGAGGGCATGTTCTACTTGAGTTGCTCGGCCTTTGGGGATGCAGTGATCACCTTGCTTAATATGCGTGTGGGAGAGACTGTGGATACACATGTCGGATATTATGAGCAAGCGACGGTAGCAAGAACTTCGGGAAAGCGTAGGGAGTTACCGATTCATGACGATTGCTCATTCGGTAGGCTCATCTTTGACCACTATAACATCGTCCTCCTCTCCTTCCAGATCGTCTCCATTGACAACCCCAACTCTTACCCTTCTACTCCCACCTTCCTCCCTCTTCACCTCTATCACATCCAGTATTACGCCTCGTCTTGGCCGGATCTCCTGCGCTAAGATGATCGTCTCGATGCCTGCCTTCACCCTCTCGTCTTCCGGACCCCACGGGAGACTCTCGACATCGATGTCGCGGTTGAGCAGACACTTTAGAATGACCTCCGCTCCGGCTTTCGACATGACTTGGTTCGCCTCCCGACACCGCTCGCTGCAACAACATTCAAGACAACCCTCGTAACAATGACAAGCCTCGACTCGGTCGCACGCTTGCGTGAGCAAAAGGTCCACGAACTCAAATGCCTTGGCCGCAATACCTGAGCCATGCTGGCCACCCTTGTCGTCGTAAAAAGTCAGTCGCGCTGGTCTCTTGCGCTGGGTTTCCTTCTTCGCGAACTCCTTGATGGCAACCTTGCACTCTGTCCTCACGTCTCCAGGCATACTGATCACGAAGTTAGGCATCAGACTCAGTATCGCGTGCTCGGCTGCATGTATCCCGGCGGCCAGGTTCAAGCGTCGTGATTGCAGGATTTCGATTGCGTGTTTCGGTACATCTAGCCACATGCCCTTGGATTGGATGATGATGGGTGGGTTGTCCACTTGCACCGCATCCAAGATTCGACGCTTCTTATCCACCTTGAAAAAGCCAAAGACGTTTTGGAGAACTCGTATCCGGCCAAAGAAGGCTCGACTTAGCGATCCCGGAATGCGTCGGATGGCTTCTGTCTCCACAGGATCGATATCAGTGTAATCTCGCTGCTGCGTCGTCCACTCCACCTTGACATATTCGACTTTGGCGATCATGTTGTCGGTATCCATATGCTTGACCAAGTACGTGCGGCCTTGATGCAGGAAGATGCCGCCCTCGTAGATCGTGAAGAAGGCGCGACTCGCTTCAAGCTCTTCGAGAACTTCGTTGCGACCATTGGTCGTGTCAACTATGGCGAAATGGCTGTCCTCTGTATCGCGTATAGCCACGCTTCGTGATGGGTGCGGCAGGAAGCGCTCGTCCGTATGGTAGAAGCCTAAATCGTCTTTGCGCATCCGAGTTTCACAGATCTCCGGAAGTTGTTTGGTGAAGTAGTGCACGTCTTCGTCCGGGCTGATTGGCATTTCGTAGGCGGCGCATTGGACGTGGCCCTCTAAGACGAGCATGTTGGTTAAATCGACCTGCAGCTCGCAGTTCGGCCGCGTGAAGATCTCGTCCGGGTTCTGCATGAAGTATTGGTCTGTTGGGAAACAGTCTCCCACAAGAATACTCAGGCTGTCTTTGTTTCTTCTACCTGCCCGACCGGACTGCTGACGGAGATTGGCAATGGTGTACGGAAAGCCGACGGTCAGCACAGCGTCCAGTGACCCAATATCAACGCCAAGTTCGAGGGCGTTAGTGCCAATGATACCTACCAATTTGCCGTCGAACATTTCCCTCTCTATCCTTCTTCGATCTTGCGGAGTGTAGCCGCCTCTGTACGCCATTACTCGCGCCATCACCTCGCCACGCTCAAGCGAGACGAGTTCGTTCTTCACAGCTGTGGTGAGGATCTCACACTGCTTCCTCACCCTGCAGAATGCGATAATTCTGACGCCTCTCAAGATTAACTGGCAAAACAATCGGGCTGTCTCCGCAAACGTGTCGCCCCTTCCGCTCGACGGATCGCCAGGATCTTTAAATGGCGTGTTCCAACACAGAAACTCCTTCCGACCACTCGGACTGCCATCAAAGTCCACTAACCGCACATCTTCGATGCCGAAGATCGTGCGCATGTGTTCTTGTGGATTCGCTACAGTCGCAGAGCAGGAGATGAACTTCACATGCCGGTTCCCGACCGCAGCACATATCCGTCGCAACCTCCGCATTATCAGCGCTACATGCGCGCCGAAGAGGCCGTTGTAGACATGCAGTTCATCCATGACCACATATCGCAGGTTCTGCAGGAAGTTCCGCCAGCTTTCTTCCTGCGGCAAGATAGTCAGGTGCAGCATATCCGGGTTGGTGAAGATGATACGAGCTTCGTCCCGGATGAGATTACGATCAGGAAAGGGTGTGTCGCCGTCAAAGGTCTCGCACATCACGTCGGAAAGGCCGGGCATACAGGCCAGTAAATCCTTGAGACTGCGGCGTTGATCCTGGGCTAGAGCTTTTGTTGGGAAGATATACATTGCTCGGGTCTGCAGATCTGACTCCAGCGCTGTCAAAACCGGGATCTGGTAGATTAAGCTCTTACCTGAGGAAGTGGAGGTGGCAACAATGACGTTCTGCCCTTCGTGCAATGCATTGATCGCTTCAACCTGATGACTGTAGAGGCGCGTGATGTGACGCGTGTTATATAGCGCATTGACGAGGTCTTGACTAAGGGGAAACGAGAGGTCTCCGTAAACAGGTTCCTGTGGGTCGAAGACACGGTGGCCGTCGGGCACGATCTGGCCGGTGTACCAGTCGGAGACTTTGAGCTCGGTTACTATCTCGGAGATGCTTTTACGATCATCTGGGATAGTTTTGGGTAGGGTATCAAGCGGAGCGGGCGTGCTGGAGCGTGAAGAGGCTTGCAGTGGAATGTACGGTTTGTGCTCGTCTTCCAGTCTTTCGACGGGATCGATGCCTAGTTCGACGGACTCGTTGAGCCATGCATTGATTGCTGATGTGAACTTCACGTTGCGCTTTTCAATCAAGCGCATCATCTGCTTCTGACTGTAAACCGGCATGTTGAGCTCCTCATGCTTAAGCTTCTTATGCGCCCTCACCACCTCGCCCGTTTTGGGGTTGTGCACCTGCCTCTTCAGATCGCCATCGATGAACTCAAACAGCAGCACCTCTTCCGCCTTTCCACCCCTCTCCCTCCTTTCTGCCGCCCGTCTCACCCGCTCTTCCATGGGGTTCTCAGGGAACATGTCACCTGCCCTCTTCCCTCCCCGCAAGTCCTCCTCGCCCATGAGTGCGACCTGCAGCGCTTCCTCGTCGACATACTGGAAGTTGATGGCAGCCGGCACGAGGCGTTTGACCTTCGCAATATCAGAGATGGAGAGGGGACGCTTGAGGCTGGCTTCGACTGCGCTCTTGATGGTGTCGAAGGTGGTGGCGAGATGTTTGCGCGTGCAGCAGAAGGTGTAAATGAGGTTGAGCGCTTTGTGAGTCTGGGAGAGCTTGGTGAAGGCATTGGGCCATGGAATGGTGGACTCAATCACGGTAGACGAGTCGTGGCGGATGAGTGGTGGACGGTCGCTGGCGGACTTCGGAGTACGGCGTGGTTTCTTGCCGCCATCATGCGTCTTAGTTGGGACAGCGACTGTCGTTGTGCCACTGCTGTCAAGTGACTGCTCGTTCGTGCCTTCCTCTTCTGGTGCCGGCTGTCTCTTGCGCTTGCGGTGGTGTATGAGTTGGTTGGAGACAGTGGCTGCCTGCAGCTTCACCATTGTTGACTTCGATGATGAGCCATGCGCTTATACCATTGTTGAGATCTTATGTCGACTATAGGCAACGTGTTGGGGCTGTATCGAAAGGCACTCAATGTCTTCATCGCCACCGGAGACAGCGCGGTCCAAGCGCGCCGGCTTCGACGCGAGGTCACATGCGAGCACTTTAAACGTGCCTCTACTCCCGCTCCGCCCTTCTCCGCTCGGCAGTATTGGTATGCCTCGCTGAATATGCGCTAAGTGGCATACATCCCTTCTGCAACAGTGTCCCTCTGCGCAATTCTAGCCGTCCGAACCGGACTGCCAACTCGCCTGCCATGAGCAACCAGGATTACGAATGAAGGCACGCAATCATCTTGCTCTTGAGCGTTTCCTCCGTTGCTACATAGGCCACGTGCGTATCGCAGATACCGTCCGACTATCGCAAGCAGACATGGCGCAAGTACTGCAAAATCTACATAACGAATCTGGCACGGAGTACAATCCGGGCCAGATTATCATATTGTTCGACAACCGCCACTTCAAGACCGCGGACAGTAAACTGTCCACTTTCCAAACGTATTACTTGGACGGCTTATGTAGACTTGGCTGGGCGACTTACTGGGAAAAGCCAGACTTAGAGCCCAGGAAGCTCCGGCTCATATGGTACACGGTACGCTCAGATTACACCCCTTCCTTTCGGTCAGTGTCACTCACAAGCATTTACGTACAGCACGCGGGCAGAGAGGGTCATCGCGACTTCCCACTTGCCCGCTACATGGCAGTGAAGGACATGTTCGACTCGCTCTCCGAACAAGGCTTCCGACCCATGGTGCTAGGATGGTCAGGCGAGAATCCTTACCCCATGATCGGTGGCACTGAACCAGCACCCGAACCTGAGCAGAAGAAGCCCAAGCCCAGGCTGGCGACTAGTGCCAGTGACTACGTTAGCGGACATGGCGGCAAGGCCGGTGCTACGCCGCACGATAGAGTCATGGCGATTATTGAGCAGGAAGAGGAGCGGGAGGCCAAAGCGAGGAAGGAGTTGGTGGAGATCTCGAAGAAGGCAGAGGCTACTGGGTATGGCGTGTGATCTCCAAGCTAACTACTTGATGCAATTTAGCGACCTTCGCGGAGCTCTTTGACATATACCTGCCGTTTTTCTTCTTAGTAGCGTGCGTTGAAAGATAGATGGCGTCCGCGCTTGGGAAGAGTGCCGGAAATCCCGATCATTTCTGGGGAGGTGCCGTGTATGGCAGCGGAGACAGGCTACGGTGAAGCAAGGGGTAGCGGCGAGGTCATACATGTTGCTTATCGCTGCTCAAACCTTCGAGAACGTCTCAAGATGTGGTTCAGATCCGCTCAGGGGCCGGCGCTATTTCGAGATGGACCCTGAACACGAACCCGGTTCCACCTCTCAGTCAAAGACCGCACAAGTCGTAGACTCATGTAAGTAGTGTAACGCTGAAATTCTTTCTCAGCTCGAATACTGTTGCGAATGACCGCCAGTCTCTAGAACGACGGCTGAGCAGAGCCAGGAATAGTGACCTGCAAGCTGCACGAAGATGGAACCACAACACTGGGATTTCAAAGCGGCGTCTGCGTCTGCGTTGTGCCGGGTGGAGATACGAGGCTTTGCCGAAAACAGATCACCAGCGCACAAAAACCATGCGTAACGGGCGCCTACAGAAAACGCTTTGCGGCTAGCCGCAGACGCCATGCCACTGGTCGCTATGCCGGAATGCCATATGATAGGCTCAAATACGGCGCCCCTAATCCACCCGTATCGTCCATACATTGCTGCAGCGGATCCGGGGCCATCCTTCTCCCTTCGGACCTGCAGGCGGCAGGGCCTCCTTTCTACGCGGGCTGAGACGTTACGGCTGTGTGTCGCATTTTGGTTGTCGAGGTTGTATTACCATTGTCCTCACCATACTATCCATCGTAAGCTCTTCACGGCAGCATTCTGATTCTCGTTCTGTTCTTTACCAGCCTCATCACACTTGGGTTCAGTGACGGATTTCCTTGACGCATTCGCTTCAACGACGTGCTACGACTTTGGCATTCTGCGGGACGACATTCGCTTCAGCCTCATCGTGACGAGCTTTGTGTGGGCATGATTGTCACGGGACGGTAGAAAGATCGCACGCAAGATTGGAAGTGTGCCAACCACATTCGTTCGAAAGGGTAACCGGGCTTAGGACATCACCATGCTGCACCGGTTATCACTGAGCAACCTTGTCATCATCGCCGCAATATGTATAATAACACTCTTTGTCCTCCTCACACAACACCCTGGCGGGATTTCGGAAGAAGTACGGAGTCGGTACTCACTGATGTTCAAGGGTGAAGATGAGTGGTTGAAACAGCAAAGGAGCTTCTGGAACGCATTCTACCATGACCTCAAGCAACATGGGCCGAAGACGACACCCCTCGAACATCCCGAGGGTCACGAACCGCAACTGAAAGTCGACTTCGATCGGCACGCCGAGCACACACGGCCGGATTATATGCAGATCACAAACGAACAGCAACACGCATTGACAACGGCTCACTCTGCCTTTGTGCAGGCGCTTGGGAACCGAACCTACTCGTTGCCGTACAAGCCTGGAACACGAGGTGTTGTCACGACGGCAGGAGGCAATTACCTGAACGTTGCGCTGGTTTCGGTGCGTATGCTGCGGCGGACGGGCTCAGTCTTGCCAGTCGAGGTCTTTTTGGCAGATTGGTCGGAGTTTGATGAGGACATCTGCGGCGCTGCATTACCCTCCCTCAACGCAAGATGCGTGGTTCTCGAAGATATTTTCAATACCTATTACTCGCTCTACAAGGTCGACATCTCAACCTACCAGTTCAAGGTCCTCTCGATCATGCTGTCTTCATTCGAAGAAGTCCTATTCCTGGACTCAGACTGCTTCCCGGTGCACGATCCGTCGCCGCTATTTGACAAGCAGCCTTTTACAGACACCGGTCTCATTCTCTGGCCGGACTTTTGGTTCCCGTCTGAATCACACCTTTACTTTGATATTGCGGGCATTCCGGCTCCCGATGTCCACAAGCAGTCTAGCACCGAGGCAGGCGAGATTATGTACTCGAAGAGCAAGCAAGAGGCTGGCATCCTCCTCGCGGCCTACTATAACTACTACGGCCCGGATTTCTACTACCCACTACAATCTCAAGGCGCACCGGGCGAAGGCGATAAGGAGACCTTTTTGTGGGCCTCCATTGCGACCAATACTTCCTACTACGCCGTACGCGAGCCCGTGAACGCGCTCGGTTACCGCAGCTCAGCCGGTGACTGGCGAGGCAGCGCCATGGTGCAGTTCGATCCCTTCCAAGACTACCACAACGCCACGACGCCATACCGACCGCGACCCTTCTTCTTGCACGTCAACTTCCCAAAGATCGATCCGGGTCAGATTTTCATCCCTGAGCACCTCAGCTTTGGCGTGCTTACGCCGGTATTGGACTCGGATAACAGCATGAGACGGATTTGGCATAGCACAACGCCCGCAGCGCTGGAGTTCTTCATGGGTGAGGACGTGGAGAAGGCGATGTGGGAGGAGGTCAAGGATATCGCGTGTACGTACGAGAAGACCATTCGGGCGTGGAGGGGCAAGAAGGATGTGTGCCATAATGCAACGGTTTATTATGACCATGTCTTCTTGCACTGATATGGCTGGGTTTAAGTTTCGGCTCTCTTCGTGGGCCTGGCTTTTGGCGAACAGGGAGCTCTTGAACACCCGGAAGGAGACGGCTGGTTTAGCGATTCGGCGTCCTGGATGTTGATGGGAGAACACACTGGCGCAGAAGCGACATGATATATCTGTTAATACACCCTAGGAAGGGAACGTACCTCAAGTCAGTCCTACATACCATCATCCTCTCCACGCTTGGGACGCCGAGCAGTATGCGCTCTGGACATAAGGATGCGGAAAGCCACTGGGCGGAGCGCTGTCGACCTCGCAAAAGGCTGCAGGAAGACTTCTCTGAAAGCGTGCCGCGAGAGAATGTAGATCGACGTGCACAGGCCACCATTGCGAGCGTAGCGGACCAGGCAGAGGATGGTACAGCGAGCACTCACCACGCGAGTGGCCAACCACAAATGTGATGGCTGCTGCAACTCTATGCTATCGAAGACGGCCAGCTCAGCCAACCTGAGCATGGCACATAAGGTATGTGCTCCTCAATAGCAAGCTGGATGTGAAGCACGATACGTATGCTCAGCTGCCGTACGCATCAATCCATATCGCTCCGCCAAGCGTGACTGTCCCATGCACTTGCGTGCATGTCATCACGATGGCCGTCATCTCGGTTGAGGTCCGTACAAGGACACACTGAAAGCGACCTGATAAGTAGCAAATATGTACGCCGTACGCTGGCTCCACTTTTTCTCATCACAGGACATTACCATTACCAGTAATAGCCGCGTAATCCGTCCATTACCGGGGTTGACAGGTGGAAATACCTACCACCACGCTCAGGTGACAGCATACTCTTCGTTCGGCGTAAGCGTTGCCGGCGTACTGTTCCGGCCATTTGTGCGTCAGAAGAGGTAGATGGTAGACTCTAATCAGATTTGCCACAGGGACATACGGTCCCGAAACATTGCACAGCAATACTATCCAAATCCTTAGTCGGTACCGAAGCCTTACACTGAACCTACGCGGTAGCCCGTGAGGGTTGCACTTCCGACACGAACAGTCCTTCCACGTGTCCGCATTGCATCGATATCGCTCGATTCGGAAAATCGCTAGAACAACGGGAGGAATGTTGCACTTTGTTGCTTCTAGTGCTGATGACCAGCTACTCCAGGTGCATGGGCCTAGCACTCCTTCGTTATTACCAGCATAGCCCGCGGATGCAAGCTCCCGGCTGAGCTGACAGCAGCAGAGTGCAGAGAGGGAGCACGCCCTTTGTCCTCGATCTTCAGTGCCATCATCCCGATTTCAAGTAGTCAACAGTAGGTCAGCGACTACCGGCAGATGTCATCAACCATGCGATGAGCAAAACGTAGGGATGCTAGGGGAGCCCGATCATGGTACTTGGTTACAATGACAGCTCTCGATCGTGCGGCGGGAGTGGTGGCGTGGGCGTATGCTTATCTCCCTTGCCACCACTCGCGTCCCTTATCAAGTACAAGCAATCCAACAAAGCTTTCTGATAGCGCAAGGTGGCGTGTGCTTGTCGTGCTTCTCTGCCTGATGGCCGATGGTGGTAAATTTCAAGCACGTAAGATCTTAGCATGACCATCTGTGCGGTCCCTCCACATGAGCTAGGGGCTCCCGAAGATATCAACGCGACCTCGGCTGGTACCCGAATGAATTGCGACGAGTGTAGAGATAAGGAACATTATTCCCTCAGTCCAATGATGCGAACTCTAGTCGCGTGCTGAGCGGGGTGAGTTCGGCCAGCTTCCAGACTGGGCTTAGTGTGCGCTACATTGGCTTCCTATCAATCACCGGCGCTGGTATCAGAAAGGCAGCTGCGACGTTACTCCTAGGCGCCACCTGCGCGTTGATGCAACCAAGTCATTTCTGAAAGGTCGCAGCGATGCGCTACCCGTGTCCGTGCGCTGTTGGTCTTCGTGTGGTGGCCCACGATAGGTTCAGGGCCTGTTGGATACATATGTATTGCCATGAGCCTCCCACGTCGTCCTGCAGTTAAGTACCTATCCTGCCGCCGGAGGACTTGAGTGCCTGTGGGTAGTTTTGGAAGTGCCGTCGTACTCTTCTCCAACGCTTGGCAAAACAACTCGAACTGCTTGAGACAGGATGGCGCAACTAGTACCCCCGGCCACGGCCATGACTGAGACCACCATGAACGACTTCAACCAGAAGGTCTCTCCCGCTGATCAGGAGCGTATAATGCTTCAAGGAAGCGCGTACGAGGGTGAGAATCCTGGGAGTCCGCCAGCCCGGCGCGTACGTTATCAGATGGATTGCGCTGACTTCGTCTAGTAAACATGAACCGGCAACCGCTCGAGGTATACCAGTACTGGGCACGCCTTGAGCGTGAGCGCGAGGCGAAGGACATGACCGAAATCCCGGACAGCCCTTGGGTTGTGCTCTTCAAAATGCTCACAGGACGCTCAGTGGCTGCGCCTACCGAGGTTGCCGCTGTCCATGACGGCCGTGACCCTGAAAAAGAGTCCCCAGCTGGAAGCTCTGATGTATGGGGATCTGTGAGCGAAGATGAAAGGTCGAAGGCATACCGAGCTCTTCGTGTCGCTTCATGGCAAGCAGTCTTTTACCTAATTACGACCGACATTCTCGGCTTCTCCAGTGCGCCTGAAGCTTTCCTCGAGCTCGGCCTTGGTCCTGGTATCTTGGTTTATTTCTTCTTCTATGTCCTTGCCGTATTCGCCGGTCAAGTCATCTGGAAGATGTACATGGAGACGGACAGCTCCAAATACCCGGTAGTCTGCTACGCCGACCTTGGAGAAAGGATCTTTGGCCGCGTTACCCGCCACATATTCAACGTTGTTCAGTCGCTTCAGCTGGTCTTCAACGTCGCGCTACTGATTATCGGTAACGGTCAGACGCTTGTTACCATGATCGAGTGGAAATTCTGCTACTTGGCACTCAATATCTTCTTTATGCTAATCGGCATGATTGCTGGCCAAGTACGGAGTCTGCGCAACTTCGCATGGTTCGCCAACATCAATATCTGGCTTAACATCATTGTTATGATCATCACTCTGGTCGGCACTTACCGCTACCCGCCTGTTCCATCGCAGTCCAACCACGCAGATCTGAGCGCGCCCAAGAGCGTGTCAGGATGGGTGCCGACCTACACCGATGGTTGGTATCAGCAGGTCTCTGGTGTTCAGCTTGCCGTCTTTGCCTATGGTGGTGCCATGATCTTCCCAGAGTTCATGGCTGAGATGCGCCGCCCGCGCGACTTCTGGAAGTCGATGCTGGTCGCGCAGTTCTTCTGCTTCTTCATGTACATGATGTTCGGTCTGCTCGTGTACTGCAAGCAGGGCATGTACGCATCTATTCTCCCAGGTCTGAATTTTGCGAACCAGACCTTCATTCTGGCGAACAACGTTATCGGCCTGATCTCCACCATGGTGGCTGCTGTTCTTTACGGCAACATCGGCGTTAAGGTGTTCTACGTTAACGTCCTCCAGGCTTACTTCAAAGCTCCCTCAATGCTGGACCCGAGAGGACGCTTCTACTGGGCCGCCACAGTTATTGGCTATTGGGCAGTCGCTTGGGTTTTGGGCTCTGCCATCCCGAACATCACTGCGCTTGTCACTCTTGTGGGTGCTGCCTGTATCTTGCAGTTCACCTACACCTTCCCGCCACTCTTACTCCTGGGATACTGGGTGCAAGTTGATGCCGCAAAAGGCGACAATCCCTGGACACCAGACATGGCTCCAAGATCGAACCGCATCGACTCTTGGAAGGACAAGTCGAGATGGACCCGAGGTCTATCGAAGTACTGGTATGCAAAGCTGTTCTTGGTAAGTGTCTCCGAAGTCGTTATAGCGTCGATTTTGTTGCTGATGTATCCCAGGCTTTGCTGTTCGTTGCTGCCTTGGCCAACTGCGCGCTCGGTATCTACGCCGGTATCGAGACAGCCATTGGGGCCTACGGGGCCGGTTACCTTATTCCGTTCTCATGCTATGCGCCAAACGACCCTCGGGTTAATGGTGGTGCTTGATTTGTCTGGCGAGCTGAACGAGCGAATACGTCGATGCCGAATGAACTCGCTCACGGCGGAATCACTACCGAGTCGAAGGACGTAGTCGACATCTACATATTCTGTCTGTAATCAGTGCAGTCACTTGCACATACATGGAACGTATTTCGTGGCGCTGACAACCTCGGGAGAGTAAAGTGTTCCACATGGAGGCTTGTAGAGTAGTCTGACTTGGGTCATATATGAGGTGAAGTCAAGAGATGCACTGGAGAAGGAAGAACAAACTCGACCAACGAGTAGTGGCTGCTTACGGTACTCTGTTCATGGTCTAGGCACCAATACGGCATGGAAGAGGGCTCTTCCTGCATTCCCAATCAGGACACCGTTCAGCACGGCAGGATCGAATGACTCCACCATACAAGCCATTGACATCATGCGCACCAATTCCACCGAATTCACCAATTCATCAACTCCTGAGACAGCATTCCAGGCGGGAGCACAATAGGTTCGTTGATCAGCGCGTTTCAATGACAGCGAAGTCCGACCGTGAGAGTACATTCCGATGATGTTACCTCGCCACTGTTGTTCGATGCGTATGTGTCTTTACTCAGCGAAGCTCATAGAGCCCTAGGGTTGAAACGCGCAGTCTTCGGCATCAGGCATTGCGGGGAAAGGACAGTAACATGGTTAGAGATGTGGAGTGTACAACATCGCTACACCGGCCTTCCCTTGACCTTCAGTGGGTGGGCCTCCGTGTTATACACCCAAGTATTGTGCTTGCCTTTGCGACCATCCTGCACATGGAAGGGCGCATCATCCTATTGAGGGTTGTCAGCGTCCGCTGCAATGGTCCGCTAAAGCGATCGTACAACTCACATCCAGGTGGATTAGCCAGACATATTTCAGCAACTCCGCCAACACAAAGCTCTCCATACGGTCAAGCTGCGTCCCGCCATCAATGGCATCGACGTCGCTGATAGCACTGAATCCAGATTCCGTCCTACAGACCCTGTTGATAGCTTCGAAGGCTTTCCACGCCCACTCTCGGTACTTCGGGTCTTGGGTAGCTCTATATGCGTAATACCACGTCTCTATCACCTCCGGCCGTAATTTGAAGTCGTTACTGGTAATTTGGACGGAGTTGCTCGCGTTACACTCAGTCAAATTGAAGTCGTGTAAGAATCCCTGGCTGCAGTCGTTCGTCCACACGATGAACTCACCACCGAGTCCCGTCTTCGTCATCTCGTACATGGCTCCGCTGGTGTCTGCGATGGTGAGGCCAAAGTCAATCAACGTCTGGTTTCTCAACGCCATACCGCCTAGTATAATGTTGCCGCCGGCAAACCACGAAAGGGAGTCCATGGCATTAGACAGATACCGACCTGTGAAGTACGGCAAAAGGGTCCACTCTGGATGGCCCACTGGATGCGAAGCTAAATACCGGATAGTAGAGTCAACGGCGAGCTTCCAGCGATCAAGGTACATCGCGTATGCGCCTCGATCATATACATATGCCTTGATGAGATACTCGTAGTAAGAATCGGAAAAGGAGCCTGGTGCAGAGGTTAGCATCATAACAAGCGGCAGACGCGACGCCCGTTTCGTATGTACCCCAGCTCCCCTTGGAGTTTATAATTCTGCCGTCTATTATCGACAGAAAGGAGCCGATTAGGCCGGGAAAAGGCTCGTTGTATTGCGGGAAAGGGTAGAGCAGGAACTGCTCGGCCAACCTAGCATGCCGAACATACGTGTCATTGCCAGTAATGGATGAGAGCCGATCAAACTCCAGGATCAATGTTCCGATACCTGCAATGGCATTCGAAAGGCCGTCATCAGTCTTACAGATTGCTGGGTCGATCCAGTTCCTAGGTATCCCAGAAGGCGTGTTGAACCCGCAATCCAACGCATTGCCTAGGTTGACCATCTGGCGATACAAGCCGTCCCGCAGACTCTGGTCTTCAGCAATGTGCCTAAATGGTCCGCTCAAAAGATCATGCGCTGAAATCATGCTGCCAAGATGGCGAATCGTCAGTTCGAAGAGTTGAATTCTCATGCCGTTCGTGGGCCTTGTAAAGTCGACGGTGGCGATGAACTGTAATATCTGGCGTACGACCGTCTCCTCCTCGAACATGATCGCAGTAGACAATGCATCGATTGCAGTAGCACCCCAACCCGCGAAGTCATCATCACATGTATTGGTTACGGGATGCAGTGTGTCATTGCCCATGCAGTAGGTTGCGTAGCCAGTCCAGGCATGACGGAAGGCTTTCTTGACTTCTTCGCGCCTCACTTTCAGCACCATACGTGACCGGGAAATGCCTTATACCGTATTGTCAGCACTAACAGGGAACACTATAGCCATTGAAAGTCGTACCAGCACCCCTCGGAACGCCAAGTGGTGGAGGTAAGCCATTGATGGAACTGTACACAATCCCTAGCAGTACAACGGCTCCCAATATAGTCAGAACATTACGTGGCGTCCATCGCATTATGCGATGCTGTATTCGACTGCTGAGTACGACAACTCAACCAGTCGCGCCAGAGTAGGTGGGAAGGGAGCTACTGGCTCAAGCCCACAGCGACCAGAAGAAGGGGAGACAGCAGAAACAAGGTGGATGATTGTCAATGCCCTTCCGCACTGCAGCTGCACCAGCCAGCTACTAAACCTTGCTGTTCTTGTCCATCTCGGCTGATGACCACCTTTGCAGCTGCGGGCAGCCGTGATTGGTGGGCCACGCCAGAACCGAACCTTGTGTCCAGCATCTTTGTGCAGTAGTCATGGTATAGAAAGTACTGACAAGCTTGAAGGGTCTACAGAGATGGAGGTAATGCATAGCGCAGTTGAGAAGAATGAGAGGTACCAGCAGTGTAACGGACGGTGGTGATGGCGATAAGGATAGCATGCATGACTCGTCCACATCGGCGCCAAGCGCAGAGATCAGAAGCTTGGCATTCCTCACAACCGACAGTGATCGCGTGGATGTGATGTCGAAGAGTAAATTGACCACTATATGCTCAACACCGGCGTACCCTCTCCACCACCGTCCCGTGCAGTCAATGGACTTAGGACTGGGCTAAGCTTTATCTTTGGCCTTGCCCGGAACACGCTGTCATACTCTGCCTCGGGCGAGAAGAGCTGCTCCCTAGGCGTGATGTCTCTCCTTGCCAAACCCAAGGCTTTGGAAGGACTCGTGCCAGCCGACGATCTTCGTGCGGTTGTTGCTGTGTTCTGACTGTGGCTCAAAGGTTGAAAGGAGCTTTGCGTACGCGAGTGAACAGGTTTCTTCGAAGCTGGCGCTGATGATGTTATGGGAGCTTGTGAGATGGATTGGCGGGTACGGTCCAGTAGCGTTGGGCCAACGTCGTCCGCTACGCTGCCGTCTCCTCTCGTGGTGATGTCGTCGTCATGGTCGGGTAAAGTCGAAAAGGTAGCAGATGTTAACGTAGGGGACATTAGCGGACCAGCGCCGGCATCTTCCGGACTTCGCAAAGCAATCGACATACGGGTCCGCTCGACCAGCGATGGGCGAGCAGCAGCTAGCCGTCCTATCGGGAGCGCCGGCACCGCGAAGTT
This sequence comes from Baudoinia panamericana UAMH 10762, assembly GCF_000338955.1. Taxonomy (NCBI): domain Eukaryota; kingdom Fungi; phylum Ascomycota; class Dothideomycetes; order Mycosphaerellales; family Teratosphaeriaceae; genus Baudoinia; species Baudoinia panamericana. Next base: position 372,532 of record NW_006911267.1, read on the forward strand.
GTGGCCATCTTTTGAGGGTGTTGCTTCGCCACCGACTGAAGTGTCGCCAGTGTGAAGATCACTCGCGGCCAATGTTGCATAGCCGTTCTGGGCTGACGCTTGCTGTGTTGACGATGGAGGATTCGTTGGCAGACCGATTCCACTGTCGAGCCTCCCACCGTCAACGTCACCATGACAGCCGTCTTGCTTCTGAACATTGCTACCGAGCGAGCTCGCACAGAGCTCATCCACCGGCGTGGCCAAAATAGAACTCGAACTCAACGGACTACTCCCACTATCTGTCCTTACCGGCCTCGGCTTCAGCGGTGAGAAGATCTCTGACTTCAGGGGGATAGGTTGTCGCTGACTCTCAACCTTCGGCTGGTGGTAGCTTCGTGAACGTGGAGGTACCACTCGGGCGGTGACTGTTGGACGTATGACAGGCACGGCGGTTAAGGACGGAGAACGTTGATGTGGATTTGGTTTGTCGGCGGAGGCGTCGACGGTTCGCTTGCCGGGAGATATGGACCGGCGACGGTTCTGCCGGAGCTCTTCTCGCATGGTGGATAAGATCTCGTCGTACTTGGTTGACATGGCGGCATGCGTTTCGCTTCGCATCCGTATTGAGTGTGGCGGAGGTGGATGCGGGTCTCTGAGGTTTAAATTCTTGTGCTTGTCGAAACAGAGATCAACAGTGACGTTGTTGGGCGAATCTTCGATAACATTTTTCATTCGGTTCGCATGTCGTCTCGACAGGAGTTCTTCGTGCATGCTTTGCCATCTGCGGACCCGTTCGCTCTGGAGACGTGCCGTGTGCTCTAGGGCATTCAGAGGATTCGTTTGCGGATTCGGCAGGACGGCACCATTGATAAGATTTTCCAGCGGTTGAGTCAGCAGCAGGTGCTCTTCAACAGTCTCGTGTTTGCCAATCAGTGTACCCAGCAGCTCCTTGCTGCCCACCCACCGCTTCCTCAAGCCCTCCTCAAGCTTCTTAAACCTTTTGGCTTCTGCAACTGTCGGCTGACTCTTCGCTCGCGCCTCTGCTTTCTGTCTGCGCCTCTCTAGGTCCACTTCCACATCCTCAAGCGCATTCCAAACCTGCTCGTACGCTTCCTTTTTCTTGCACCTCTCATCCAACACTCTTCCCAACGCCGCCTTATGCGCCAAAGTCATTGGCAACAGACCCTCCGCCTGAGATCTACTGACATCTCTCGCCAAGCCCAACCTCTCAGCAACCGGCCCACCATACCGTCTCTGCTCGTGCGTCCTCTTCTTTTCCAGCGTTACCTCTTTCAACACCACAGCAGAGAAGACTAAACATAGCTCCCAAAGCTTAGACCCTTGGCAGTCATCGAGCATAGACCTTCGCAGAACAGTTTTTCTACCAAGGACGCCATTCTTCTTGAGGTCGTTCAGACAACGATAAAGCGCTGCGCGTAGATTGATGCTTTGCAGTGGCTCCAAGGGCGGATAGAATGGCTGGAGCTTATCCGCGGTAAGAGCTGGTTCGTACAAACGGAACAGTTGGTACAAAGCAAACTCGACACTACGAATGCGGGACCTGGCATCACCGGTGCTGGAGAGTGTGTTGGTTGTGATTGCAGGCCACTCTGGGAGAAGGTCAAGGTTCAGAAGGCGAAGGTTGGTCAAGAAGAGCGATATTATGGTTGCAGTGGTCGAAGGTTTGCTAGCAACGTCCTTGGACGCTGTTCTTCTATGTCCATAGCTGGCGGACGTTGCCGTAGTTGAGCCAATGGTTGATTGTGTTCGCTCTCGCCTTGCCACCGGCTCCATGTCTGAAGTTGAACCACTCAGACATGAGATCCCTCCGGTACGCTCGATTTCCTTGTTGTGAACGGCCTTAGGAGGAGGAGGAGCGAATATAAGCGGGCATTATAATGTGCAAAGTAAACATTCCATTCCGAGCTGCGCGTCGCGTAACCGCTGGCTATCTAGTGCAGCAGTCAATGCGAACTCTTGGCACATCGATATCACAATTCTTACTTGATTACTGTTTGCAATCAGACAAAGTAACGTGACCAAGATGTTTGCAGTCAAAGGCTGGTCGGTCGACCCATCAGCACTTAAGCCGCAGACCGAGGTATACAGGTCAAGTCAGGGAGATGACGGGGTGAAAGCAAGCCGAAAGCGCAAGCGGGATGAGGGCCAGACTGCGCGGCAGGAGGGAGACGTAGGCAAGCTGTGGAGCCAGCATGTTGAGGGCAAGGTAGCGAAGAAGGCGAGTGGCTCGGTCAAGAAAGCTCTCAAGCGCGCGAAGCATGGAGATAGGCAAGATCAGCAGGCCAGACCAGTCAAAGGCGCAACGGGAGACAGACCGGCTGCAGCACAGCCAGTCTCGAAGACCGATGATGAGGTACCAGTTGCGAAAGCCCCGAAGAAAGACAAGAAGAAGCACAAGCATGAAGTTGCACGGCACATCTCGCAAGACGTCAACACTGGGAGCGAGAAAGCAGCAAGCCAGGTTGCGCAGACTGCTCCTCCGCCAGTCCCGCCGTTCCCAGCACAAGCGAAACTCACGCCCATGCAAGCAGCGATGCGGCAGAAGCTCGTATCTGCCCGCTTCCGTCACCTCAATCAGACGCTCTACACAGCACCTTCCGCCACCGCATTGAGTCTCTTCGCGCAAAATCCGGAAATGTTCGAAGACTATCATGCTGGCTTTCGGCAACAGGTCTCCGTCTGGCCGGAGAACCCATTAGACAGCCTCATTGAAGTCATTCGTAATCGCGGCAAGGTGAAGCTACCAAAACATAACGATCGGAAGGGCAAAAGCAAACCGTCTGGCAATGAGTCTCTGCAGCCTCTCCCACGCACTCAAGGCATATGCGTGATAGCTGATTTAGGGTGTGGCGACGCCCGCTTGGCACAAACACTCAGGCCTGAAACCAGCAAGCTCAATCTAAAGATACAGTCCTTTGACTTGCATTCGCCATCCCCACTCGTGACTAAAGCTGACGTTTCGAATCTGCCATTGCCGGACGGAGCCGTCGATGTTGCGATATTCTGCCTAGCCTTGATGGGTACGAATTGGATCTCCTTTATTGAGGAAGCCTACCGAATCTTGCACTGGAAGGGCGAACTTTGGATTGCGGAGATCAAATCGCGATTCGGTCGAGTCGGTGGCGGCAAGGGAAAGGTTGTAGAGCATAGCGTAGGTTCTAAGCGGAAAGCTGCCGCTGTGAAGAAAGTGAAGGATGCGAAGGAGAAGGAGGACGAGCAAATCGACGAGCATACCGCGTTGAGGACGGAAGTCGATGGGGTGGAGGCGAAGAGGGATGAGACGGATGTCGCTGCTTTCGTTGACGTCTTGAGGAGGAGAGGTTTCGTGCTTAAGGAGGGCAAAGGTGGCCTTGACCTTGGCAATAAGATGTTCGTGAAGATGGAGTTTGTCAAGGCTGCTACGCCGTCAAAGGGCAAGGGCGCCGTTGCTTCCACGACTCAGCCGCAGCAGGGTAAGAAGAGATTTGTGGAAGCGGTAGAAGACGAGGTGGCGACGGAGGATGAGGCGAAAGTGCTCAAGCCTTGCTTATACAAGATCCGATAGAGCTCCAACCTCGCTCGTTGCCATGCAATGCACTAGAGACTCGGCAATGCCGTCGTCGACCACGGCAGCAGTGCTTTTCCGCGGGCGCGTAAACGCGCTCACCGTGGTCCGTCAGGTCCGCCGATCAAAGCGGACTGGCAATCCACATGCATCGCGCGGTTGCCTATCGCGGCCCGCGCTCCGTTTGCACGAGGATACGAATTAACGCTTCTGATGTCTTAGATGTCCACTTATCACAGCTTCGCACTTCGATCAGACATGCTCAGGCAACCCTCTCGCATCATCGCTCCGATGATGGTGTCGCCTCCGGTGGCCGGTCGCTACGCTCTGTACAAGGAGGGAACAGTCCGCATTGTCTGCTGGCTTAAGACCGAGGCCTCTCACATCAGTGAAGCGGTGGTCAATGGCCTGTTTGAAGGTAAATCGTGCGCAAGAGATCTCATCGTGCTTGCCACTGCCGTCTCCTGTGCTCAGACTGTTATCGACATTCCGGGCAGGAGAGTGGAGCTACTGGATGAGTTTGTCGAAGCCCGGGCGGAGTTTGCAACGTGGTGGTCTACGCAGCCCGCTGATTCATCTGTCAAGGCCGACAATCTGACCCATCAGCACTTCATCAAGATTCTAGGAGAGGTTCGCAAGTTCCTACTACATGCGAGGACGCGGCAAAGGGGTACAATGATGGCACGACACCAAGATGATGTAGCGACAGCTCATCGCACCCAGACTGTAGATCCACTGCAACGGATTGATAACAATGGCATCGGCCAAATCCACGGTATCTTCTTTCATCTTGAGCTTAACGAGCCGTCCCAGAACCCGTTAGGCAGCGAGCCTCAGCGATACATTTCCTCCACCAAGGATACCAACAACCTCGGAATGGATGCACGGACCGAGAAGGCGTTGCACTGTGGTGCTTCTTACATGACTGCGGCGATGTAAGATCTTTGGTGCGTCAAACCTGGCAACAGTTTCAGGAAGGTAGCCTGAGTGTCCTTGCAGCGAGCATGACAACAGAGGTTGCTTTCGGAATGATGCGCCGAGCTGACAACGAGCTGGCTACTGTGTATCCCGACTTCAGGAATGCTGACCTTGTCGTTGACTATCTCGGCTACCGACTGGACTGTCGTGGCCCGGCGCCAGCACTCATTTCGCGCAAGCTTGCGCGTCGTGCGTTTGAAACCTCGTTGTGTAAGGAGCTACTGTTTCCTGGGGCACAGTTCATACTTTGGTGCCACCTACAGGAGTGTAAGTTCTCGGCAGACAAACCGGCTTATTTCGAAGCGTCTCAGAAATCTGGTGACGCCGCGATATCCACTTCAACACTTGCCGCAACCGTGTCTACAGGGCGTACGAAGAAGGTCAACAGCGCGTCCCACACTATGCATCCTCTAGTGCGCGTGGAAGGCTTCGTGAAGTACGATGCACTGCGTTACTGCGTGTTTCCCCTGTGGGCGGAACGCTTCAGATACCTCATTCTCGAACTGATGCAGTTCATCGATGCCTTGGGGCCGAAGCCAAGCTCCAAGGGTGATGGCATGTTCTGGATCCACGGATCTGACGAGTTCTCGGTTGGCTTGCGTGACCTGAAGGACAGTTCAGAAAGAGAAAGTGGTTGACCGTCGCGTGTCAAAATCTGATGGACAACTTTGTAATCACCTTGCAGCAGCCCTGTCTTCATTCGTCCGAGCTGAAGAAAAGCATGTCGCATTGCGATTTGAATTGTTGGCAACATCGAGAGGCTTCTAGATGGTGGTGAGGCCAAGAAAGTTAGGCAGAGTAGGAATGAGGTAGCAGACGATGTCCATCGTTTCGCTAATGCAATGGAACTGCCCGAGGAGACCCAGTCAGGCTACAGCATAGGCTCGACTATCGACTACCGGAATGGGAAGGTACAAAAGGCAGCGACCGCTACGTGACGCACCTTCCCTACCCCCTCCGGCAATTTGCTTTTTCACCATGAGATCATGACGCACTGCGCTGGTATCGTCACAGCGAATGTTAGAGGGTCGACTTTGGTAATGCGCACCTCTACCAGGCTATGCGGCATTACCAGATACGTGAAGATGGATGATCCGATATGGATTGTTTCATGGAGTGGCAGAGCAAGCAGTCCTACTTCCTTGCCGAGCTCGATACGACGATGGATGCTAACGCGCTACTGAATCGATTTGGCGCCGCATTGGGCATTGGTGCAGCGTTAGTTGTCAAGAAGGACGCCTTCCGGAAGATATTTCAGCATCACAAGGACAAGGTTAAAGAGGCTGTACGGATCTATTCCGGATCCGAGCTGCTCAACTCTCTCACCACACGAATTTGTGTTGATCTCAATCGTGGCTTCTCAAGAGGTGAGGTGCTGGATGTAGTATTGAAAGAGATGCATGGCAAGGCAGAGCAAGCACTTGAGCAAGACGTGCCATGCACAGCGAAACGGCACGCCACTGTCAAGGCCGATGCAGTAGTGACGGATCTCAATCTGCTGCAGACCTTCAAGAATTCTGATGTCGATTCTGAGCTGGAGCTTTACTTCGATTATGCAGGTTTCTGCAATCGATGCGTGCTGTTACTGAAATCAGTGAAATTCCCTGTGACACCTCCACATCAAGCAAAGAAAGGGATGACTGAGGATCCTGTCTATATCGGACTGCATCTGCTGGATGAAGCGAGGCAGCTTGAAAAGGCAAGACGTCCTATGGATGACTCAGGTCTTGCTCTCTTGGCACGTCAAGTGCAGAAGTACGTCGTGAAGCACGAAGATGACTGTATCCAGGCAGCTAAGCAGCGCTCGAGTGGCAATACTCCCGCCTCTGATCACTCGATGCTGTCTAAGTCTGCTCGCAAGCACGATCAGCAGTAGCGCATGGCGTCCAGTTGAGATGGCTAAGCTCCACTACCGACACGGTCTGTGGAGAGGTATGGTGTGCTGCAAGCGGTCTAAGCAGGCGAGGCTGCAAAGTCTGAGGGATCACAGTACCAAATACGAGGCGGAATGGGACTGGATCATCGTTGGACAGGGCGAGTACGAGTTACTGGAGAGAGTAGCATAGGTGGTATAGCTGCGTTATTGCACGCTTCAGCCCGGCGAGCAGGGCATCGATCTTGTGTAATCTCCAAGTTAGACAGTACGCTCGACTGGTCTACTGGCAGTCCGGCTTCCGTAACAAACGCTGCCGGGCTAGAAGGCCATGCACGGTCCTGTCACCCTTCTCGCGAAGGCACACCCGTCCCCTCAGGCTAGATAGATGCCGAATGTCAGCGAGTATGCCCTTGCGTATGTGCTTCATGTGTTTTCCGACATACCCTGTCACCGCTAAAGTTTACACTCTCCAAAACACACTGCCCTCGATTGACCTGCCCTCCATGGCCACCTCCAAGCACTCCAAACATTCCATCGTCCGCTTCTGGAACGAGAGCGCCGTGGCAGGCGTGATCGCGGTTGGGCCGTTTGATTCAGGTCGTAGTCTGGCCCCACACGACAAACCTCTCCGCTCCTTTGTATGAATGCCGTGTAGTGGTCAGCCCTGTTCCAGCTTAGAACGCCTCCCAAAGCTGTCGGCAAAGGCTGAGCGGCACCAAAGTTTCGATTCCGCTGTGGAGTCGTCCAGGAGCTCAATCAGTCCGTCGTCCAGGCGCTACATTTGCGGAGCGCGGTGGGCTTTCAGGAGCGCGATGGGCTTTCGGTAGCCCTGTGTTGTTAACACATCTCATTGGCAGGTTCTCCAATGCTGTGAGGTAGGGATACCTAGCTTCAGAGCAGAAAAACAAGTGACATGAAGCTCAAGCTTGGGCCGCTACCTCGCCGTCCGCGTCCTCGAACTCTTCGACCTCTTCCGTCTTCCCACTCTCTGGCGTTCGAGGCTCATCGTCCTCCGGCTCGATCTTCCGCAACTGCTTCCGTCCAAAGAAGTCATCAGTCTGCAGGCCACGCACGTCTTCGCTCCTGATGCCTCGCATACTCTGCCCGCTCGCCTTAGCGGCCTTGATGTGCTCCCTTACAGGCACCATGGCCGCATCCCGACACGCTTCTTTGATGTCGCTGCCCGACATTCCCGCACTGAGCCTTACAAGCGTATCGAGACTGAAAGCGGACGAGCCGTCGTGGAGCTTTGAGCGATCAAGCTTAGTGTCACGCAAGGTTAGCTTGAAGATCTGCCTTCTTTGTCCCGCATTCGGTAAGCTGATTGGGAACTTCTTGGGCATGCGGCGAAGAATAGCTTCATCGATATCCTGAATTCGATTCGTCGCGCCGAGGATGCAAATACGTTGGCTGCCACCCGACGCGGTGGAGGAGGCCAAACCATCCCAATGCGTCATGAACTCCGCCTTCACCATGCCGCTGGCTTCGTGCTCGCCGCTGCGACGTTGTCCAAGTACAGCGTCGATCTCATCGATAAAGACAATGCTCGGCTGCAACTTCCTCGCTAATGAGAATACAGCAGCGACGAGCTTGTTGCTGTCACCGTACCACTTCTCCGTCAGAGTAGAGATGTGGAGGTTGATGAAGCATGCGCCACTTTCCCGCGCTAACGCTTTGGCTAGCATTGTCTTCCCGCACCCAGGCGGACCGTACAGTAGTACGCCAGACGGCGCGGTTAGCAGCGAAGAGTGTGATGCATACAGGTGAGGCATTGTTAACGGGTAGATGATCGACTCGCGAAGCTCCTCAATGATGTCGTCCAGCCCGCCTATGTCTTCAAAGGTAACTGGTATATCGTGTGGACTTACGACCTCCATCGCGATGGTCTGCTCATATTGATTAAGCGTGAGCTCTTCCGGTTGCTTACGCGGCTTTCGCTCCTCTGGATATACGCCTGGTCGACCATCAGACCCTTCATCGTGCTCGGCGTCGTCTTCGGTGCCATGCTGTCCAAAGATGGATTGCAGACGGGTCGAAGCGGCGAGTGCCTTTTGTTGCGCTTCCGCTTTTGCGCCGGCGTCCGGATCAAGGCGAGATAATATCTGTCGAGCAAGGTAGTATGCTATGAGGGGCTGTCCATGATCGTCATGTTAGCCTCCGCAGGAGGGACCTATGGTCGCAGGATGGTCGCTGAAGACCGGCATTCACTCACTGCTGCGGCGACAAGGAGAAGGTCTTGGATGAAGCTGCTGAGCTTACGATCACCAGCTCCCATCTTGTTCTAGGAGTGCGGTCTGTGTATCGTGCCGTGTCGCCTCTATATCTCTAAAGTGTCTACTGCACCGGTGGATTCTTGTTCGGCGCATGTGAAAGGCCCAGCGATGTGGAAGGTGTGGCTTGTTCAAGCCACATGGCGTCAAGGCTCGCTTGGGAAGGCACAGCCGAGGCACTTTGAGTCGCGTCAACATCGACGCGTCTTCTCAACATCAACCAACACACACGAAACAACATTGTGTTCGACTCACGACAATGGCACCGGCAGCTATAGAGATAGGTCCTGCAAGTGGTCCGCGAAGTGAGCTCAAGCCGGAGGGACAAGCAACGACCAACGGCAATACGAATCGGACGCCACCCAGTCTGCAGCACGAGGAGTATCAATACCTGAACCTCATCCGGGAGATCTTGGACAATGGCGAGCACAGGCCTGATCGGACTGGCACTGGAACGAAGTCGATACCGTTTCCGCCACAGCATAGGTATTCTCTGTCACGCCCAGACGGCACGCTTACTTTACCTCTTCTGACCACGAAGCGTGTCTTCCTCCGTGCTGTCATCGCTGAGCTGCTTTGGTTCGTAAGCGGTGACACTAATGCCAAGACTCTCCAAGACCAGGACGTCCGTATCTGGGATGGCAACGCGAGCCGAGAGTACCTGGACTCCGTCGGTCTTACGCACCGTGAGGAAGGCGACCTAGGGCCCGTCTATGGCTTCCAATGGCGGCATTTTGGAGCCGAGTATCGGGACTGCCATGCAGATTACTCCGGCCAGGGCGTTGATCAACTCGCTGAGGTGATCTATAAGCTCAAGAACAACCCTTTCGACCGACGGATTATCCTCTCCGCGTGGAACCCGGCCGATCTGAAGAAAATGGCATTGCCACCCTGCCACATGTTTGCGCAGTTCTATGTCTCCTTCCCATCTAGCTCACCTACGCGGAAAGACAGTAGCAAGCGTGGCACACTCCATGCGCTGCTCTACCAACGGTCGAACGACATGGGTCTTGGCGTGCCTTTCAACATTGCTTCGTACGCTTTACTTACGCACATGCTGGCCCAAGCCTGTGATCTGGTGCCTGGCAGCCTGACGCACACAATGGGTGATGCGCATGTCTATCTAGATCACGAGGAAGCCCTCAGACTGCAGCTTACGAGAGTACCGAGAGACTTTCCCACGCTGGAGGTTGCTCGTGAGGCGGGCTGTGACATTGACGGATGGCGAGTCGATGATTTCAACGTCGTCGGCTATGACCCGCACAAAGGTATTGCGATGAAGATGAGTGTATGATCGAACGAAAGGCATCCATCCTACAACAGCTATTGCTACAGCACATTTTGAAGGTATGTGCTCTTCTCCCAGACACCACGCAGCCACTAATAGTGATCACTCAGCGTCAGCGTACCAGTCTTGGTGATCATATACTCATTGATTGCCACGTCCTTGCCCGACTCTTTGCCGTAGCCGGACTCCTTGATACCACCAAATGGTGACTCGGCTGCCGAAGAGTTGCCAGTGTTCATGCCAATCATACCAGCCTCCAGGTTCTCCAGCAACCGCCAAGTCCTGTCAACGTTCTTCGTGAAAAAATACGACGCCAAGCCCATGCTGGTGTCGTTCGCCCTCGAGACGGCTTCATCCTCGGTGTCGAATTCGAAGAGCGCCATAATCGGAGCAAAGGTCTCCTCTTTTGCAATCAACATGTCATGCTTCGCGCCTGTGATCAGCGTCGGTTCGAAGAAATACCCGTCATAACCCTTCGTGCCGTGTAGCTGGTTGCCACCCATCACGACCTGACCACCCTGCTTCTTCGCGTCGTCCACCTGCGACTTGGCCTTGTCAAGACTGCGGGGCGTCGTTACCGGACCTAGGGTCACGCCTTGCTCAGCACCATGTCCGATCTTAAGCGCTTTTGTCTTCTCGGCCAGAATCTGCGTGAACTTGTCATACACGCCCTTCTGGACGTAGACACGGTTTGCAGTGATACAGGCTTGTCCGGCGTGTCGCCACTTGAGCGCCATGAGCTGAGTTGCGGCTTGCTCGAGGTCAGCGTCATCGAAGACGAGGAAGGGGCAGTTGCCGCCCAGCTCGAGAGTGCACTTCTTCAGACCGTCCGAGCAGATCTTGGCAACGAGCTTGCCGACGCGTGTGCTACCTGTGAAGGTCACCTTCTTGACAAGCGGGTGCCGGCATAGCGACTCGCTCAGCGCGGGCGTGTTGTCGAGCGATGTTGGGAGGACGGAGAAGACACCCTTGGGGAAGCCAGCCTTCTCTGCCAAATACGCAAGCGTAAGGACGGAGAAAGGCGTCTCGGGCGAAGGCTTGACAATCATGGTGCAGCCTGCCGCTAATGCCGCGCCAGCCTTCCGCAAGATCATCGCAATTGGGAAATTCCATGGCACCAATGCAACTGCGACACCGATGGGTTGCTTGACGGTGAAGACTCTCCGCCCCGGTGCAGCAGGAACTTGGATGGTGCCTTGCACTCTCTCTGCCTCACCAGCAAACCACCAGGTGAAGCCCAACGCATAGTCCAACTCACCTTGGGACTCTGCAAGTGGCTTACCCGTCTCGTAGGTGACAATGTGGGCTAGGTCATCTCGGTTCTCACGGATCAGTCTGTCCCACTCCAGCAACCACTTGGCGCGCTGACGCGGGTTGGTCTTCTTGAAGGATTCGAAGGCCTTGTGGGCGGCGGTGACGGCTGCATCGGTGTCATCGGGCGTGCAGTCGGGGGCGGTGGCCCAGACTTTGCCGTTGCCTGGATCATAAACGTCGAAGCGTTTGCCTGACTGGGATTCGATCCATTCGCCGCCTACGAGAGCTTTGTCGCGGAACATCTCCGAGTCGTTCATCTGTCAGCAAGTTAGTGGAAGCATCAACACTGGGTTTGTCAATCAAGCGTACCTTGAAGGGGAGATTGGGCGCCATGTTGGTGATATTGATTGTGTCCTTCGTCGTTCTTTGTTTCTTCTTGGGTCTCGCCAGCTTTGCGAGGGGAGAATGTACTGACTAGCGATTCAACGCGATCGAGCACTTATTGGAATTGTGGTCGCTACGTCAATAGTCGACGGCATTAGACCGAGGGCGGGGTTCTGGGAAGGGCCTGGCGTGTTTCTGGGGAAAGCTGCTCCGGAAATAACGGGTTGGTTCGACTACTCCATTTGGTCTTCCGTTACTTGGGAAGAGCGACACGGCAGCCAGGGCGAGTGTGTCCGTTCAAGCTCCATTGGTCAGAATACCGCCGTGGAAGAACTCGAACGTCTGTACACCATGCAGCTCTCCCCGCAGACCTGCCCCGGAAGCTCGTCTCACAGCCAAGCCGTTCCCAGGACATCGCATTGGCGATACACCAGCGCAGAAGGAGCTGATCGGCGAGAGACGCCAGCAGGTAGGTATAAGAGACGGTACGTATCTCCTACGGATTTCTCGATCTCTTGCGCATCGCTCCTCTTCAAGCCTTTCCCCTCCTCGTTCGTGTACGTTCCTATAGCTCTTGCAACCAATATAAGCGGTTGGTTGGACACTTTTTTCGAGCATGCCTCGAGCAAAGAGACAGAAAGTCAACGGCACGGCCACCGCGGTTGCCCCTGCCGAGACGGACGCAACCATGCGGAACGGTGGAAGCTCCCACGCTTGGGCAGATTTGCCCGCTGCGCTCCATAATATCCTGCCCAAAGCCAACAAGGCCGCAGAGAGCGATGGACAGCTGAAAGCGTTCACGACCAGCAACGCCATATCCGCACCAGCCACATTTGGCATCAAGTCTGCCGGCGCGCCAAATGCTGTCCTGGTCACTGTCACCAACGGCAAGGCTGATATCCATACTGGCAGCACTGATGAGGCGGTGTTCACGCTCTCGGCCCTGCCAGAGCAATGGCAGGAGTTCTTCAAGCAGACGCCTGTGGCACCCGTAAGTTGTTGTACCGTCTTCGCCTGGTTGAAGCATTCCAAGCTGATTGCTGCGTATTGTGCTAGTACCAATCCTACTGGGGTATCAAGCGTCAATCCCGACGTCTCTGGGAGCACAACGCTGACCTCTACGCAGGCATGTTCGGGATGAACATCAAACAAGAGGGCATCGAGGTGCAAGGCGACCAGAACGCTTTCGCGCACTGGACGCACGTCTGGCGGCGCGTTCTCGAGATCTTGCATGATGCTTATGCTGGTCCTACTCCCGAGGACGACGAGCCTGATATGGACGTCGATCATATTGTGGGTCGGTATGTCTACATCACGTCACCAGTATGGGGCAAGTGTAAGGTGTTCTACGAACAGTCCGGGGAAGGCGATCAGGAGATTGTGTTCTTGCATACTGCTGGCAGCGATAGCCGACAGTATCACGGCGTCATGAATGACGAGAGGATGTTGAAGAAGTGCAAGATGACGGCTTTTGATCTGCCGGCGCACGGTAGGAGCTTCCCTTATGAGGGATATTGGCCTGGTTAGTAGACAGTCATCCTTCGCCACCGCAAGCCAGCGAGCTAATCTGGGATGGCAGGCATGCACACTAACACAGAAGATGCCTACGTGGGCTGCATCGCAGCAATGGTTAAGAAGCTCGGCTTGACTAAGCCGATCATTTGCGGTGCGTCCATGGCTGGGCAGGTCTGCTTGGCGGTGGCTGCTCGCGCAGACGAGGTTGGCGCTGGCGGGTCGATTCCATTACAAGGCAGCGACTACCTCAACATGGTAAGCTATTGCTTGTGATGGTTGCTGGCGATCGTGTGGCTGTGCTGAATTGTCTGCGATCAGGAGCGGCAATGGTACGATCGGTCACCGTACGTGAATCAATCGCTCTTCAACCCTGAGTGGGTTTACGGGATGATGTCGCCGACTGCACCGTTGAAGAACCGTCAACTCATCTGGCATATGTACTCTGCACAAGCGTACGGCATCTTCCATGGAGACCTTGTAAGTTCGCCGCAGCCACACTGCCTCATTCGAACGAAGCTGACCGTTCTGTAGGGTAAGGATAACATTAAGCAGTTCTTGTGCGAGTTGACATATCCTTCCACATGCTAACACAGTATAGACTTCTACTTTGGAGGCTGGGACGGCCGCGACAGGATGGCCGGCATCGACACGAAGAAGTGCCCGGTGTACATGCTGACAGGCGAATACGACTGGAGCAACACACCGGCCATGACCCAGAAGACGTGCGACAAGATTCCAGGCGGCAAGCAGGTGGCGATGAAAGGTCTGGGACACTTTCCCGCGACGGAGAACCCGAAGGTTTTCGTCGGTTACGGTAAGTGCACTAATTCCTGCTGAGCGGAGTCGATAAGCGACTGACTCGTGCTTGCCAGTGTTGGATGCTATCGATCACATTCAGAAGATGAGAGCTTGAGCTCAGTCAAACAAACACCGACTTGTATTGGCCAGCTCTGTTTGATGTATTCGACGTTCTACCCAATGATGACCTAGTGTACATACCACACGAAAAGCATTCTGTATTCATTTGTCGGGCGTTCCGATACCACAGTGCACAATGAGATGAAAGGGAGCGGTATATTTTTTGATCCCGCCATATGCATGGTCATCACTTGTGTCCTACAGCTCATCCTCCCGTACGAGCTTCTCTCTGGTGAGGTGCTCGGGGCTCGTCGACGGTATACCCGCCAAATGCAGAGTCAGTTCCAAATCTCCCAATAAAGCCTTCAACACATGACTGACACCCTCACCGCCTCTCAACGCAAGCCCGTATACGTACGGTCTCCCAATCAGGCAACACTTCGCTCCAAGCGCCATCGCCTTCGCGATATCCGCTCCACACCTAATCCCAGAATCGAATAGCACATCAATATCCTTACCCACTGCCTCAACAATCCGCGGCAGCATGCTCAAGCTCCCGACTCCGCCGTCGACCTGCCGTCCGCCATGGTTGGAAACAACAATGCCCTGCACGCCGACTTCGACGGCTTTGCGAGCATCGGTGACGTTCTGGATCCCTTTTAGCACGATAGGTCCGTCCCAGTGTTGTTTCAGAAACGCAACGTCCTCCCACGATTTATTAAGGCCAGGGAAGATGGTCTTGGTCCATTCGGCTGCCGCAAGACCCATGTTGTCCTCGACCTCAATGTCGTGGCGTTGTTTGAACTGGGATCGGAAAACGGGGTCGGAGAAGCCTATTGCGACGCCTATTGGGTCGGAGCGGAGGAAGGGGTTGTAGCTACTCTAAAGTCAATGTATGTGTTCGGGTCCGGCGAAGGAGACGGAAAGTTGAGACAGCTCACCCGTTGTCCATGTCGCTGGGTCGCCACCCGAGGATGTACGTGTCGAGCGTGACGAACAATGCCGTGAAGCCCGCCTTCTTGGCACGTTCGAGCATCGAGATGGTGAGGTCGTCGTGCTCGCGACTGGGCCAGTAGAGTTGGAACCACCTTACTCCATCGCCGTTCGCCTTGGCCACATCTTCGATACTAGTGCTGCTGGCCGTGCTCATAATGAACGGAACATTCTCCCTCTCGGCGGCAGCCGCAGACGCCGCCTCACCATCAGGATTGAAGATTCGCTGGACTCCTACCGGAGCGACAGCGATGGGAAATTGCAGCTTCTCGTCCAGAACCGTAACAGAGAGATCGGGAAGTGAAGGGGTTGGAACCAGACGAGACGGAACGATAGACCACTTCTGGAAGGCGGCTAGGTTCTTGCGGTAGGTTTCGCCTGTGCCTGCGTTGCCGCTCACGTAGCCGGTACTTTGGGCGCTCATGACTGCTTCGGCTTGTGGTTGCCATTCCGTGGTCCGGAACGTGAGCGATGGCTTTTCGTAGTGTAGGCCGCGTTGGTAGATGGAGTTCTCGTACTCGACTGGGTTGGCAGCATCGTGGTGCTCAGCTTTAGGGCGGTGGACGACCTGGTGCGCGCTTTGCTGGGCCATTGCTGCGAGGCAAACCAGATGATCTGCTTGAGTGTTGTACTGGAGAGTGCAACGGATGGCGTGTGGTAGGGCTTGAGCAGGTGTGTTTATGATACGAAGGATAGACGTTTGGATGAGAAAGAAATGGTGCCTACCTCCTTCACACCCTATATATCTTGGCAGAGATGTTGCTTTACAGGAACATAATACATTGGCTTCCGGAAGCAGTGGATCATGGCAACGTCACAGCGCAGGCACACTCCATTCGGAACGGCTGTCGCGGAGCAGTGAGGCTGTCATCGGCCAGGCAGAACCTTGACAGCGTGAGCATAGAGCATCGTTGCAGATGGCACGAACGCTGAGGCGGTGATGGTGGCATTACCTGAATAGGCGTTGAGGGTCAGATGGGAGGGAAGTAATTGCTTGCAGTCGGTTGAAACTGTGCATTAGGCCGATGAGGCGGAATTTGCCGCTCAAGCAGGGTCAAAGCTCGTCTCCGTTCATTCTTGCATTGGAGAGACACGCGAGCATTAACATACCAGCTCCATCATCCACACCCGCAAGCAGGATGCATTGCACCAGCGCGTCACTCCTCCGGAGTGCTCTCCACATCACGCCCTGCAGAACAGCCGCAGTCGTGCCGCCGTCCTTCCTCCTCCCAGCCTTCGCCCTTACACAGACCTCTCCCTTTTCCAGTACAGCACCGGCTTCAGCTCGCAAAGACCACAACCGTAACCGCGGCGTCTCCGCCCTCCACCGCACCGGCATCGGCAAGAAACAGCACCTCTCCGTGAAGCTCGAAGACCTCCCCAAACCCGTTCTTGACCCCAAACGTCGCAGCGACATCGAAGTCGATCCCGACCATGGCCTCTACGCTTTCTTCCCAGACGGCAACGAAGGCGACCGTATCATGACGCCTGAAGAGTACGCCGCTCACGGCCGCGGCTGGCGCATCCAAGAACTCCGCGCCAAGGACTGGGAAGACCTGTGGCGGCTGTGGTGGGTCTGTTCCAAGGAGCGGAATAAGATTGCTACGCTGGAGATGGAGAGGAAAAGGTTGGCGGGCAATGGACAAATGTATGGTGATGTAGAGGCCGGGACGAGGGATAAGCAGGTCAGGGTGACTATGAGGAACATCAAGGTGGTGTTGACGGAGCGGTGGTACGCGTGGGAGAATGCACGTCAGGCGGCGATGGAGGATCCCGAGGTAGATTTGAGTGCGGACCCGGGGAAAGGGGAGCAGGCGTATTTGCCAGGGAAGGGAGAGGGTGTGAGTTTGCATGTGAGCGGGGGTCTAACTATGATGGAATGCTAACCTTGGCACTCAGCTCCTTGACAATAGCAGTGCGAATGAAGGCATTACAGAGCCAGGCCAGGGGCTACCGCCACCAGTTAACGCACTTCCCATGTCCGAAGCGCGTGCTTGAGCGGCATACACGACTAGCCGCGTTCCAAATACCTACTCTTTGCACTTTGGCAATAAACTTGACGAAGGCAAGCTCTGTGCCACTACTAATCTCCACGAGCACGGAAGCACTGTGACATGAGCACAGGCCCTGAAGCAAGCCGCGACATGCCCTCCCGGAACAAACCCATAAGCCCACATGGGTCTGGTCTATTTTCTCGCCGACGAAGCTTGGACCAGGCTCTCTATCTCGGCTGCAAGGCGGCCTCTGGCGCACAGTACTCGCCATTCGCTATCGATAGGCGGCGACCGCGCTGCAATGTCTGCACGGCAGCTGGCCATCGAATTTTCCGCCTTACGACCCATGCCTTGCACCGGTGTTGGAGTGCTTGAGCACCTTCCTCGCATAACCAAAGAGGCAGTACTGGACTTCGACATGTTAGGTGCTGCATCTGACCTGAATCGCTATTGGCATTTTGCCAGCCCACAATACGCCAATGGCATGAAACAATTCACAACTTTCACGTACAAGCTTCAGCAGTGCATCGTCCACGATCTCTCCAAGCTCATCATCAACGAAGAGTTGCCGGGAATAAGAGTCTCGGATCCTGCGATCCGCCTACGTGAAGCCTTACGGCTGAGGAAGCAACTCAATCTCCCAGACATACCCATTACAATGAGAAACCCCAGTCTGCTCGAGATAGTCGAGAGCCGGGTTTCGACCGATCTACCGTCTGTAGAGGGCTCCGAGGACGCAGGTGGATCGTGGCCGGATGATGGTTCGATTCCGTACCTATTGCTGTCGCCACTGTTGTATTCTTCTTTGCGATAAGAGATTGTCTCGAGTGACGGCATATTGCGGTATAGGGAGTCCAAGAGCAAATCAATGTTCAGCGAAGAATCATGTCGATGGAAGCCAGCCTAGAATACCTGCTTACTCCGTATCGTGCCTTCCTTATGCGTGAACAAGCTTGTCGTTGTTGGTGATGGTAACATGGCAAGCGGAAGCATTCCGGGCAGGCACCCTCGGAGCGCCGCACTATCGAAGTGTAGCTCTTCCCACACCCATTGACCGCCCCCTACACCCTAAGTATCACCTCCACGTCCACTTACCACCAGTGCTTTAAGCTGCAAAGATGGAAGAGATCGCGCCAGAGTACGATATCGTCGTGCTGGGCACGGGCTTGACAGAATGCATTCTCAGCGGCGTAATGTCTGTCAAAGGCCACAAGGTCCTCCATATGGACCGCAACGATCACTACGGCGGTGAGAGCGCATCGCTGAACCTCGAGCAACTCTTCAAACGCTACGGCAACTTTCAGGCCGGGACCGAGCCATGGAAGAAGTACGGGCGACCCAACGACTGGAACATTGATCTTGTCCCGAAGTTATTGATGAGCAACGGCGAGCTTACCAACATCCTCGTAAGCACCGACGTGACACGGTACATCGAGTTCAAGCAGGTGGCGGGCAGCTATGTACAGCAGGGGAACGGGGCCAGGGCGACAGTGGCCAAAGTGCCGAGTGACGCTGGCGAGGCGCTGAGGAGTCCGTTGATGGGCATATTCGAGAAGCGAAGAGCGCGCAACTTCCTGAGCTGGGTGGCGGCCTTTGACGAGGCAAACCCGAGCACACACAATGGTAATTCGTGAAGCTCCAATGAGAATGGGAAGGCGCACTGACGGATCGATGACCAGGCATGAACCTCAGTCAGGCGACCATGCGGCAAGTCTACGACAAGTACGGCCTCGAACCCTCCACCCGCGACTTCATTGGCCACAGCATGGCCCTCTACACCAACGACGACTACGTCGACAAACGCGGCCAAGCCAAAGACTGCGTCGAGCGCATCCGTCTCTACGTCAACAGCATGGCACGCTACGGCAAGAGTCCCTACATCTACCCTCTCTACGGCCTTGGCGAACTGCCCCAAGGCTTCGCTCGTCTCTCCGCTATCTACGGCGGCACCTACATGCTCAACACCACCGTCGACGAGATCAAGTACGACAGTTCCGGCAAGGTCAGCGGAATAAGAGCAACAATGAAGGAACGAGGCGAGGATGGCGAGGGCATGAAGTTCGAGACGAAGTGCAAGAAGATTCTCGCGGACCCGTCATACTTCTCCGGCAAGGTACAAGTGGTCGGGCAGATACTGAAATGCATCTGCATCCTCAACCACCCCATCGATAGGACCGACAACGCCGACAGCCTGCAACTCATCATCCCGCAATCGCAAGTTGGGCGCAAGAACGACATCTATATCGCCATGGTCTCCTCGGCGCACAACGTATGTCCCAAGGGCTACTATATCGCCATTGTCTCCACCATTGCCGAGACGGACTCGAACCATCATCTTGAACTTCAGCCAGGTTTGGAAAGGTTGGGACGTATTGAGGAGAAATTTATGGGTGCGCCAATCCCGATCTATGCGCCCAAGGGCGATGGGAAGGCGGATGAGGTGTTCTTGAGCAAGAGCTATGATGCGAGCAGCCATTTCGAGACTATGACTGACGATGTGAGGGATATTTATAGGCGGGCGATGGGTGAGGAGTTGAGGGTAGAGGGTTTGAAGGAGGGGCAGAATCTGGTGGCG
Organism: Baudoinia panamericana UAMH 10762; assembly: GCF_000338955.1. NCBI lineage: Eukaryota > Fungi > Ascomycota > Dothideomycetes > Mycosphaerellales > Teratosphaeriaceae > Baudoinia > Baudoinia panamericana. The sequence goes on from NW_006911267.1 coordinate 392,061, forward strand.
GAGGAGTAATGGGAATCTGAGCAGTGAGTTGCGCTCTTTCTCGGACGTGACGTTCAGATTGGGCGATGGCAATGGGCAGGCATGAGGCACGAAAGTGACGGAGCAATGATGGCGTTGTTGGTGCTGAGCATTGGTCGTCGTTCAGTCCGTCTGGAGGCAACCTTAGTAAGACAGAGCGTTAGAAGTACTTGAGTGCAACAAGCACGCTTGTTAGTGATGTTATTCTGCCGACGCGACTTGCAGTGTGTCTTAGTGGAGATGAATCGCATCTGGCCAAGCCATGTATGGTGACGTGCACCTTCGACCCAAGAGCCTTATCCCTCACTGCCACAGAGTGCACATTTACTGTGGCAAACCGAAGGCTAAAGGGAAGAGAAGCCTTTTAGTAACACTCTGTGTAGTACCCCAGAGTCCTGTGAAGCATCAGTATTGCATTGATTCATTCCCGTGTCTGATCGAAAGCACCTGCACCGCCTCTCTTTTGTGTCGAGCATCAACCCTTCTGTTTTTCGACCTTTCGCATATCTAGCTGCTACGATATTTCGTACCAATCGCGAATGCTGAGCGAATCCTTCTGCTCATGGCTGCTGCTCTTTAGTCTTGCCTTGTACACTCTCGGTCAGTCAACTTCAAATGATCCTATTCGGGGAGTCAACCTTGGAGGCTGGCTGGTTACAGAGCAATGGTGCGCAATGATCGCCAAGTGCGTTGATCAGCACACATCATCTCACCGTACCATACAGGATCACTCCGGCAGTCTACCAAGGCACCTACGCAAACGACGAATGGCACCTCTGCAACCAACTAGGCCCTAAACAATGTGCATCCACCCTCCGCTCACACTGGTCTTCCTTTTACGTCCGCGATGACCTCGTCGCCATACGGTCTGCAGGTCTCAACAGGATCCGGATACCCATCGGCTACTGGGCGGTCGATCTTCTGCCCTACGAGCCTTACGTCTCTGGACAGTACCCTTACCTCATCCGAGCCGTGCAATGGGCCGGCGAACTAGGATTGTCCGTGATTATTGACCTGCATGGCGCACCAGGGTCCCAGAATGGGCAGGACAATTCGGGATTGATTGGGCCGGTGCTTTTTCCGAGCAACGCGTCGAATGTGGACCGGAGTCTTAATGTGTTGAGGAACCTGACCGAGGAGTTCTCATCTCTGGTTTACAACAATACCGTGATAGGCAAGCTTGTCCCAGTTACAATCAACCTTGTGATTGCAATTTCTAACTTGTATACATAGGTGTGGAGTTGCTCAACGAACCTAGACTATCTGCGACCTTCTCCATGGACCAGCTCAAGCGTTTCTATACAAACGGGTCTGCCGTGGTGCACGATGCGAGCACCCGAAGTGGCTTCAATGTCACTATACACGGTACCCCACCTTCGTTTGTTCGTGACAGGCACTGAGGGTGGTAGCTAACAGTGCGTCTCAGATGCCTTCTGGGGACCGCAGTATTGGACGAACTACAATCCGAGCAACGCCGCAGCCTCTCAGCCTGCGCAAGGCCTGGCAATTGACACGCACCAGTACTACGCCTTTGCACCCCTCAACAACCTCACCGCACCGCAAATCCTGCAGTCAATCTGCAATATCTCACAGCTACTGAAGGCGCCTCATAGCGGCATTCCGCCGACTGTGGTTGGGGAATGGAGTCTTGAAACAGGTGTGCCTTGCTAATTGACGCATCATTTGGAGCCTACCTCAATACTGATCTTTCAACAGGCAATTCTCCAGTCGCATCAAGCTCCGATCAGAACGGCAATGACAACCAGGCACGCCGAACGTGGTTTCGTCTGCTCGCTGAAGCGCAGATGCGTGCATACTCTCCCACCGCGGAGGGTCAGAGTTCGATCGGGTGGATCTTCTGGGCTTGTATGCTATCACTGTTCAAACGGTTCGTGACGAGGTCTTGCTAAGTGGGATGTAGGGAAAACTGAGTATGACATTGATACGTGGTCATATCGCCGCGGCGTCGCAGACGGATGGATACCTTCCATCGCAAGCAATTACTCGACCTACGCCTTTCCAGTCCTTGCGAACGGGTGTGTCGACACGACTTACAACTATACTGCTCCGCGAAAGGTTGGCAGTGCCGGAATGGTCAGCGCGGGTATGCTGGACTCGAGGTTGCTTGCTTTAGCGGCGTTGGTGTGTATCGCAGTGGCGATGTGAGTACGCCGGTTGAGCTATGAGGTTACAATGTATCCATGGTTAGCTGGCTTGATATTCGATCGGGGCTGGACCACGAAGCACGATACACAAGAACAAAATACGTACCTCGATCGAGGAAGCATAAAGCATGGAGCATGAGCATGGAGCACTGAGCGCGGTGTGACGTTGAAGGACAAAGCATAAGGTGTGAAGTGTAAAGCAGTAAAGCTGGGATACGGAGCATGAACCCGTTCAACACGGGCTGCTTGTGCGCTGCGTTCGCCCTTGCAGTGCAGCGCAGACGCACGGCTTCGACCTGTACCTGGTCAATGGGACGGTAGGTGTGTTCGATCCCACAGCCTGCAAAAGAAGGCAGTAGTCAGAATAGACTCACGGGAACGCGTTTATTACGAACGTTGCACGGTCACTGCCATTGTTACACGAGCCAGCGCCGGTGCGTGTCACCATTGAACAATGCAAGTTGCCTGACACAGAACAAAGAAACGTGGTTGATGGACCGTCGTTATTGACGGCCTCGAGGTGGCTTGCAGCATGCAATGGCATCGTGCAGCGTTAGTCGAGCTTGGCTGCAGGGCTTACGCGGCTTGTCAGGCGTATCAGCGGGCCTCGTGTGAGCTTGAGCGACGGGAAAATGTTGTTCTGCATACTGGGGCAAAGTGTCAGCAATCGTGCAGGAAGCGCTTGATGTCTGTGGAGAAGTTGCTCTTGATCACCTCGTGGAGATCAGCACTGTCGCAAGGGGATAACCACGCAACGGTCGATCGAGCGCCGCGACATAATGGCGTCTCATAGGCAGGTCCGGCAGACGAGCCGTGGAGTCCTCTCTCTCATCTATTTCGTGGGGGCGGTGCCCTGAGCCTTCGATGCTGACTGGTCCGGTGGTGCGGGCCACTCATGCACTCGAGATAATGTCCGAGCACAGCCGCGTGCGGAAGGAGCCGCTTGGTCGCGCTTTCTCTTTCCTGGTCAATTTCATTTCGACGTGGAAGAAGCTTCCTTGCCTTTGTGCTCCAGCACGAAACCGTTGGCAGTCAACCAGTGTCAGTTTAACCATGATTCAAAGGTGACTGAGACCTCACTTCTACTTGTGTGCTCCCGACTACGCTCCATGCCTTGGCGCCTCAATATAATGAGTATTCCTTCCCTGTGAAATGGCCAATTCTGGACGCTTTTGCCCTGACAAGACAGCCTTGCAGCACGCGCTCTGCCGCAGCGGATCAATCTAAAATTGACGGCCAATAGTGCGGGCCGGCAAATTAGGCTAAGCCGTGACGGGACACTAGCTCGAAGCTGGACGCCTCTCGTCCGCTCTGCGCTTTCCCTTCTCTCTAGCACAGCGGGTCGCTCTCGCCCATCGTCGTTCCTTCCCCACGACCACATAACGACACTTCGTCTTGCAGGCTCACAGCTCGATTGGCAGTATTGGAAGGGCAGGTTGGCGCAGTACTCTTGCACCGTTCACGCCGTCGACGACAACGAACGCACGCCTTACGCCGACCGAAACACACCCCTTTCTTGCTTGTCGCCAACTTACCACACTCGCTTCACCGACTTCACCTTGCGCCACGACTTACGTTTACGGCCTTTGTAATATCATCGTTTGCCTCTGGTCTTCGCCTGCACCACGGACCAGAATCGGACAGGGGACACTGGTGCTGCTCACTCGCTGCTCTTGCTGGAGAAGGACGCGCGCCCATTGTACAGAAACGCCAAGCCTAATCACAACTCGGCCGCACGGGCAGGACTGTCAAAGACCGTGCTCGTGTCCCAATTGGCCGTTCTGACCTCACTTGGTCGACCAGTGTGGGAAGTCAAAGAGTGCGCTCTTTGTTCGCCTGCGCCCGGAGTACCTAGGCTCTCTTTCAGCCGTGGGCACATTGAAATTGGCATCTTCCTTAGACGGCAACACCAGCTATTCACCCACTGGATTGGTTACGTCTGACAGCCGCCAGCCTTCAACCAACCGCGCATTCCAACTATCAACGCTCCCTCAAGCGAGTTCCAGCAGTGGCAATGATGACCTAAGCGCCGTCGACTAAGCCCGCGCGCACAACCTTTTGGGACTCCCTTTGCGCTCGTTACTCTTGACAATTTCGTCAACCACACTCGTTTGTCTTGCTTTTTGGTATGTGCAAGGCCGAAGATAGAAGATACGAGCTTGGTGTGCTTGCTAACGTCGTCCAGTATCTTGTGCATTCCTGTTCCTCCTCCCGCAGTACATTTCTTAATACTCACACAAGATGAGGACTTCCACAGCAGCCTGGGCTGCAGCCCTGGCGGTGATGTCCATGAGCGGAATGCGTACAAGAGCGGAGGCTGCGCCCGCTCGAAGACATGATGAACCGGAACGGCCGAAGTACTACTTTCCCAAGCATGTAAAGCGGCAGTACACGAACACATCAAGTTCCGATCCATCAGACACGAGCAGCTCGAGCTCAGCATCATCCAATGCCTTGGACTCAACCACATCATCTACCGACATCGCAAGCTCGTCGTCATCGCCTGTTACGACCTCTAGCGCGCCGAGTCCCTACTTTACCCCTTTCAACCCGATGGCATGGCTTGAAAGCATGATCGATGAGGGCTTTGTACCGGAGACGGCCAACACGATGGTCACCACAACGCTGACGTACACGGAAAGCAACTCCACAGTCATGGATACAGCGACTTACACCTTCACCTACACGGAGACCATCTCCCCAACAAGCTCTTCGGCGGCGCTAACAACGTCGAACAGTGTACTGTTTTCAAGCTCGTCCATTGCGGCTCCATCGAGCTTAAGTCCGAGCAGTTTCGGACCCGCACCAAGCACAAGCAGTTTTTCCACTCCGGTGTCATCCTCTAGCGTGGCGGTCTCTAGTTCCACGGCTTCTTCAACTGGCTTTCTGAACGGTCTTCTCGCGCCCTTCGTGGGGTCGAGCACCAGCTCTGCTGTAGTCACAGCAGTATCATCCTCGAGCACTCAAAGCACAAACAGCTTCCCGAGCATCAGCTTCAACTTCACGTTTCCGGCGTCCTTCACTTTTCCAACCGCAAGTAGCACGACATCCAGTAGCTTCGCCTCGACCTCTAGCCTGGCTTCTAGCTCTAGCACCACCTCTTCCATTCCGGGTCCGACCTCAGGCGCGAGCTCATCAGATCCGGCATCATTGACGTCGAGCGCGAGCTCTGCATCTTCGAGCAGCACCGCCGCGGTGTCTGGTTCTCCGGCTAGCAGTGGCTCTGCGTCCTCGGATCTAGGCGCGTTAACTTCTAGCTCGACACTTGCAACTACAGCTAGCCTAAGCGTTGGTACGGTAGCATCAGGCAGCAGCGTCCCATCTTCCATCGTGTCCCCAACGATCAGTAGTGGGTCAGCTTCTACATCGGCAAGCAGCACAGTCTCGCCAACAAGCTCCGTACCCACAACGTCGACAATTGCAAGCTCCATCAGCGGTGTCTCTTCAGACGTGTCGTCAGTTGCCGCGAGCCTTTCCGAAGCTCCGTTGACCTTGTCGTCAAGCTCATCCACGGCGCTAGCGACTTCCACGTCTTCCAACCTAGCGGCGATTAATGGACTAGCAGCTTCGGCGAGCTTAAGCGGCGTTTCTGCCGGCAGTGTATCCGAGAGTGTCCAGCCGTCCAGCTCAGCCTCTATAACGGACATCACTACAAGCACATCTGCTATAGACTCGACAACATCGACAAGCTCGTACACTGGAGCAGTCACCGTTGGTGTCGACACGGTGTTGTCATCCACCGCGTCGTCCTCTGCAGAGATCTCCACAGTCGTCGACGTTAGCTCTACACTAACAAGCTCGGATTCCGTGTCCTCCATCGCGAATACTGCATCTGCTGCGTCTCTTACCACTACGATTGCGTTGACTGGCAGTACTACAATTACCATCACTAGCACTGCCACGGGCTCAACGTCCGTCTCGTTGATCACTACAGCCGCGGCCACAGACAGTAGTAGCAGCACGGTCTTGTCTGCAGCATCGTCCTCATCATCCGCAGCTGCGGATATCACTGTCGGCTCATCCTCCACAGCGAGCGGTACTACCATGGCATCCTCAGTGACTGCTGCGGCGGAGACCACTGTGGCCACGTCGTCCTCGTCCAGCGATGCCACAGCGGCATCCTCAGTGACTGGTGCGCCGGAGTCCACTGTGGCCACGTCATCCGCGTCCAGCGATCCCACAGCGGCATCCTCAGTGACTGTTGCGCCGGAGACCACTGTGGCCACGTCATCCGCGTCCAGCGATCCCACAGCGGCATCCTCAGCAACTACTACAGCGGATACCGCTGCGGACTCTTCAACCGCACCCAGCGATACTACAGCGACCTCCTTAGCAACTGCTGCGGCAGATACCGCAGTGGAGTCCTCAACCGCACCCAGCGATACTACAGCGGCTGTCAGCTCTACGCTCAGCGGCGCTGACGTTTCTGTCACGTTGACCACGACAACTGTCGAGAGCGCTACCCTTGGTGCAACAACGCTCCAGTCAGCTCCGCCAACAGCCGCCGCGACGAATGGCACTGCTGCCAGTACCACGATCAGCAGCTCTGGAACGGCTAATGCCGGTGCGTCTGGGGTGGCAACCGGTTCACGCATCGCCAGTGTTTCTGATGTCAGCGGAGTATCGGTGACCGACACTGTGGCATCTAGCCAGGCTTCTGTCACAGACACTACTGAGGCTACTGGAACGACAGCTACTGACTCTATAGCTCTCTCTGTCACGACCACAGTGATGCCGTCGACCAGCAATGCAGCAAGCACTGAACCAGCACCTCTGTCTAGCGAGGCCTCAGCGACAGGCACCTCTGACGCTACAGTTACCGTTTCCCTGTCAAGCGTACCAACAGTAACTGGCACAACTACCACCGACACCGCTCCGCCTACGGATACGGCGACGTCCGTCATTATCAGCAGCGGAACTGACCCGAGCGCTACCGGGTCTACGCTGCCCGCAGACACTACGGCATTCGGCACAACTGCCGTCCCAATTACAAGCTCCTCCACGTCTTCAGATACTGCAAGCGTGGCATCAGCGAGCCCCACGCCGGCCAGTGTGGCAGTTGTCACAAGTGACACTTCACTTAGCCCTTCAGGGGTCGCCACGAGCGCTTCTGGCACTTTCTCCGGCTCGGATGCGGCCGTAAGCTCGACGAGCACCGCGACAGAGTCTGCCACGGGTATTGCAAGTGTCAGCACTTCAAGTGTCCTGGCCGTGTCAGGAAGCTCCACATCTCTGACTGCAGACACTGGTAGTGTGGTTACCTCATCTGGCCCGCTAACGGTCTCAGCCAGCCCAACAAGCTCTGTGCCTGTTAGTGTAGTCACCAGCGTGCCCACTGCGTCAGATACAGCTTCTGCATCCGTCTCCATCTCCGCCTCTACGGCTACGGATCTGTCGGCGACCGTCAGCTCAATAGCCAGCACCGGAGCTAGCTCTTCAAGCCCACCGATTAGCACTTCGACAGGCTCAGCCTCGCTGACAGCAGGGTCTGTGATCAACCCGGCTCCCCTGTTTACAACGAGCACAAGCACGGGATCTTCCACGACTGTTCTGGTTCCCGTACCGGTAACGACAGATGCATCATCGATTCTGGCTTCCGAAGCTTCGGTTCTGGCCTCAATCTCGTCCTCGCAGTCGGCTGTCCAGGCTTCTGTATCTGCGTCCGAGTCGTCAGCTCTTGCGGCCGCCTCATCGTCTCAAGCCGCGCTTGCGTCTTCCGCCTCGGTATCCGATGCTTCGCTGTCAGCGTTGGCTTCCGCTGTCACTAGCAGTGCGTCTGTCACCGATATTAACACGGTTACCACTATCCCAACGACAGTCCCGTCCACCACCTTGAGCGTCTCTGCGAGCGTTGACCCGAGCCTCACTGCTTCTGTGTCGAGCATCACAGTGTCTGGCAGTGTCCAATTAACGACAGACAATACTGCAGTGAGCACGGGCAGTGTTCCTACTGCGACCGTGCCGTCAACCACTGAGACTGCTACGTCAAGCGCGCCTAGTGGAACAATATCGGGGACGTCTGTTACCTCAACTGAAAGTAGTGCAACAAGTCCATCTAGCCGAACGACCTCCGATACGGCTATCGTGTCCACCGAAACCACCTCTACTGGATCAAGTGCAACGGCGGAAATCACCGCAGGCACTGCGACCACCTCAACCGCGGTGCCCGCTTCGGAGTCTTCCACCTCTGCATCTGTGACTGTTGTGCCAGACGTCTCGAGCTCAGCTACATCAAGCGGGTCGTCCACTTCCGCATTATCCACGTCTGCATCTATGAGTGTTATGCCAGATGTCACGAGCTCAGTTACGTCCAGCGGGTCGTCCACTTCGGAACTTTCGACGTCTGTCTCCGTTACTGTTGTGCCTGTCGGCTCGAGCTCGGCCACGATAACTGTGCCTACTAGCGAGGCCTCATCGACAAGCGAAGAGTTCGTGACTGCGAACTCTACCCAAACCACGTCTGTGACTCTCGTGCCCGCGATCACCAGCACTTCCACCACTTCGGAAACGGCGCCTACCTCCATTATACCAACTGGCACCGACACCGAGACCATTTTGACAATTCCAACGAGCTTCTACTACGCCTCGTCGACGAGCGCCAGCACAGCCGGACTTGCTACGCAAACAGGCAGCACTACCTCAGCCTCCACTGGCGTGCCCACGTATATGCCGCGCCTGGTCCAGCCTCCTGGCGGGATACCAACAGCGCAACAGAACAGCACGCTCATTCAAGTGGGGTTTAATTATGCGCTTAACTACCCGTTCGTGGTGAGCAATGAGAATACAACCGCGCAAATCTTCGCATACCTGCCCCAGGGCATCGCCGACGGCCTTGGTATTTCTAATGACCAAGTGAGAATGAATGGCCTAATGCCATACGACACTTCAGCTTCTCAGGGTTTCATTACGACCTTAGCCCAAGCATATGTGCCGAGTAACATGGTCACGCTCCTCCAGCAGGAACTTCACCAGCCACAGAGCAATCTCTATAACAACCCGGACCAGACCATCAACACGCTGATGGCCATGATCAACCCTGCGATCCCTCTGTTTCCAGGCGCTTCTCTGGACAGTGCCACAGCCACAAACAACAACAACCCTGCGGCCACGACATCAGCATCGGCGGGAGACGGCGCCCCCATTGGCGGTGACTCTGGCAGCTCGCAGCCCGTGCAGGGCAGGTCGGTCGGAATAGGTGTCGGTGCCGTTGCAGGCGCTGCCATCTACGCGGCGGCGATGGTTTACGTGGCGAGACGCTACCGCAAGAAGCGACAAAGCCACCAACGCGCGTCGTCAGTGCCCACCGCCGGTGACATGAGCCAAGTATCAGGTGGCATGGGCGGATACTTCATGTCTGGCGCCGCTGGACCTCGCTCACCCTCCGTCAGCGGTGGAAGAGGCAGCAGGCAAAGCGGAGGGAGCAGTAACGGTCGAAGTGTGCGAGAGCAAGGCATTTCGAACCCTATGAATGCCGAAAACAGCTTGGGCTGGAACTGAGTACAACGTTTTCTATCTACGTGTGTGGGACTTATCACATCTGCAGCGTTTCCTTTATCTTTGTTGTTGATTAGCGATACCGCGAAGAGCCTTCGAGCCCGCATGATGTGCTACTTTCTAAAAAGGCTTCCGTTCCAACTGGAAGAAAGCCACTTGGCCGGATATAAGCCCTTTGTACATATGGATCAATCAAGCCAAGAGTCTTCACGTTTTGCCTGTCGATCCATCTTGTCGATCCAGAATCAACCATCAACAATGCTCGAGCGAGCAGCACGGCGTGCTACTGATCGGCGAGTGTCCGCAAACGCTCCCCTATCTGACAGCTATCCAGGCACGCAGATCATTTACTAGCGTTTGTCGAATAGGTGGTAGATCCACTTACAAGGAGCAATAGTCTCAGTGATCGACAACTTTCTCCCGGTCCCCCCTCTCTGCCATCTGATGATCATAAGACCTTGTCCCGATGTGCTCCGTTCTCCGGAGACGTCTCATCAGTAGCACTGAGCCAAGAAGGGTGCTCCCGAGTGTCGACTGTTGTGATCGCTGTTTCAAAAGGAGTCGGAACTGGTGGCTGCACTATAGGCATCCCGCTGAGCATCCGTCTGCCGCGGCGGCGTTCAACAAAAACCCAGCTCCTCTCCGCAAACAGATGGTCCTGACCATTGCCCACCGCAACGGGCCCGTTGAGCCTCTGACGCGTGTCCGCAGCGTGATAACGGTTCGATGTAAGTGGTAACAGAGTCCTACCGGCCGGTATATGGTCCAAGTTGCGCTGTCAATGCAAATGCCGGCAGCCTGCAGATGCCCCTACCCGCAAATTCCCCGATCAGAGCACGACTCGCAGGAGCATCCATGCGCGGCTAGGGAAGCAGGAACAGTACCTAGGTTTCTCGCTTGACCAGCATCAGGCCTAAGGCACAGTAAGTAGGTTCGCCTAGAAGGCCACTCTCTGGACCCGCACTTCCCCAATCCGTCCGGACCTCATCAAAACTGTCTCTGAAGGTTCCGTGGGCGGCATTCCCCAGGCCGGAGACTGTCTCATTCCCTAACAGTGAGCTAGGCGGCCGCAAGACGCCCTGGACGTGCGTTACGCGCTGTGACGCTGTCGGCAAGTGAAGCATAACGGCCATACCATTGAAGGTGCCGCTTCTGCAGCGAGAATGCGATGGTGAAACCACTGCTGGATGAATGCCCGAAAATGCGCGAACGATTCTGGTAAGAGGTTAGCTCCGCTCTACTGCGTTCCTGACGATCTCCCTACACACACCAAATTAGCCGTTTGACGGCCCCTGCAGAGATGGGCCGGACCTCACACGATCTACTGCAACTCCCGGTGGATCAGTGGCATTTTGTGTGGGAAATGGCAAGACCTCACATGCTTGCGCGAGGCACGGAGAACGCCAATGCGGGTCGCTTGCAACAAGCCGCATCAATGTCAGTATGCCGCATAGGTTATTCACATCAGCCGATGCAGCTATCGGCAAGGTTGCAGATTGAAGCACCGCCGTTGGGCCATGGTCGTGCGCCACGGCTTTGTTCGTCTCGACCGAGGGGAAAGGGAACGGCGGGAGCTTGGAACGCTGTTTACTATGATCGAGAACTGACTTTCACACGTGTATAGTGGAGAAGTCTCCCTTGCACCTTTCCACTATCTGCCCAGGCTCGCCTCCCCACAAGTGAGTGAAGGAGTTGATCGATACGGAGACCTTCGACAGGACTCGTCTTCACCTTACGAACATCACTCCCCACTCTCACCTTCCGGACCTTGAGGCAGGACCTTAGTAGCATCAACATCGAATCTTCGACAACCGAACAAACGTCGACTCTCCTCATTGAACTGCATTCCCAACATAATCTTGCGTCGACAACGCTACGCAAATCGTGCTGCCTGGCGCTGTAACACCCTGTCACAATGGCGATGTTATTACCCAGACCATCGACATGCGGTACGCGACCTGCCTACCTCGACAATCTTTTCAGAGACGCACCACCGGTCCCGGCCCTCAGCCCCAGCGTCCACTCATCGACCAGTAGCATCTCATCGGGCAGCATGTCACCATCAGAGATACGAATGACCAGACCGCTGCCACCACCATTGCCACCATCAATGGAGGAACCGTCAGACGATGTCAGGTCGCTACGATCGTTCAAAGTCAACTTTGGATCACGCTTCAACGTGCGCAGCGTCTTCAAGCGCCGGACATATCCCGAGGCGACAGAGATCAGCAGACCTCCATCCCCAGCTTCCATCCATTCACAGGAACAACCTGCGTTACGAAGGCCTTCGTTGCCGAAGCTGCAGACGGCCTTCCCGTCACCAGGCCGCAAACTCGGGCTGGCACAAGACAAACCATTACCGAGGGCACCGTCACAAGTCTCCCTCAAATCACAAGAGCTTAGCTGTCATCGCTGTTATTACTTCGCCGCACGCAACTGCAACGGTTTCGTGATGGGAGGAAAGCATGGTGATGCATGCGAGCAGTGCTTGGTGAGTCAGACCTTGGGACTATGCGCTACTGTCTTCATTGCTTACGTTGCTGACCTGTACCATAGCGAGCCGGCTTCTTTGGCGCACCTTAACGCACTGCTCCCGTCCCATCTCTTGCTATGATCCTGCTACAACGGCGTTCAATGCTCATACGCCCAAGACGGCTGGATAGAACGATATAGGGTCTTATTTGCCGAGGTCAGGCACCGGCGTTACGATTACAGGATGCTATTCGATGTAAATGTATGAGAGAAGAGACGTCGAGCACAATCAGAGTTGAGGTTTGATGCGCTGTCTCGGCCAAGGTCGGGGCAGGCTTAATGTACAGTACAGAGTTACCATAGACGCTTTGTGCACGCTCGCAAGGAGCCTTACGAATTGGAACTAAATACCGCATAAGCGTCATGCTTACACTTCTGATGTAGAATTCGCAACGGGGTATCACTTATGCCGTCCAGTCCACCATAAATGTCTGTACGATAGCTCAAGCGGCCTGCAAGTGCTTGCTTGCCAGCTCGCTATGACCGGGTATCAGCAGCTCAACGCAAGAATTCAAAACACCCCATGCTTCTTGCAGCAACTCCCAGCGAGGTTGCTGGAAGCTCTCGCGCAACAGCAACAGCAGTCCAAGACACGAGTTGCGGTCTTTGAGCTTCTCGAGGTCATCGGGACTCCCAACGCCGCCCACGCGCGCCAAATAGCGTTGCATATCGAAGATCTGCAGCTCGCGCGTTGTAAGCGTATAGTTTGACGGCCGAATCGGACCATCAAGCGCGTAGCCGTAGGACCAAATGATCAACAGAGCGAAGTACATCACCCACGGTCGGTTCAGCAGGTAGTCATCGCGTGCGCTGTATGTGAACGTCGGTGGCTGATGCGGGTGAAGTCGCTTCGGGCTCAACTCCTCTTCCGGCACGAGCACCTCACACAAGAACCGTAGCGCATAAAACGTGGCATCTCGCGCGCGAGCGCTCGGGGCCCACTGCGTGCGCATCCGCTGTTGCACAGCAGCGCGGTCCGCGTCCGTGACAATCCTGCCGAGAACGCGCTCGGAACCTGCGAAGACGAGACAGTCTACGATGTCCACATGCATCGCCATGTGTGCGAGACTGTGCAGACAAGTTCGGGCTTCGAAAACGTTGTCTCGGTGGTCATTGCTTGACCGATCGTTCGCCTTTGTGTTGTTGCACACTTGCAGCCAGTGCTCATTCTTTGATAGGCTCTCATCGAAGTCCCTACGCCAGAAATCGAAGGCTCGAGTGAGCGCGCTCCGCCATTTGATCTGATTGCCGAGCGTGTTCGTTGCTCCAAGCGAAGAGACTTGCAGATCACGCTGGTTCATGTGCCAAGTCACGTTGAGCAAGCCGCTCATGATGACCACGCGACCAAATGTATTCGTGCGCACCTTCTGCCCATTGAGCGAGCGCTTGAGCCCTTCCAAGAAGGTCGTAGGCTTGAAGCCATTGGCTGCAAGACTCGCTTCTACCCTTTGCACCTCAGCGCTGCTTGTTGCAGACCACAACGCTTCGTCGCACGGTAGCGGTAAGCGGAGGTCATGCGGCGACATTGCGGCAGAGTGTCCGAATAGCGTCGCGTGAGTGGAGTCGATAATGAACGCTGCAAAGGCCACCCTTCGCGTCGCTTCTGCCGTGATCCACCTGTTCCAGAAGGCATCCGGCGTGTTCTGTCCGCTCGTGTTGATGGAGCCATCCGGACCTGGCGGTGTCCTTGTGGGGTCATCGTGACTGTGCGGTACCTCTGTCGCGCTTCGACCGATAAGGGACGACCCTCTACGCATCACAGTAAGCGTGGTTGCATGATGGATGTGAGCTCGTTCGTGCAAAGCTATGGTGCTGAACATCTTCTCAAACAGCTCGAGTAAGAGCATCGTCTGAAACGTCCACAACTTTGCCGTGGGCCTGAACTCGGCGTCTTTGAACACTTCCCAGCGAATGTGGTAGGCCATGAAGAAAGACAGCTCTGCACAGTTCTGCGTCTGCTGGTACGTGTGTGTACGTTCCAGGCACACAGCACCCAAGCACATCATTGCAAGCAAGAGCAGGTCGGGACACGTCTCGGGATTGAACGTTGGTCGGTGCAAAATCGGCATTTGCTGGTGTATGTGAACCCAGTAACTGGTAATGTACGTTTTGAGCATGTGCACACTCATGACATGCTGTTTGTCGTCCGAGTCGCCCATTAAGATCTCCTCCTTCGTCTTCCTGCCTAGGCAGCAATTGTGAGAGATTTCTTGCCAGCTGCGAACTAGCTCTGCGAGCCGGTTCTTGGTCTTCTCGCTGATGGCGCTCTCACGCATCTCAATGTCGAGTCCGTGATACCGAGAAGCTTCGGACCACGGATCACCAGGTTTGGGCGACTGTTTCGGCGTTCCGTCTGGCTCAAGCTTTGGCAGAGGCATGTTCCAGATGCTCGGATTGTGCATAGGGGCAGGTTCGGGTGGAGTGTTCGTGATGAGGTCCAGGCTACCAGGGTTGAACAGCGAGTTCAAGAAGTTGTCGTCGAAGATAGACGTCGGTGAGCGATTGAACCCATCGCCTCCAAACACAGGCATGGTGAACCCGGAAGACATTTGCTCGATGGCGTTGAAGTCTGCGATACTATTCGATCTACTGTTGGGTACCGGTTGTTGTTCGGAAGAGCTGAACCCGGGCGGTGATAGTATGCTGCCAGATCGTGCACTGCTAGGCTGTGACGGAGTGAATGCCTGCGGGAAGCCGAATGGTGGCAGCGATGGGAGCGACGTGAAGTTTGTCGGCGCCCGGAGTTGCTGGGCTGATACATTCGGTGGCGGATACAGGCTCTGCGGGTACACATCCACCGCAGAAGGCGAAGTGAACTGTGGCGGTGGCATTGGGTGTAATGGCATACTCTGATGGTTTCCGAAACCCTGTGTTTGCAATGCTGGTCGTGGATAAGACTCGTCAGGGCCATAGCGTCTTGCGGAAGGGGGTGACAATGGTGGCGGCATTGCTGTAGGGTGCGGGTGGTCGAGGGATAGAAACGCACCGTAAGGCGCATAACTTGGTTGATGTGTGTCAAGCGGACCGGCACCAGCTGATGGTATTGGTCGTTGATTGGGCAATGCATGGTTTGAATAGGTGGTTGGGCCGGAAGCATAGGGTTGAGAAGGCCCATTCAGCGATGGTGTCGGTTCGGGGTACGTAATGGGGAGTACATGATGGGATGTCTGAAGCGGTGATGCCTCCACAGTGGCGCTGCTAGATGGCGGCGAAGCATTTGTAGAGATGTTGGCAGACACAGAGTGCCTTTGACTGTTGAGGAAGGCATCCTTTCGTTGAAGGTGCGATCCCTTCGCGGTGTGGCGCTCCTTGTGGCGGGCGCAAAGATCAGCTCGAACGAAGTGTCGCTCGCACCCTGGAAAATCGCACCGATATATCTGCTTAGGTGTGTCTGCGTGCACATTAGTCGGTGGTACATTGCTCGCATTGCATGACTCAAGCAAGGTTCACATACGGTTCAATTGATGGCGGTACAGATGCTCCGCTCTGGAGTATGCTTTCCCGCACTCTTCATGCGGACAATGATACTTCTTGTCGCTTTCCTTGATCACCTTCCGTTTCTTCCGCGGCTTGTTGTCTGCTATATCATCAACTTCATACGCCGCATCCTCCTCTTCGACGGGTCTCGAGCGGACGTCGTGCTCGGCCGTCTGGATCGATGGTGGGGCACCCACGCTGCTGCTATCCCCAGACTCGGTGGTCATTCCAGTATTCGTCCTCTCGAGTTGCACGGTGGCAGCGAGGACTGCCTGACCGTCTGCGAGCATGGAGCTCGATGCGCCGTGTGCCGGTAATTACTGCTCGCACGACCGTGCTGTGTCAGCATGCTCGGAGGTTGCGGTCTCTGCCCGTTCGATGTTTCGACTCCAGAGACTGTCGTCATGAGGAAAACATGCGGAGATGCGTCGCAGAGGGCTTTTGCTGCCCACGTGCGTATCGTTTTGAAGGTGAGGCGCGAATGGCGAGGGTAAATGCGAACTGACTCCAATGAATCGCACGCCTGGAGAGCGCGGGATCGACAAGGATGCCTGCGTGGTGACCGCGCGAAGTGCGGAGAAGATGTGGGATCAAAGCAACGATCCGGCCGGCGGCCCTTACAACCTTGAGCTACGCCACGCAATCAGAGCAGAGCTCGAGCGTCTGCGTGCTGGATTGGATCAAATCCAGGTCCGCACTATGTGTGATACGCGTTGGACACGCGACACTCTGCCAATCGAACAAAATAGTATCTTCCCAAAGCCGAAAAGGAGCTCCCACAGAATTGCAAATTGATCCCTGCCGGAGAAGCAGCAATGCTCGCGTGGTTCATGAGGCTGAACCATCACCTATAAAGGCGTCAGTCTCCCTTTCCACTCACGACATCATTGGCTGCTAAAAATCTGCGGGCTTGAGATGACCATAGTGCACAATCCTTCTCTCGTCCCGCAACCACGCAACGCCGTAGACGGCGGGGAAGTTGACAACCTGCAGATGAGCTGCAGTAACGCTGCCCTTTCAAGTAGCTGGTGACGAATGCAGACGCCATTTGCGCCATAGACGTGCTGAGACGGAGTGGTTGACCCTGTCACGCCTGTCACGTTAAAGCGCACAGTGAGGATGTGTGCAGACGCGCTAAGCGCTTCGTGGTGTCCATCATCCGACAAGAGGCGAAGTGCGATTGCATGGGCAGCAGTCACGACCCACATGGCCGTGCAGCATCGCACAACCTATCGCACATGCAATCGCGTAGAAGGATCAGTAGTGTCAGCCTGCTTATTAAAACGAACAATGCTCACTTGTCCTTGCACTGCCCGGAACCTCCACGCATGTGCGCGCGTCAATGCAGGTATGTCACCACCACCACCAACACCGACAGCCCGGCTTAATCTGGTGGATGCGTAAGTGGGATCCACCTCGTTTGAGCTGGTCGTCCGTCTTCGGACCGTGACCGCTAGCATTCAGCCCAAGTTAATGTGGAGTCATTCATGAGGCTCTGCGGCATAGCGTGGGTGCTGATACCATCTCGTCGGAATGCTCCATTCTCGGTCATCTTCTTCTCAACACTCACTCCCTCGTTTAGAGAACGCTTAAACCACTTTCCTGCGACGATACTCTCACCTAGATGCGGCTGAATGATGATCGAAAGCGCACCCACGACTGCACCACGTGTCAGGTGCCTGCGCTGCGAAGTAGAGACTTGTCAATGGTATCGCTCATGCAGGAGAAGGCCCGACGGCGTGACGATGGCTTTGTTTCCACGAGCGCCTCAGGTACGAAGTACTTGCTGCATCCTACACCGCGGTAACTGCGCCACCGAGATGGCCAATGAGGCGACTACCCATCAGTCTCATCGCAGTGTCACATCACCCAATGACAACGATGGACCGGACCACGCATAAGGCTGCGGCCCTAGAAGCCGCGAACTCTCCTCGGCACGGCATGAGTCGTCCCGAAGGCGCATACGACAACCTTCCGTTTGCTACTTTCTCGCTCTTTGATCGCTCTAGCGTCCAAGACCAGACAAGGTGAGATGCACGCACTGTGCACGGAGTGAAGATCGTTCGGTGGCTTACCTGATCCGCTCACTCCCCGAGCCGCACCTTCTTTGCTGGCTTCGAGAACGATAGAGCGAAGCTTAGCTCTGACGACACATCAATCCTACCGTCAGCCCACGAGACCACTGCGAATCTGTTCCCTCGTCTGTCGTCGCTTCCCCTGGCGGCCACCGCATGAGCGCATCACTGACCCGCAAACGGAAGGAGAGAGCAAGCTTCGCGCGCGATTCTACCCGGTGAACGTGTCGCACCATCCCCTCGCTGATGCTGACTTGATGTCAAATAGCTTGTCATCTTCCGCGGAATAGGCATAGCGACGACATCTCCTGCCGTGACGTGCTGGAACCGATGCGCTCCGTCTCCAACGACAGATGCAGGCTATGTTCTGCTGCAGTGTCAGCGTGCCTTTCCTCCCTGACGTAGGATGAAGCCATCTTTGTTAGAGCAACAACTCTACTGCACCCATTGAAACGGTAGCTGAGTTTTAGTAGCGACCCGGTCTGAGTGCCATGTCGGGCAATCCACCGCACTCCTGTTCGCTAGTGGAGTCTATATAGTATAGCCCACATGTCTTGCTGCAGCTACGGCCGTGCGTCTTGAACTGACAGCTGTAGTAACGGTACGGCATACATACGGCTATCCTTCCGACAGCATTCGATTACCGTAGCGTATGAGTGTGTCTTTCTATGAGAACGTCAGTGGCGGAGGCGTCTGGAACGACAGGAGAAAGCAGGGAATGTTGAGCAGACTGCGAAAGGCCGGTCATGCGTTGATTCTAATCTTGATGGACGGAAAGCCCAATGTGGCGTCCTGCTTTAGGTCAGCTCTATAGTCAATGCTGCCTCCTTCGGCGTCACCCGCCCTCACATCAACATTGCAATCGCTAAGGGTACGCTTCAAGCTTCGAACATGCTCCAGTCGGCCCGTTATCGTCAGCTAATCAGACCTGTCCGCTCGCTTCTGTCCATTGACGGCCTGGTCAGCGTCCAAGCTCGCAGCCTGTTCCGCCTCTTCATGACCGTTCCCGTAGTATTCCTCCTGCTGCCTCTTCCGCTCAGCACCCACCGCAACACCACCGGGCGTCTTACCCTGACTTCGCCAGAACGCCTCCCTCTCCGCCAGTAAATCCCCAGCCCATGACTTCATTTCCGGCAGAACTATGCGGTTTGCAACATGACTGAACTCTCCCAGGTCGATCCTGCCCTCGTGGCTGCGCTCGTACTCATTCATCTGCAGCAGAAGCTCGAGCTTATCCACATCGTGCACAAACTTGGACTCCTCTGTTGCACTGTCTTCGTATTCTTGCCACACATCTCGCATACTCTGTGCTTGTCCGCTGCCTTTGTGCACGTTGCTTAGCAGGTTCGTGCATAGGTAGTCCATGGTCTCCGCTTCACGCCGACTCTTTTCGACCTTGCTCACGCCATCTACGGGGGTGATGTCGCCGACGAGTGTCTCTGCCATGTCATGTATGAGCGCCATGCGGGTGCATCTAGAGATATCTAAGCGTGAGGCCAATGCAGGAGGGCAGAGCATGGTGATGATGGCCATGCGGTACATGTGATCCGAAATACTCTCGCCATAGTTGATACCGAACCGACGCCAGCCTTCCCGCTTGGTGGTCTTCAGGCGTTCTATTAGGTGGAAGAACGGTAAGGGCGTCGAAGAGCCTTCTTCTGGACGGCGTGGTAGGGTTGCTAGGACTGATAGAGCCTCAGTATGGGTGATAAGGGTGCAGAAATGGTCTAATATCGTACAAGGCTCGCTCGCACCTTCATCTTCGTTGTTACGTACCGGTTTCGGGCGTCCAGTGGGAGTCCGCTTGTGAAGAAGTCAAGATGCCGGACTTGTCATCTGCGCATGGCGTGAGCGACCCTATTCCAACGCGTGGCGCTTGTACGACCTACTAGGGGGTGCATTCGTCTGCGGCGCGTCTTCCACCGCGCTGGGCGCCATGTGTTCGGTTTGAGCCGTAGTGGGAGATGGTGTCGATGCAAGAGCGGACGTAGGTCACCCCGTGGGAGAGGCTTTTGTGAGATATACTAATTCGACACTTTGATTGCTATATTAGCAGCTTACTATGCTCGGAACAAAGGTTTGATATGTGCAGATGTGTCCGGCCTTAAATCGCGGTCAAAGTGTTTGTCGACCAGACGCCGCAAACAGATGTGGGGCTGGACAGCGGCTCAATGTCGACAACGGCAACCGCATCCAGGTCAGAAACACGCGAGATAAGACCGCAAGATGGCGCGGCAAGATGATCTACGTCGTTAGTGGACCATTAGGATCGATACGTGTAGCCATGTGCGTCTACCCATCTTGTTGTGGGTGAGGTGTCAACTTGCACAATGGTAAGACCTAACGATATGAAGGAAGATGGCATCGTACCAGGTAGAGTTCGGAAAGTTAAGGATCGCTGGATCAATTACAATGCGCATGCAACGCTGCACTACAGCGCTATGCAAGATTTACTACCATTCACCAATCCACTCGCTAGCGCCGCTTTGCCAAAACTCATCGCAGGCAGCTTTCAATCCAAGGTTTGGCCGTAGGTCGTTGATCGTAAGTGGATCTCGTGTCAATGGATCCGTGGGGCTCCGCTTCAGATGCTCGGAAATCGTCGCGCGTTCGTAAGAGTGCCCGTTCTTCGTAATGACAGGGTCGTGCATAGGCTCAAAGGTGATCATGTCAATCAGATGGTCTGGCACTTCTCGCGGTTTATGATTCGAGGGGTCTGCTGCGGCGAAGACAGCCCGAATTTCGCTGATCTTCGTTTCGTAGTTGGTCAGTATTTCTTGATGCCGCTCCGATGCTTCAACATTCCCTAGCTGACAGCTCTGTAGCTGGTCGGCGACGTGCTCCAGATCGTGCTGCTTCTGGCATTCAAGAGCGTCTTCCAGCTCCGCGCGTAGATCTCCTTGCCGCCGCAACCTCTCGCGGTCGCGAGCGATGAACTTGGCCTTCTTGCATTTGAGCACAAAGCTGGAAAACGTTTCAAGATCCTTCGGCGATATCTTGGCTGCTGGCTGTGGATGCAACACCTGCTCATATGCCGTTAATGCCGACGAGAGCGCTTCGTGTGGATGATGCAAGGCAAGTTGAGCTTGCGCTGTCAATGTGTCAATGACGAGCTTAGGTCGCATACTCCAATATATGGAGTCAAGTGATGAGCCCGTTATCGCACGTACCAAGAAAGTAGAAAGCCTTGTGGTTCTGCCCTTTAGGCCCACTAATCTCTATGCTGTTCAGACAGTCATTGACGGCATCGTTGTTTTTTTGTAGCTTCAGTCGCACGTTCGCTCGATTCGTGAAGATTAAGGGATTGCGTGAATGCTTCTGGATCGCTTGGGTGTACAGGTTCTCGGCTTCTTGATATTCACCGTTTCGGAAAGCAGTGTTGCCTTTTTCCTTTAGCTGTTCAGCTTGATATGCTGCCATGGATTGCCCGAGCTTGATGCGAGAGATAATCTCACGGTCGGGAGCAGTAAACTTTGGCAAGAGGTGGAAGTGGAAGGCTGACGGTGCCACCTGAGCGTTCAGGTGGGGCAGTGCAGTCCGCGTTTGGTAAGCGCCAAGCGCGTGCATTCCGATTCTAGAAGTGTCGCTTGAACCATCAACCTCCGCCACGAATGAAGTGACCTGAACGCGTCGCATCAGTTACAAACGTTACTTTTTGCCAGTGAGGGATATCGGTAATCCAACCGCTCTGTCTGGCAAGCAACAGAATGAACTTGGAGGAGACACTCGGCGTTTGGGTAAGGCGCCTGCGCCTCATTCTGTGGCACGCATTGTACGTCCTAGATTCCAGAATCCAGTCAATGCCTTGAGCGGAAATAGTCTCCTTCGTTACGGCGGACAATCTTGACGCTGTGGTCGGTCCATCCTCCAAGGAGCTCTTTCCGCTACCTGTGGGATCCGAAGTAATGGTAGACTGCTTTTAAACCATGGCTCGTTGATAAACCCCGTTTCCAGGTGCGTAGGGTTGGCCTTGACGGTTTGTAGCCAAGGCACTGCGAAGCGGAAGGAGCGAATCATATGTTCCCGCCAACCCATTCCCACCACTGGTTTACCTTGCCACTTTCTCCGCCATCTCCTTTAGCATTGCCGCCACGAACACTGACCTCGACCCCATGCTCTCCCATCTGCGAGAACTTGAAGTCCGTGGTACCGTATTCTCCGAGCCAATTGGTCTCTTCATCGCCACCAGCACCCTCGTCCATACCGATGCCACTGTCCAGCAGACCTTTGCTTCTAGTCCGACGAACTTTGGCAATCTCCTCTTCAAGCTTGGTCCTTACCAAGCCAGCCGGCAGTGAAGTGAAGACATCTTGCTTGTTCGCAGCCACGAGCACCGGTATCGCTTGTGGGTCCTTCGACGTCTTGCTCTGTGTATGCCGCTTCTGCAACAGCAATAGTACGTCGTGTAGGTACTCCGCAGCCTCTGTTAGTCCGGCTGCTGAGCTTACCGCAGCGCTATCCACCACAAAGATCAGGCCTTTGAGGGAGCTTCCGGTGGTCAGAGATGATGTTGCATGATGTCGCAGCTTGCCGTGACCCGGTGTGTCCAGCAAGGCCAACTTGGGCTGAGCTTGAGCTGACGTGTCATTCTCGGATCTGTACCGGTCTTCTGACGAGCGGGCGGATGATGGAAGTTGACAGACTGCAGACTGCGGCTCTTGGCTGGTGTGTGTCGGAGAGGGAGATCCGTTTGCAAATAGTGTTAGGAGAGTGGTCTTTCCAGCACCGCTAGGACCAATCAATAGGAACGTTGGCAATTCTTTTGCGACAGCTTTCCGGTAAAGGTAGAAGTGAATAAGTAGTGGTAAGGTCAGACTAATGAGCAACGTTGCGAAGATAGCCGAGATGGCCGGTGAGAAGGCCCATGTCAGCCAATCTTTGGCCGTGCTAGAGCTCGCCATGGCGGCATACGATACGAAACTCAAGTTGCAGGCAGGTTGCACATGCACGGAAGCTCGTGTTGACCTCTGGCAATGATGGAGCTCATCCGGATGTGCCCGCGGCACCGGCTCGGGCCTGCTGCAATGCGTTCACGTTACAGCCTTGGGAAATTACCTATCCGTTGCAGGGCCATCGCCCTAGAGTGGCACAGAGACGTCTTCCAATGCAGGACTATGCTGGGCAAGGTCTACGCTACGGTTTGTGGAAGCGCGCAATGGCCCAGACCCGTGACGCGAGCATCTGCACCTCGCCACGCAAAGTGTCTCTGTAGCCATGGCATATTGACGTAATCTACATTCTGAGTGAAAGCTACGTGCTCTCTCTTCTGCATTGGCTGCGTTGCGATTTCATACACTAGCCCAAAGCTTTCCTACACTTCAATTCACCGTTTATCGACACCAATCTAGAACCACCGTCAGATACCCACCATGTTCGGTAGCAGTAATTCATTTGACCCGAATAAAGACATCCCAGACCTTACCGGCAAGACCTTCGTCGTGACGGGTGGCAGCGCAGGGATAGGTATGGTAACCTGCTCTCTTCCTTCCTACCACAAATGCTGAACGTTCTTGCAGGCTTCGGAATTTGTGCCCATCTGCTTCAGCATGGTGGCGAGATTTATCTCCTTGGCAAAAAGGAAGAGGTACGTGATCTTGTGGACCATGGCGGGTATTAGGTGGTCGTCCATGGTGCCATGCTGAATACGGCTGCAACTCCTGGAGCACAAAAGTGGGACAGAGTAGTTGGCTAACTTTGTTCATAGCATATTCAAGAGGCTGAAGAAGGCCTGAAGAAGTACGGCGATGTCTCAAAGGTGAAATCCGTGCAGATCGAACTGGAAGATTTACGCCAGACCGATGCAGTAGCTAAGAAGCTGGCATCTGAGCTCACCCGCCTCGATGCGCTCGTGCTGAACGCTGGACTCGGCGTAGGCGTCTACAACGAAACCAAGGACGGCATCGACAGCCACATGCAGGTCAATGTTTTCTCACAGCACCATCTGATGATGATACTCTTGCCGCATCTCTTGAAAACTCCGGACAGCCGAGTAGTGATGCAGTCGTCGGAGTTCCACCGCCTCGGCACCAGTGACGTCCAATTCAGGGATCTAGCGGAAATCAATCAGGATATTGGTGCGTCGAAGTTGTATGCACGCACCAAGCTGGCGCAAGTCTGCCTAACCAAGTCAATGGTCCGTCACAAGAGTGAGGGCAAGCTCGGTCTCAGCCCCGGAAAGGCTCCACTCTTCTTCGCAGTGCATCCCGGTGGTGTGTCTACAGATCAACCAAAACAAGCCGAGGAAGCCTACGGCACCATGGGCAAGATCGGCGTCGCAGCCGTTCGGCCCTTCATGAAAGATCCGATTGATGAGGGATGTCGACCTGCGCTGTTTGCTGCAACCAGCGAGGACGTCGTGAAGGAGAAGTTGGATGGCGAGTACATCGTGCCAGACCGCAAAGTAACTAGCGTTTCTGGCCATGCGAATGATCCTGAACTGCACGAGAGATGTCTCAAGTTGACAGAGACTGTGCTGGCGGAGAAGCTGGGGAAGCTACCGTACTCTACAATTTACGCTTCATCGTGACACGCGACTCGTGACTCGAGCGAAAAGTCATTGCACCTAGGAGTGCGATTGATTGAGTTGTTTCGTTGCGGCATTGTCGCACGCAGCATAATATTAGCAGATTGAGCTGCGAGTCATTTGAACGCGCTGGAGCGTGTGACAAAATGTTGTTGAGTTGTTCCATGTCATCCTAACCAAGCCATTATCCGCACGCGCCAGTGGCGACAGTTTGGACCGGTATAAGGAAAGGGCGGTTAAGAGCTGGAGGGCCGCCTACAGAACTACAAGACAATGATCGTACAAAGCCGGCCTCCCACCACAACCCATCACATTCACATTTTCGCCGTCTTCTCCTACCTGCTCGTTACCCATTTCAGCCATGCTCATGCACATCGTGACTCATGCTCTCCAGTCATCTCGCCACGGCATGCGTAACCCGCCACATCTTGTGGTACCCTTCAACCTGTTAATCATCAACATCTTCCTGCGCCAGCAATGCTGCACCTCTGATTCCCTCTCATATCACTCTAGATATTACTGATACCATAACGGGCCCATGCGCCGAGGGTATCCGCGCGGTAAGCGATGCAGAGCAGAAATAAAGCAATACTAATACTCGTGCTCAACACGCTGTAGCGGCCGGCGCAGCTGTGTCAAGCTTGTAGCATCTGCTGATCGAATTTGTGACCACCAGGTCGTAAGTGCGAGATTGTTGGTCAAACGCAGCACGTGCGATACAAAGGAGCTAAAGGGTAAATCGCTAGAGGGTCTGCCAGTACGGAGCCTCAAGTAAAGCTCGCGGAGAGGTCTGGATAGTAGCCGCGGCTGGATGCAACACCATCGAAACGGCCGCATGCGCCGACCGACCATTGAGCGCCCGGGATGGCGTCGGCATACTCGGCTTTGACGGCGTAATGCCGAGGTTCCGTGGTATATCTTGTAACGTTGTCGACCTTAATCGGTGGCGGTGGCAATTGGACGCCTTCGTAGATGGGGCCTGGGAAATACTGGTAGCCTTCGAAGGTCTGGATGCCGGCCCGCTCGGCATCGGACATAACAGTGTCGGCATGATGTTCGTTCTCGATGGCGCCTTCATCCACACTACCCGGACTGCTTCCACTTGACCCATCTGAGGATGGGTGGGCTGCGTACGTGGTACCACGGTATCCGCTGCTGACACCGCCGTAGCCAGTAGTTGAGCTCCTGAAGCCGCCGGCGTTCATACCGTACCCTCCAGTGGTACTACTGCCATAGCCGCTGCTTCCACCTGAGCTCCCAGTGCCGCGTCCAGTCGAACTGTTCTGGCCTTCGTTTTGGTAGTGGCTGGGTGATCGACCACGTACAACGATCTTGCCGCTAAAGCGTT
The DNA here is from genome assembly GCF_000338955.1 of Baudoinia panamericana UAMH 10762. Taxonomy (NCBI): domain Eukaryota; kingdom Fungi; phylum Ascomycota; class Dothideomycetes; order Mycosphaerellales; family Teratosphaeriaceae; genus Baudoinia; species Baudoinia panamericana. Next base: position 417,693 of record NW_006911267.1, read on the forward strand.
GAGCAACCTTGACCCACGAAGGGTTATCACTGCCTTCCTTCCGCACGTCCGCCCACAGCTCGACAACGAGATGGAAGTACTGCTGTGATGCGCGTCGCTTGCCATTGTTAGCGGTAGCTGACTTGAATTGAACTCGCTCGAATGTCTGCGATGTTTGCTGTCCGGGTATGGACAGATGAGATGCCGCCGATGCATATGTACTGTACGATGGCATAGTAGGCGCTTGTGCGGTTGCTGTCGTGGTCGCACCTGAATCTGTCGTGCTTTGCAACGGCAGGTACGGACCAGGAACGACGCCCGTGGGATGGAAAGTTCCCATTGGAACCTGATACACGCCGTTAGGCGACAGAGTTTGCTCGGATCTTGAGGTGGGTGTTGGTGAAAGCTTCGTCACTTCGATCTTCGTTTTTGGTCCATTGTCTCGCTTTGGCGTATGCTGGATCAGCTCAATGCTTTTGCCTTGAGAGCCATCCACAACTGCCGAAAGCTTGACTCCCATGGCTTGCACCTGCTCACTGTTGTTATTACGCTTGAGGAAGATGCGACCGTTGTTGATGTTGGGAGTGATGTCGTAGCTACATGCGACAGAGAAATAGTTTCTCCTGTAACACGTCCATTTCTGGTCTGATGTCGACAGAAACAGCCCCTTTTCGACCTTGGCATGTATGTTCGGTGTGACATCCATACCTTCGCATGTCATTTCCAACAGACACTGAAGATCAGGCCATGGGAAGTTCGAGCTTTGACTGCTCTCGTTTGAGCTGCCGTAGCCATTGGCGGACGTCATGGCTTGCGCATAAGTAAAACCATCGGGCAGCGCAGGACCGTAAGAGCGTGATATATTTGGGTAGGCGCTGAAGCCCGGCTGCGGCAGTTGCTGGTGTGTCAGATAACGTGCCGCTCCGGTTGCGTAGGTCTCACGTTCCGAGACGTCCCCCACGATGGGTGGCCGTGGTAGAGGAGTCAGCACGGACGTCGCGCCATGGAGCCCTTCTGATCTGTCCAAGGAGCGTTAGCTATCATAACCACCAGACTTGGTGCAGCGTTACACGGCGTGGTTCACTTACATGCGGGCACCGGTCAAGGAACTTGGTACGAACGACTGGGGTAGTGACACAGAGCCAGTATAGGTGGGAAGTCCTGTGTAATGGTTCGTCGGGTAGGTGGTGTACGCAAGATGCGAGGATGCGGCGGAGGACGGACTGGTCGAGATCGAGCCAGAGCTCGAGTCAGTGAGATGAGTTGCTGCTTGGTAGCTGTTCCACAACAATGTGTCAGCCTACCATTTTACGCCGTGACACAAAGGCTGGACTCGAGCGCCCAGTAGAATATAAGGCAGTGAGCGTAAATGCTTGATAGTGCGTAACCATCGGCGCAAGAACGAGGCATCACGCTGACTGCTGCAAGACTACAGCTTGACCCACGTAGCCCATCGTGTGACCGCCAGCGGTTAGCTGATGTCTGCAGTGGCCTCGTTGACCGTCTTGCCGGAAACGGTGATAACCGACGAAAGGACGCCGCAATGCAGCAAGCAACGATGCATGGTGATAGACAGCGGTTCCGCCCGCTTGAACGGCACAACGTACGGACGAGCCGAAGCGTCGACCGGATGCTGAGTTAAAGAGGGGCTGGAGCCTGATCTGAACCAATGAAAGCAAGGTACGCACCTGTTGGCATCCGACGCTATGCCCCAGCGTTCAGCACCGAAGCGGGCCTCTTGCGCGTGATTCGCTGTATGAGCAGCTGTCGGCACAGCAAACGAGGCCGGCGATGGCTGTGTCAAATTGCCGTCTTGTCGGAAACGGTCGGCAGTGTGTGTTCCAGGTGGTTGGAAATGATGCGCATGTCCAGTATACTGCTCGATGCAGTCGTGTTCTCCATGAATATTGTAGTCGGCACCATGTAATGGTAGCGCATGTAGGACAGCTCCTGCAACAGCGTGTTAGCTACAGCGAGGATAGTCACAGCAATCGCGCATTAGCCGCAATGCACCGCGAGAACGTTGGGCTCTGCGAAAAGGGTAGCCGGTTGAGTGAGTTGTCGTGCGTGTTGTGCAAATGCACAAAAGGTACGCCCAATGTTACACAACACAACAGCAAAGGATTCAGAGCTCAAGCAGTCTTGCATGTCGAGGGTGTCGGAGGTCTCAACCCTTCGCCAGTTGGCTGCCATGTTGAGCATGAAGAAGAGCTGTGCAGCTGCAGATTGGAGGGACAAGGACGCTACTTTGCGACGCTTACCACCCGTGGCGGCCGAGAGATTACGCGATGCATAAAGCCAGGGTCGGGAGTCGAAGCTTACCTTGGTCCATTGCCATCACTGCAGCCATATGTCTTCGCTTGTTGTCGTCGTCGTTTGAAAAGTCGTAAACGATTCCGTTTTCGGTGAACTCTTGCAGCTCTCGGATAGTGTTCGCACTCGAGTATGGAACCCAGTATGCCAGCATCAACACTCCCACACCCGATCTTGCAGTGCTTCACTTCTTGATGGCTTGGCGTACAACTTCCAAGGCCCAAGCTTCAGCAATCGCGCAAACGCCGTTTCGGGCCGGGCGCTATTCGTCAGGTTAAAGGCGGCAACAGCTCGCTAACGCACAAAAAGTGCGGGCAGACTTCAGCCGCGTGAATTCAAACGGCTAGTCCGTGGGCGGGTGATCGCGAGAGGCCAGGATTCTGACTCTTTCACCTTTGACGACAGCACTCAATCTGGGATTGAGTTTGATGCGTCGCGGCTCTGGTAGCGTCTGTTTCGACGTCCAAGATGCTGTACAAGGTCAGTGTTGTTGCCAGAACAGTAATCTAGAAGGCCAAAGAGCGCTATGGATGATAGCAAAGATGGTGTGCTGTATCATGGCCACCTCTGATATGCGACAGGTCGCAGAAAGCTGCACCGTCGCCTCCCTGACGAACCAAGGTTGACTCTGTGGCGCCGCAACGGTCCAAAGGATTATCAGAACTAAGAGGAATTTGTGATGGTGCTGAAGCGAGAAGCACGGGACAATGAAGGCTTGACTGACCGCAGATCAAGGATTTCCGTACTTGGCCACCACCCAAGATGTCAGTTGATAAGCAAGAAATGTCGCCTTTATGCTAACGACCAGTTCAAGCGAATTGCGACGGCGGCTTCAAGGGATGTTTGGCGTGTCTCGACGGTTGCAAAGAGTCCTAGAGACCGTATCGAGGTCGACTCGGTATTGCGAAACGTGAGAGTGTCTCCTGGATGACGCTGGCCTGCAAAGCTCCGTGTGGCAATGGTGCCCGCACCCGCACTGTACCAAGCTGCACAAAGGCGGACGGCGGCTGAGCAGTGCTGTGAATCGGATGAGAAGGATGAAGAACCGCGTATGTTGCTGTGAGTCTATAGTAAACAAGGGGTTGTTTCTCAGAAGAGGCCGACGCTGCATATGTGGTAGGAGTCGCCGACACTGAACACTCTCCAACAGTTCTTTGCCAAATCAGCCTGAAAAGAGTCAAGACCCTCTCAGTCCTTTCTTTCGTTACCAGTTCACTGGGTCAGGTTAGCCTAGCCTCGAAAACAGATCGTATTTGAGCGAGCTTAGGCCACCGTCGTCCTTAGCACTAGGACGCAATGGAAAGCTGCATGCTAGTCCCTTCGCTCAAAGTAGACTACCTATAACCTCTGATGCAAGGGATCAGGCTGGAGTTGCCGCCTCGCTATCGCAGCCATTCATCGGCGCGTTCTGTGCGGCGAAGCCAGTCCACTTTTTGATCTCGTCAATTACCTCAACTGCTGGTGGAAGAGGATCAGAGCAAAAACACCTTTAGTCGCTTACGACCGTTATTGCACGCCGCTGGACATTTCCAAATATCTGCCGATTGCGTGCAGCGGATGGCCGCGCGCGATTGATCGAATGGAGGCGGTCCACTGTGGGTCAGGTTGTATGACCGTCATCATGGGTTGATTGGAGATGCTTCCTCGACACTGTACGCAACCAACCTACCAAATGAGTGCCCTGGTGCCTCGTCTGGTCGGCCCGGCTCCGCGATGCACCCACAGCGCATCTCTCCGCTGCTAGCATGGAGGTCCCACGTAATGTGCCCAAGGAATCGATATGTCACAGACGCTTGCAGGGCACGGCCGTCTCCGCTGCGATGATGGCAGCTCAAGGCAGGCAGGATCGAACGCTGACAGAAGGATGGGCGCCTGGGCTTGTCGCCGGGCCCAAGCATCCGCCACATTGCGCAATAGATGTAACAGCTTCTGCACTTTATGCCTGGCATTTGCATGCCTTCTGGCAGTGCATGAAGCGCAGCGATGGTTGACTCGAGATCACTGCCATAATCCCCACCATCCATATCACCATATGTGGGAGTATCCCTGCCACCAGCGGCGATATACGCCAGCCAGCAGCGCCAGTCAGGACTCCCTTTGGCGGTTAATGACCCTTGATCCTTGAAGTGCGGAGAGCAGATGAAAGGAAGAGATCAAACTTTAGCGTGCCAAAACTGACGCTCGGACCACAGGTGTCGATAGCACACACACCACTTCCCGCACACACGCCTCTTGCTGCGGCTTCAGCAGTACTCATTTCACCACTAATGACAGAGCCTGGCGTCGAATATGATGAGTTGAAGCCGATAGAGACGGTGTCGATGCCGAGGTAATCTGCTTGGGGTTGAACTCGCTAAAAACACCCACAGTCTGATTGGCTACCAGCATACTAGATCATTTGACGTGTAACGCCCCTTCGCGTAGAGAGTGTTCACGCTCTATCGCGACAAAGCGACGGCCTTGCTAGGTTTCTACCAAATCGTACCATGGTCAATCGGCAAGTGGAGACGCCGCATTCTGCGCCATGCATCCGTATTGCTCGACTGAGCATCGATATGTCTCATTTGTTGTCTTCTAGAGAGCCTATGGACTCCGGCGGCTGGCTGCAGGGCTGTGTTGTCTCGTCCGGTACCACTTCACCGCCACTCCGGCCCCATACACTGGCTGACTTTCAATGCACGTGACGAAAGGTCAGCGTACCGTTTGAGTGAATCTGCTCAGCGTGACTTGGAAGACCGGTTGTGATGTCCGTTTCTGCTCCCCATTAAGCAACAGCCATGTAGCTCTTCGAGCCGTCCGAGATGTCAAAGCAGGTTCAACACAAGGGTCCAATATCGGCAGAGGCAGATATCCGGAGCTCAACAAGCTTGAGACGGGCGACGGTCCGTCTCTGACGGATACCTGCAGTCTAGGAATCCCGAAATACGTCCAAGTTCGAGTATACTGCGAAGTGCAAACGGGGAAATAGCTCGCAGGCGAGGATGCTGTCCTCATGACGTCGCTACCTTGCTCTCTCACTCCGGAATTCCACGCCCGTTTCAGGGCTGTGTTTGCAGTGAGGTAGCAGGAGGCACAACGCAAAGAATAAGATCCTTTAACAACCCGAATACCGTCTGCACTCGTCCTACATTATTACTAAACTACGACCATAGCCGCACCTACGCCTTGGCTGGCTGGTTATATACCGCGGCTTGCTAACTATCCTTCAAGAAGGCGCCAGTGCGTGACGGTCCCTTAAAAACTCGACATGCTAGACCTAATGGTCCAAAACTCGTGGCAACAGCCGTCGTCTCCGCCCACCTGAGGGCTGACGCTTGCGAACTAACCATAACTGAGGAAAGTCCTGCAAACATTGTACGCGAACAAGCAGACCGTCTGGCGACAATTGCGGAGTTATGGTGGAGAAGCAGGATGAGTCTACCGGAAGGATTGGCGACAAACGCACAGCATGCGCACGTCACACCTTCCGAGAATCGACAGTATCGGTACTGCTTCCCCTCTCCAGACAACGAACAGCTGCGCCGGAGATCGCAACTCGTCTTTAAGCCACGCAAGTAGTAATGACAGATTCTGGTGCAACTGGAAGCCCATGAACCTGTGTCCACCGAGGCCACCGCAGCTGTGCTCGAGCGCCGATCTGGAACGACGCTATGGATGATACAACGCACAAAGAAATTGGGCGTACAAGATTTGCACCGCTGAGGGCTACACAAAGAATTGTCAACATGCCTGCAGCGTACGCAACAGACGAATGCTTATTGAACCGAGGTCTAGCACGAGGTTGCTCTCTCGTTGACAACAAGCAACAGCAGATGGAGTTAGGCCACGCGCGCTGCAGCCTACCAATACCGACTGCATAGCTGTTGTGCCAGCGCAGTCTGCGACCATCAAGCCCCGGCAGCAACACCTCAACCTCGGCACCATCATCATCCTTCAACCTATGTGGCTGGCAAGCTGGTTGATCTTCACCCATCCTCATCCTCCTTGGCAAGCATGCCGAGCTGGGAAGCAAACAATCCAAATCTGGAGGCTTACGCGGCTCTGCAGCTATTCGTGTGGTACGAATTGCCTTTCAGTGATTCATTATGACCGAGGCTCAATGCTCATCATTCTCGCACCCTCGAGAAACGGTGCAAGCAGAACTCACATTCGCGAAGCAACGACCTTACCTTTCTCGTGCAGCCAAGGCACCCGGGCGGGTTGAAGCCGCCTGATCGTCTGATGCCTGCGCCGCTGGGTCGGTGAGGTTGGCGATGGCTGTACATCGCGAAGATGGGGCGTAGCCCTCGATGCAGCTTCCGGGCTAGGACCAGGGTAGTGAGGAAGAGATGAGCTTGGAGCTGCTATCAGTTTTGTCGCAAGATACAGTCAGGAGGCCTACATTTCTCGGTCTCACAGTCCATTACGGGCCACAGGTGATGTTTCCAAGCCCAGCATTCCGAACGGCAGACCTCAAGAAAGACGGACGTCATAAGCGGACACCTCGCGCGTCGGCTTCGGTACCTTGACGGCTGCGTTTTCGATGTCAGGTGAGTGTCCATAAGGATTGATTCTTGACGTGCCGTGAACGGTCTTTTCGGCCTTCCGTTGCATGTTGCTCCCGCGCGTGGTCGATACGAGCTTAGTGTTGGGAAGGCCTTGCCATCTGCTTCCATCTGCTCTAGCGCGCCCGGAGTGTGAATAGTGCTCTAACCAGATACAAGGCCCGACCCGAGACGGAAGCTCATGAGCGAGGAATGAGGGCTCCAAAATGGGCTGTGTGTTCGCAAGGGTGACCATGCCGCTTCATGTGAGGTATGCTACGGTTCTCCAACCCTACTGCGTGCACAATGATGCAACGCAAGTTACCGTCCATTACGGCACTATATCCACAAGTCGTGCTCATTGACTTACGCTAGACAGCAGCCACGATAGCGTGCTTACTACCCCTTAGTTCTCCCACCCAACCCAATCTCTCCCCACAACCCTCCACACCCTAACCTCTCCACTCCTCAAATCGCCCAACCGGAACTTCTCACTCCTCACCCCACCCTTTTTCCCCTGCTCCCGGCCCTGCTCCCAAGCCCTCACAGACCTCCTCGTTCCATCCCACTCCTCCACCACAGCGACATGAAAGACACCGTATTCGACCTTGTACTTCTGCCTCATCGCGCCATGATGGCCTTCAAACTTGCCATTGCGCAGCGTGATGATGTCGCCGGGTCGTATTTCGTCGAACTGCTGCGTGCTGGCGTTGGCAAGGTTGGCGTAGACGAGGGCGCCGTAGGCGCGAGTGCCAACTGGCAAAAGGGCGTCAGGGAGTGAGCGGATGAGGTCGTACGGTAGGGCTGCTGGTGAGCCGTCACCGAACACATGCGTGTCTTTGTCCTTCTTGCTGTTGCCGGCAGCGTTTGCGGCATGGGCGATCTTGCTGCCGAAGCGCTGCCAGTATGCCTCCAGTTGGTCCTGACGAAGCTTAGAAGGCGGCGGTTCGTGTCGTTGCTCTAGGATAACGTCTGCTGGGTCTTTTGAATCGTACTGGGCGGTGATGACGGTTTGGCTGTAGTCCATGTATAAGATGTAGACATCTTTGCTGATCGTCGTGCGTCCGCCACGCTTTGACTTCTGGCTTTCTTCGCTTTCTGACAGAATCTCAATGCCGTTGCGGCTTTGCAATTGAGGCGGTAGAGGCTGTGACGCGGTCCACCAATGAGTGTGATGCGCCAAGTCAATGTCATGCGCGATCCGACCCATCTCGCCAGCCGACCGTCCCTGTTCGAGTGACCGCCTTGCTACGCTGCCTGTGCGTTGCACGTCCATCGACTGCCGCGGCTGAGTTGGTGCTCGTGCTGGTGGCGGTGGAGCCGGTTGAGCTATAGGCGGCATAGGCGGAGGTCGCTCAATCTCAGCAGGTGGCGGTGGCGGTGGCCGATCCATCGACTTGCGGGTAGGCGGTGGTGCCGCAGGAGGAGGTACGTCGTCAGCTGAACTCTCTTCCTGTATGTCGACATTGTCGGGTGGGACCGGTGGTGCCGCGACTGGAACAGCACTGGGCACAGGCGGTGGCGCTCTGCTCTCATAAGTGTACGGGTCGTAGTCATCATTGGTAGAGTCTCGTGTGGGTGGCGGTACCGGCGGAGGTGCTCTAGGCGTGTCCATTGAAGGTCGAGTCCTAGGTGCAGATACTGGAGGGAGCGGTGGCACTGCTCTTGTCGCGGGCGGCTGAGGGGCGGCGGCGTGTGGTAGAGACGGTGGCATTTCGTCCGCTGTGGTGCTGTCGTCTAAGCTGGGTTCCCGCACGTGTGATTTGAGTGCATCTTTGTGCTTCACACTCGACGCAATGTCGGTGTCGTAATCGCCTTCGTAATCGCTCTCACCACGTTCTGTCTCATCGTGGATTTGAGATTGCAGATCAGTCACTTGTCTCGAGATTGGGGCAGATGGTGGTAACGGAGGCGGCGGCCTTGAAGTTACCGGGCTATCTCCAGGTATTGGTGGAGGCAGGCGGCTCGCTCTCTTCTCCGAAGTGGCCGAGCTGGGCGACTGCCGTTGCTCAGCCATGGCATCTCTGCTAGGTAGTACTGGTGGCACTGCTGTCCGGATGGGTAAAGGCGTCTCAACCCCGGACGTCTCCGCTGACGATCGTTTAGCGTGCATTGACATCTCATCATCGGACTCCGACCCAGGACCAGGAGACACAATGCTCGCAACAGGCGGAGGTGGTGGTACAGGCCGAGCATCGATGGGTGGCGGGCGAGGTGTGGGCCGTGAGCTTTCGCTTGGTATTGCAGAAGGCGCGACTCTCTCCTCGTTCGGAGCTGGAGGGACGGAACGATCTATTAATCTCTGTCAGTATCGTCCATGTTGCGCCGTACGGTACGTTCGCTGGTGACGTCCAATAAGCTTGCTGGCTCCGACTTGCTTTGCAAGTACGCTTGCTGGTACTGCTCTCGACGTTGGGCGAGCGGTCACAATCCATGTGCCGTTAGGTTGCCAAATGATCATCCAGGACGTTTGTTCCAAAACGAGAAGCTTTCGACAACTTACCTGTGGGCATGGGAGGCGGCGCACTTCGCCCGTCGGTGCCTGCGCGCCTTGGTGGCGCTATCCGCGCCTCGTCATCATCATCTTCCGCCTGCTGCTCATCTAGGCCGAACGCTCTTTGTGTTTGATCAGACTTTGGACTCTGCATGGTTGGTGGCGGCGCGCCACCCATGCCTGGAATGGCAACCATTTGCGGTATCTGTGGTGCAGATGGTGGCGCACCTTCCTCGCTCATCGCCTTCTCCTTGGTCGATCGTTTCTTCGTGGGCGCAGCTGTGGCAGGCATACCGAAAGGGTTGAATGGGCCGCCACCTTGCTGTCCGCCTGCTAGTCTTGCCATGCGCTCGCGTAGCCGCTGCTTGCGCTGCTCTTCTTCGTCCAGCTCGTCCTCTTCATCCTCCTCGTCGGCGACACCTTCCTCATCACCCACGTCTGGCTCGTGCATTGGTGCAGCAGGTGCCCTCAGTAGCGGAGCAGGCCTGTCGTCACTATCTTCCGGCCCGGTCGTGCCAGTGTCATCCTCTGTAGTCTCGCCTGCAGCTGACTGATCAGCTTCTTCTCCACCGCTCAGAATCTCATGCGCCGGAACGGCATGTACAGGAGACATGGGCTCCACCGGCCGCCTCTGCGCAGAAGGTACTCGAGGTCTCTCTCTCGGCACTTCCATGGATTGTCGCGTGGTCGATACGCGCTCCAGCTCGTCCCCTGCATCCTCTGCCTCTTCTCCCTCCACATGCTCAGCAGGCTTCTGTGCCGGTGGCTTCCGTTCTTTCTTGTGCGAAGTCTCTGCCTGCCGTGTGCGCGCCGCCTCCTGCTCCCTCTGCAGCATTGCCATCCGCTCCTTCAAGCTCATTGGCTTTGGCGCATCCTCGTCCTCTTCTACTGGCGAAGTATGCCACTCTCCTGTCAAACCTGCTGCTTCCGCCGCTGCTCTGTCGTCCTCTTGCCGCTGCTTGATCTCAGGATCCTCCTCACGAATGTACGGCCTGTGCACAGGCTCTGCCTTCTGCGCCGGCGGCACATATGCGTTACTGCTTGGTGGTGGTGCCACAAACGGCTTCTTGATATAGTCATTGCGTGGCTGCTGCCTTCCTGGGCCGATAGGCGCTAGAGGTGCCTGTTCCGTCTTGTTGAAGGCGGCAATCCGGTCTTTGAATGCATTGGACTTGGGTGCTACAGGGGGCGGCCCAGCTTTCGATGGAGTTGAAGCTGTTTGCGCAGGCTCCACATGTGCCGGCTTTGGCGCTGGCGGGGGCTCTGCTCGCGCTGTGGGCGTCGTTCCAGCGGTAGGTTGTGGTGGTAAGGGTGCTTCTTCTTTTACGACGGTTGGTGGTTCTGCTGGAGTATCCACTAAGGGCGCCTGTGGCTTCGATGCTGCCGGAAGGGGAGGCACATCCTCTTCTGCTCCGCGCTCCACAGACTCCGGCACGGGAGGAGACTGCACGCTCTTCGGCCTCGCGGCTCTTGTAGGCCTGACAGGCACCGCTGGCTCGTATCTCTCCACAAAGTTGCTTGGGAACAGGCCTTCCTTATGTGCTCCTGCAGCATCGGTATACTCGCCCACGTACCAGTCGTCGCCTTCCAGTTCTACAACATTGATGATTTGTCCAATGGGAAACTTCAGGTCGTCGTCATGCTCGCTGGTGTACTCATACACAGCCTTGACCTTGAAGGGTGGAGCTGCCATTGCTGTCGCTCCGATAATCCTCAAGAAGTCCTACAGAAACCAATTTGTCGTTCTTACCACGAGCTGCCGTTGCTGCAAGCTGCATGCGAGGCCGGAGTCTCGATCGGCAATGACGAAACCCGTCGCCGCCGCCGCCGACACTTTGGGGTAACGCTTGGCGTCTCGCCTAAGGCAGTTACGCAAGCGGTCCGTGCGTCACGTGAACACTTCCCTTACTCTCAGTCATGTTGTACGACTATGTTGTCATTTAATGCCGACAATGTGTTAGCATGGCAACCCGGGTGCCCGTCAAGTCGATCCTCAAACAACAACCTGCCCCACCAAATCCAGCCGACGAACAGAAAGCCAAAGCAGACAAGGATCGCCACAACCGTTCCATCGCGCTGCACCACGCCAACCTAATCCAGCATCGTAAAGACGTTGAGCTCAAGATCGTGAAAGCCATCGAGCTGCTCCTGGACTATCCCACTTCGTCAACCTTCACCGTGGACGAAGGCTCCCGCTTCGTAGCACTCGTCCAGTTCTTCCAACCCTCCGATTACGACAGCCTTGTCGAAGAACGCAGGATCGACAACCATTGCGGCTACGCTCTCTGTGCAAAGCTACCACGTACGAGTACGCTAGGTGCAGCATCCGACTGGAAAGTGGGCAAAGGCGCCGCGGACTTTTGCAGCACCATTTGTGCCAGGAAGTCTAACTATGTGAAAGCGCAGCTCAGCTCTGTTCCCGCCTGGGAGCGTGGCGATGACTTTAGGATGCGGGTAGAGCTGCATCCTGATGATCATATCGGAGGGGCGCCTGCCTTGGGCATGTCAAGCTCGACGAATATGCAAAAGTTAGCGCAGGTGGCGAACGACGAGGAGCTTGCGCTTGAGCGAGGCGAGAGGGCCTCTTCGTTCAAGCCGAAGCAGGTGATGAAGGATGTCGTTGTTGAGAGGGCACCGAGGAAGCATCCTTCAAAGCTTTCAGCGAACGGAGACAGGGCCGCGCACGCGGCGATCGAGGGCTATATCCCGAGAGGGAAGCCTACCAAACGAAGTCAAGGAGTGGATGGCGCCGATACTGATGACAGCGACGAAGTGGACGTCAAAAACGCCAAAACGGACCATGGAGATGGGTACGACCATGACGACGAGAAAGACTGAAGCTTACTCAGTGCTTCTCTTCTCATCAATCTATGTCTATACAGCCGAAAATGGCTGCCAGGCAACCGTCGCTATGCATCCAACACCGGTCCGCCGCGTATGCTAGAGATGTGTCGACTCTCTCCTGGCCACCAATGTTACAGTAACACACGATCTCAGCACATTCGCATCCGCGTGTGCGCGGTTGCAAAACACCTGCGCTATGAATGTTCCTAGTCACGCCGCCCATCGAAGACGCCACCATATCGCCTTCAACTATTGCCGCCTATACATCGCATCCGCCATTTTGGCCACCTGCGCCATCTCCTTCACGTCATGCACCCTTACAACGTCCGCTCCACCTTGTACAGCAGCCGCCACTGTAGCCGCGGTGCCCCAGGTCCGCTCCCTAGCGGTCTCAACACCGGTGATCTTACCAATGAAGCCCTTCCTTGAGCTGCCAACCAGCCAAGGCATATTCTGCAGATCAGGCGCATTGATGAGCTCCGGTAGTCGGCGCAAGATCTCGAGATTATGCTCTTGCGTCTTTGAGAAACCAATACCGGGGTCGAGAATGATCCGCCAGCGACGGATGCCAGCGGCTTGCGCCGCATTAAGACGGGCGCTGAGCTCCCCGATCATGGTTCTAACAAGTCCGTCCGGGTAGGAGGTGTTCTCATCGCTTTGCATCGTGGCGGGTGTGCCACGCATATGCATCATCACGTACGTGCAACCCAGTCTTGCCACTGTCGGTAGCATCTCCGGGTCGAGAAGTCCGGCGGAGATGTCATTTACGATATGTGCGCCTGCTTTGATCGCTGCCTCGGCGACCGTCGCACGGTAGGTGTCGATTGAGATGGCAACATCCTTCGCCTCCGGAAGAGACTTGATCGCTTCGATCGCTTTAAGTACTCGCAGACACTCATCTTCAGCCGTGACGTCCGGTGCGTTTGGTCGCGATGATTGTCCGCCGACATCGATGATAGTGGCGCCTCCGGCGATATGCCGCGCTATCGTGAGCTTGAGGGCTTCGGAGTCGGTGGTCAAGTGAGTGCCACCGTCGGAGAACGAGTCTGGTGTCATGTTCAGGATGGACATAATGCGGGTTGGACGCTGGGGGTCGATAGCCCTGATTGCAGCGTTCTCCGGGCCCAGTGGTGTGTAAGGGAACATGTTTCGTGGTTTGCTCTCCACTGTTCGTAACAAATTGACGGCGGATCCGTTGAGTGGATCAACCACGTCTTGGGTGATGCTGCGGAAGGTATCAGTTTCATCCACGCAAAGGGAAAGGGGCTTGGCGGCGGTACTGACTCCGCTAACGGTCGCAGAACAAATTCGCGCTCATGCATCAGAGCGTGTGGTATTGTGAGCCGCTCAGTTGCCAATCGCTTTCCCTTGTAGAGCAGTATATCTAGGTCAATACTACGCGGGCCCTTCTCAACCGTCTTCACCCGGCCAAGCTGCTGTTCGATCGCCTGTAGCTTGTCGAGAAGCTCGGTCGGTCCCAACGAAGTATCTACCTTCAGGCGGTATTAGTGGTGTATGAGCTGTGGTTTGGATGTTTCAACCTACCTGGCAAACACCATTCAGGAACAAATCCTGCTCCTCGACGTACATGGGTCTGGTTTCGTACAGCGGGCTGGTTCCAGTGATACGTATCTCGCCAGACTTATCTATTAGACGGCATGCCTCCTCGATGGTTTGCAGTCGCTCGCCGATGTTACTGCCGAGTGCGAGAAACGTGGTATCACGATATGCGTTTCCGCTGCAGTCCGACTTCCCAACGCCCAACAGTTTGAGACCGGCGCGGCGCTCAGCTAGGCGCTTTTGACGAAGCTCAACGACAAACATTCTTGGACGCAGAGCTTCTGGAAAGATCTTGCGGGCTCCCTTCAGTGCATTGGCCACGTGACATGCCAACTCATCACAATTTCTGCTGGTGGCATCGTCTGCAAGAATCGGAAAAATGATTGTCTTCAGGCGGTCGGTGAGCGCTAGCAGAATGCTCGCAAGATTTTGCCCTCCGTCGTCGTCCTTTTTGCTATCGAGTAAATGCCCAGTGCTCTTTATTATGACGTCGCATGCCCCGTAACGGGCGCAAGCCAGCCCCTTCAAGGTGGGAAAGCGTAGGGTAGCCGAGAGTGGCGGAGAAACTCGAACGCCATTCGACTTCGTAAAGCGTCTTGAGCGCAGAATCAGTTTTAGAGTGTCCGAGCCAGTCAGAAGGCTCTCGGTTGCTGGCGGGCCTGTAGCGAAAGCAACTGCTACGGATGGCTGGTCAGGCACCGCGGCCATGATGCTGTAGGAAAAGCTTCGAATGTATCGAATGCCGCACTCTGTGTTGCCCCTCATAGTCTGCGGAACGAATGAGTCCATGCCCGGATGTGTGGGTGGTGGCTTGTCCCAGTTTGTCCTCAAACCGTATCTCTGAAACCCGGTATGCTCTTCGAGTACGCGGAATCTATCCCTATCAGCCAGTAGATCTCTGATAACGTGACTGCACGCTCACCCTTCATTCGTAGGTCCACTCGCCGATGTCTCGCCGCTGTCTGCAAGCGGCACACCTGGGTTATCCTCCTTTCTCACGGCGGCTAGTTCCTTTCCGGTTCTGTCGTTGGTACTGCGCTCAGATGCCACATGGTCATTTGTGGCACATGTATCTTCCTCGGAGTCTCGCGGCTCCTCTAGCCAGGGCTCAGACTCTTCCTGTTGATAGTCCAGGTCTCGTACAACGGCTGTGTTCTGTGCCTCCCGCGGTAGTTCGGGCGCATCTCGACGTGTACTAAACGGTGGAGCACCTATTGGGTGCGCAGCGGCCTCTTCATGGGAAATCCGCTGCCCAGCTGCAGTCTTCATTGCAGGAATATCTCGGGGATCGTCGACTTGAGCAGTTTCTCTGTCGACCAACGCTACGTCGACATCGTCTGGCTCCCCTTGAGGGTCAAGTTGGGCAGTGGCAGCATCTGTGAACAAGCTCCGGACTGTGCCATCCGCGTTGTAGAGCTTCGTTGCGATCTGAACATGGTCCACCTCAGGAACCATATTCTGCACTTGCAATACGCGTAGAATGGCCTCCGACATGAGCCTGGGAACTGATTCAGGGCGCTCAAAGGGCATCCTTGAGGCAAGCATCTCAGCGGTATTGGATGCAAGATAGAAGATCCGCCCGATCTCGTCGGACAAGCTCTTCGGGGAGCTGATCGTCAAGCCTCTCCCAGGGTGTCTCACGGCCGTGCGGAAACCGATGGCTAGTTTTTGTCTCATCCTAACACTTTCAGGCCCAAGGCTGTTGATCCTGACCTGCCCATAGTGTAGGTCCACGTTATGGAGTCGGACGGTTGGCCTAGGGAACCTCAAGCCGCGAACGTGTAACGTCACGGTTGCGGCAAAGCTCTCGTTCAGCTCGTTATTGTACCGACTCTGTATCTGTAACGGTCTGGCTTCTAGGTTTAGGGTCAACACTTTGGGAAACGACTCTGAAAGCGCGGCAGCTGCTGACAGGCATCCGAGCAGTGCAGTGTGGTCAGTCCTCTGGCAATGCATTTCCAATTGCTCGACCGCCATATCAACGCTGCAGTATTCCTTCTCGGAAGATGAAGGATTGTCCATACTCAACGTTACCTGAGCAGAGGGGATCCCAAGTTTGCGCGTTGTTTCAGTATGGCTAAGCCAGAATTAGCCGCTCCGACTGAAAGAGGCAATGGAAGGGATTCAATACATACAGCGTCCGGAACTCCTGGGCGCGCATAATGATTGGCGTGGTTTCCGTTTGCGCCTGAGCACCCTCTAAGGTGATGTTAGAGACACAGGTATCCGCTTCTGCGTCCTGCGCCGCTGAAGGAAGGGCATTGCGAGGTGGAGTCGTGTAATGTGGTGTACCATCTGCGTACAGCAAGATAGACTGGGTGAAGCGCCGTCTCCGGTTATTCACAGCGGTAAGCTCAAGCGCAGTAAAGTCGAGGATGCCTGCAAGATCCGAGCCTTGGAGGCTAGACAGAAGTTCGTTCTCAGCCAAGCGTAGCGCATCATATGCGTTATCAAAATGTTGCCCAGACAATTTGGCGGTGGTGTCAGCGACTAGTCGATCAAAAAGATAAGGCATTGCTTCCTCAGTGCCCCGGTATTCTGCAGTGTCGCCATTTCGCTTAGATGGCGCTAGGACACCCAAGTTCAGGTGGCCGGAGATCGAGATATCAAGGCCCCAGCTTTCAAAGGCCTTGATCCTGATCACACAAACGTTGGACAACAGCACATGCCGCAAGTCAATCTGAGCAAAGGGTCGAGAGAGCGCGGCGCCGGACGGCTCACGGTATATCTGCAGCACCAACTGTGAGACTTTATCGGACCGATAACTTGGTGACATGCGAGAATCTCTGCCCCTAGACTTAGACAGTGACGCGAAGAGCATTTGTACGAAGACATTTCGCGCCGATTTGACTTCTTCGCAAGCTTGCATTGCCATTAAATACGCGTACTGCAATACTGAGTGTGCGGAGCCGCTTTCGTCTACGGTCAAGAGATGGCGTTTTTGGACGGATGTAAGGTACGTTGACACAGTCTGATGAATCCGCTCCGTGGTGTACGACTTCCAGCCAAGCGCACATAGTCGCGCTGAGCGTGGGAAGCCGGGAGATCTATGTGAGAGTCAGTTGAGGCCTTTGTGCTAGTGACCTCGACGCCTACTTTGCCATCAGCCCGGTGGTATACTTATACACGCCCAGCTCATGGCGACGTGCATGCGGGTGTGGAGCACCACTTCCATCGGGAGGTCGTATGGTCCTGGACGAGCCTGCCGTAGCTGCACTGCTTGCATTTGATGTGGCGGATGGACGCCAATCGCGGATTGTAACCACTTGCTTCCTAGTCGGAAGACATAATTCCTGGTACCTCCTGATCCTCATCCTGGCCAAGTTGCATGCGTGTGGACGTTCGCTAATTGGCCACTGGCTGTTGGATGCCGCAACATGCTGGAAAGACTTATGCCGAATTTCTGTCGCTAACCCTTACAGCCATACTTACATATTCTAGACCGGTGTGAGGAGCACTGTAAGCCACGGTTCAGCGCACTATATACTCTAACAGAGTGGCACAGGAGTGCTTCGTCCTACCAATCAATACGCTTTAAGTCTTGGGCCAGAGAGCGCTGTCGACATGACTCGAGACACGGGGCGGAACGGCCCTGCCATGACCACGCAGATCCCTAGAGTCCGTGTGTTTGACACTGGAACTGTAACCATGTGAAACAAGTGACAGATTCGAAGGGTTTCTGTTCGTGACACCAGCCAAAATATGCCTGGACTGCGCTGCTGATAGGGGTTCTCATCAAGTGCAACGCTGTAGGGTACGTCACATGACCGACCGCCGACAACCTCCACTCGGCGCCGCGTCTATGCCTCGGCAAGCAGAGCCACCGAGGCCCAGCTTCCTACTGTACCCCAAGCCCCAGACACTCTCCGCTCCCTTCGATAGTCTAATACGGCGATCGTTGCGATCTGTGAACGCGCTCACCTCGCAATTGACCTTCAGTAACCTCCACCTTGTTATCGTTTATCTTCCCGTACTATCCACGTAGCAACTACGACCGCAACCATGGCGTCTCCACGTAAGCCCACCAAAGCGAACACGGCGTTCATATAGACTGACAATCAGCGCAGAGCAGATCCGCACGACTACTACCGATCTTCTCAAGATCAACCATCCTATCATGCTTGCTGGCATGAACGTTGCCGCCGGCCCTAAGCTCGCAGCTGCCGTCTCCAACGCTGGCGGTATTGGTGTCATTGGCGGTGTTGGCTACACCCCAGATATGCTTCGCGAGCAGATTGCCGAGCTCAAGGGCTACTTGAAGGACAAGAGCGCACCGTTTGGTGTTGATCTTCTGTTGCCTCAAGTCGGCGGCAGTGCACGCAAGACCAAGTACGTTCACCACTGACATGTGAAAGCTCACGTATTATGTCAGACGGCTGACATGTGATCCACGCAGTTACGACTATACCAAGGGCAAGCTTGACGATCTCGTTGGTATTATCATCGACTCCGGCGCCAAGCTCTTCGTCTCCGCTGTTGGCGTGCCGCCCAAGCACGTTGTTCAGCGCCTCCACGGCGCCGGCGTGCTGTATATGAACATGATCGGCCACCCCAAGCACGTCCAGAAGTGTCTCGATCTCGGCGTAGATATGATCTGCGCTCAGGGTGGCGAAGGTGGTGGCCACACTGGTGATGTCCCGACTACCATCCTCATCCCCACCGTCGCCGCCATGTGCCGGGGCAAGACTAGCCCAATGACTGGCAGGCCCGTACAAGTCATTGCAGCTGGTGGTCTCTTCAACGGCCAATCTCTGGCTGCAGCGATGGCGCTTGGTGCCTCTGGCGTGTGGATCGGCACCCGCTTCGTGCTCTCGGAAGAAGCCGGTGCGCCAAAGGCGCATCAAGAGGCTGTCCGCACTTCTGGCTTCGATGACAACGTTCGCACCATCATATTCACCGGCCGCCCACTCCGTGTACGACGGAATCCGTACATTGACAATTGGGAAGAGAACCGGCAAAACGACATTAAGGAGCTGACCGGTAAGGGTCACATTCCGGTTGAGCATGATCTCGAGCGGATGGGTGATGATATTGATGACGAGACGATGGACAATGCGCGACCGTTCCTGATGGGCAAGGCGGCTGCGGTTGTGAACGAGAAGAAGAGCGCCAAGGTGATTATTGATGAGATGGTGGCGGAGGCGGTTGAGCAGATTGGCAAGATGCAATCTGCCGTCATTGGCAGGAGCAAGCTGTGAGTGCAATAATGAAGACTGAGATCATCTGTGTTTCAACACTCGTCATCTAGTTTAGCCTTCACCTCGTGTTCAGTCGAATCGGCTCGTGATGCTTCTGGAGTAGTTGACAGAAAGCGGCCAGTTGAGATCCTGTTGCCGTCGACTGAGACAAGGAAGTATGCGTCATCACTCTGTTGTTCAGAGTCGATACCGTCTGGCAGCAGCGATATGTCACTCCCAACCTGTGTCAATTGTGTGTTGCTGGAGTTTGGTCGAGTGTTGACGTGAGAGTACCTCGGCACGAGGCATAAAGCTCGCGTCGGGCTGCCCTTAAGCAACACCACCTATGGTACATTAATTGCATGCTTGAATCACATCGAGCGCCAAGCTTAGCAGACGGAGTCAAGGTCAGGATGACAGACATAACACCGGACTTCAACATCTGCCTGAAGGGAAAGGGAGCATCGCTGGTACTACAGCATCAGTATGACTTTACCAAGATCAACAGCTTCCTACAAGAAGCGTACAGCATCGTACGAAAGACTCCCAACAGCACTCCAGAACCACTGCTAATCGGATATAGAACGCCCGCATTCGCGACCTAACCCGCGAACTCCGCTCCATCCGGCCCGCCTACCTCTCCACCGCCCCTCCATCCCGGCGCAAACACCTATCCAGTAACCCTTCCAACCACGACCGCAGCCGCCCCCTCACTGACAGCGAGCGCGACGAGATCGACGCGCAATCCAAGCAACTGCTCCGCCAACTCAACGGTGCAATTGAAAGTCTCAAGCAAGCGGAAGAAGTCCGAAGACAGACGCAAGACTCCGTCGCTCTCTCCAAACGCGCACGCGGCGGCCTCGGAGCACTAGGTCGATGGGCCGCGGGCGGGGCAGTGACCGCGAAGAGTCCCGACGAGGAACGGCAGGATGCCGAGGGGAAGGTGCTCGCGGCGCATAGGGAGAGTGTAATCATGTATTTGCAAGCGAAGCTGGGGGAGGCGGGGAGTGTGCAGGGAGAGATGATGGAGGTGAGGTTGGGAAGGGAGGTGGAGAAGAGTAAGAGTGTGCTTTACAAGTCGAGGTTGGCAGCCGGTGGGATACCGTATGCGCAGGATGATGAGGAGATGATGCAGCACGGTAGTCCGCCGACGCGGAAACGACAATCCATGCCGAATGGTTACGACACCACTTCATCCGGCGGTGAAGCTGACGGTCATCCACCCGAGCTCACGCAGGAGCAGCAACAAGTCTTCGCTGAGGAGAATAGCGAGCTAATCAAACACTACAACTCCCAACTCGACCAGATTGCCGCCGCCGAACGCAGCATCCTGGAGATCAGCGAGTTGCAGGGTAGCCTGGTGCAGAACCTGCAGGCGCAGGCAGAGAGTATCGATCAGCTGGTACAGGACTCGTACTTGACCACGGAGAATGTGGGTAAAGGTAACAAGGAGCTGAAGAGGGCGAGCGAGAGGAGGAGCACGGCCCAGGCGATCTTTTATGCGACGTGCGCTTTTTGTTCGTTTTTGGTTGTGTGGGATTTGGTTTTCTGAGCCTAGTCTGAACTCTTCGAAGTGAAGCACCATCGAGCATTTCGCGCATAATGTCAGTCTGGACGTCTCGGCGTCTGCAGCACGTCAAGCACAGCAATCTCATCAGTCATGGTTCTGCGGAGAACCTGCTACTGTTTATAGCTGTAGATCACCAATGGTGACGAGGCTTCGGTTTACTCCGGTATACACCAAGGTTCCCGAACAATTGAGACCACGCAATGCTTTTCCACACGCCACATGCAAGCCTTGCGTCAAGCCTTCCCTTGAGGTCTTGGCATAGATATGGTACAGCCACAGCCCGGAAAAGCACACCGGTCCTGCCAACTCCGACCAGATGCACCCCACTGCAAGACTCCATCACACTTACACCAGTCACTGCGTTACGGATTTTGTGACTACTTCTCCGTCTCCCTCACCACACTGTCGACAGCCTTGGCGAAGTACTCCACATTCTTCGTATTAAGCCCAGCCATGCTTATACGGCCGTTCTTCGTCATATAAATATGGAACTTCTCCCGCAGCTTCTGCACTTGCTGCTCATTCAACCCGGTAAAACTGAACATGCCGATCTGATCCGTGATATGGTTCCAAGTGCCAGGAGTCTCCATCTCATCGAGCTTTGACTTCAGCGCTTTCCGCATCTCGATGATGCGGCCGGACATGGTTCGTAGATCTTCCTCCCACTGTGCGAACAGCGCGTCGTCATTCAGCACGAGCGAAGCGATGCGCGCGCCGTAGGCTGGTGGGTTGGAGATCTCACTTCGTTGCAGGATGGCGAGTTGACTGCCGACTCTGCTGATCTCGTCTTGAGCGTTTGGGGAAGGTGCGGCAACGAAGTGGAAGCAGCCTGCCCGCTCACCGTAAAGGCCGAAGTTCTTGGCGTAGGATTGCGCGATCATGAGCTCGAAACCTTGCTCGATGAAGTGGTTGATCGCCCAGGCGTCCGTTTCTAGAGATCCGGATGCGAAGCCTTGGTACGCACAGTCGAAGAAGGGGAACTGGTTTTTGCGCCTCATTATTTGTGCGATCTGCTTCCATTGGTCCTGCGTGGGATCGACGCCGGTGGGGTTGTGCGCGCAAGCGTGGAGGAGTATGACGCTGCCGTCGGGTGCGGATGATAGAGCCTCCATCATGCCGTCGAAAGCGAGACCTTTGGTTTCCTTGGAGAAGTAAGGGTAGTTCTTCATTGGAAGGTGGACGTTTGTGATGATTTGGTTGTGGTTGGCCCATGTCGGTGTGCTGGCGTAGATCGCTTTCGCTTCTGGGTTGGACGGGTTGTAGAACTTTGATAGGAAGAGGGCGCCGAGGTGGACAGCACCGGTGCCGGAGATGGTTTGTAATGAGACGACGCGCTTATCTGCAATGGCCGGCGATGACTTGCCAAGGATAAGTTTCTGCGAGGCGGAGGTGAAGTCTGCCAGTCCAGCAATCGGCAGATATTCGTGGTTCAGGTCGGGATCCTTCCTTAGCAGCTCGTCGGCCTGCGCATGGAGTGAGCACGCGACATACATAACATCACGGGAGATATGCGATGGTGCTCACCTGCTTCACTACAGGTAGAACCCACGGCTTGGCATTGTTGTCTCTGTATGCGCCGATACCCAAATCCACCTTGTCGGGCGAAGTGTCCTTTCTGTACGCTGCCATCAACCCGAACAACGGGTCCTCCGGCGCCTGAGGTACGACGTCTGCACTAAAGGCAGACGCTGCCTCGCCATTGCTTGTTGAACCCATGTGCCCTTGTATTTGTCCTAACCGGTTGTTTGCTTGTTTCTTGGATACGGCGGTTCGCGTGATGTTGGAGGCCATCGTCGCGAACGGTTGTGGAGAGATCTCAGTAGTGCCCTCGGTGGGGTCTCGCCGTCGCACAAAAGGCGTTGGCGGGGCGGACGGAGGGACTTGGATAAACCTTAAATCAATGTTGCACGGATCTACATGGAAGGCGTATTGTCAGTTGAGCGAGATGTTCTAAAAGAAGAGGAAGAGGAGGCCATATGGATGGTGTCGGTGTACGGCATGCAGCTCCGCAGGATGTCTGGCTACCCCATGGGATGAGCATACTGGTGGCGTCAACACCCTGTCCCGTGCGTGGACCGAGCAGAGCAGCAAGCCGAGGCCAATATGCATCGAGTCACCCGAGGCAGTCTGCATATGTTCCGGTGTAAGCCGAGTTGCTACCTACATATCAGAGCACGGCAGACTTGAGGATCACGTGAGCAAGCAAACCCTCGGCGCTCAACAAGATATATCGGTTCCCACTTGGCAGTCAGCATTGTAGCCAGCACGTCTACATATCCTGCCGTCAGGAGCGCGAAGGGAACAGTCCATGACTGTATAGCTTGCGGAGGCCCTTTTCCAGTACTCCGCGCTATATACCGGACTGAAGATTACACTATAACTTCATCTTCGAAGCAAAGCCATAAAGTTCGTCAGCCGTTATATCGGGCAAAGCTTTTGAGATGTACCCCCGTGCTTGACAGCACAGCTTGCCGCTCACTCTGAATGGGAGCCTCCCGGCGCCTGCCAAGCACCAAGCCTCGAATGTGCTCACCTTACCGCACATCCTCCATCCAACTCACCTTCCGCCCATGCCCGTCCTCACTCTTTGCCGGCGCACTTCGCACCTTCCTAGGCGTGCAAACAATGCCGACCTTCGCCTCCGTAACTACAACCGTAGTCCCCCCGCTCACGCTGCGGCCACCGCTCACCTTCCTACCATCCTACTGGTAGTCCGGCGCGGCGCCACCAGCAGTCGCCTGCTCGCTCTGCTGCGCACCAGAATGCACTCCATGACTTCCATGCCCGCCGTGGCCGCTGCTGCCGATGCCATCCCGCATCACCTCCAGCGTATGCGGGAAGTACGGCTCAACGCCCCAGTTTCGTAGATAAGCACCCGTCTTCTCAATTCGCTTGATCTCCCGTTGCACGCCCCAACTCTCGCCTTCTTCGCTGAAGCGTCCGCGCACGACGGCCACCATGGCGCCGTCGAGTTTGGAGTAGAAGGCGCGGCGTTCGGCGAGGTCATCTTCGTCGCCGTTTTCGAGCCCGCCGTGGCTGTTGAGGTTGCCGCCGAGCTTCAGTAGTAAGTCGAAGGCGTAGCGTGGCCCGCTTGGCAGAGAGCTTAGGCGGGAGATGTCAGGTAGGAATTTGAGCATGCAGGCGGAGAAGGATGGGGTGGGGAGTGAGTCATTGAGGTCGTCTTGTAGACGGTGTAGGTCGAAGTTGACGATCGTGATTTTGCGGTCGAGCTGCGCGTTTAATGTCGCGGCTGCGTGGGTGGTGGATGATGCGTGCGAGGCGTTGTCCATCTGTTGCGCGATCGATGGTGGGACGTCTACGCAACGTTAGTAAATGTATCCTCTGCGCGAAAGTATGCTTTAGCTCACCCGGTCGCAATCCTCGCTTGTCAATCCAGGCGAAGACATCATTTCGCTGGTTCTCGAGCTGGTCAATGTACGCCCGCAAATCCGCAATCTCATTCTCCAGCGTCTCCACCTTGTCAGTGTACGGTCGCAGCGCTTGGTTGAACGCCTGCAGCAACAGATCTGGAGTCGGCTCGTGCTTGTTCGAAACGTGAGCACCACCACTCCCATATCCACTATCGTACCCATTCGTCATACCGCCGCCGCCGCCGCCACCACTTCTCGGCCCACCCGCACTGGTCGGCGGACTCGCATACTGCTGACCGCCCATCACTTCCGTCGGCTGGTTCTGGCGCGCATACATGCTGGCTTCTTTACTCAGCGCCGGATCGTTCAGCTGCGACGGACGATTGTCTCCACGTGATGAGGGCGGCAGATGTCCGTCCGACTCGCCGGCAATGGCGTACTTGTCGCTGGCAAACTTGCCGTCGTCGTAGCTGGCGGAGTTGGTCTTGCTGTCGTGCGGGGAGTGGTAGCTGCTGTCGACGTATGATTGACTGTTCGATCGCGAGCGGCTGAGGCGCTTGAAGAACATGGTGAGGGAGGAAGGAAGAGGGGAGGCAGAGCACGAGGGGACGGGTGATGGTGTCAGGCTCTAGGTATGCGCGTGATGGGTAAGCGGGTGGTGTGCAGGAGGCTTCAAGTTTAGCTCGCTCCCGAATCTTGGAAGTATGTGTAGCGAATGATGTGGCGAGGCTGGGAGATGGCGATGGCCAATGCGAGGGAGGGAAATGGCAACGACTGCTGAGCGCAACGCCTCACACAACCAACTTCCAAGCTGCGCTTTGCGATCCGAAGGCTGGAGCCCTTGTTGCGGCCCGAGCTCCTCTTATGGTCCGCGCTAGCTGCCAAGCAACCGCCGATTCGAGCTGTGTCGCACGAGCAGGATCCTTTCACACGAGTCTAACACTGAACGAGGCTTATATGCATGCACGACTACTGCGGCTGTACCTCACTTCTGATTGCACGATGAGCGGAGAATTTGATTTGAGACAGAATGAACGCTGAGTGAGGCGTTGCCGTTCACTGGTAGCTCAGCCGGTACTCCCCCACTTGAAACCCGACAGCCGACACCCCAATCTGCCGACAGGCCCGTTCCGCTTGAGTGGCCGGGGAGAAATAGTGTGGCGGGGAGATCGACTGCTTGTCCCGTTTCTGGAACGTGACAACCGGTTCGGGATGTCGTCGCGCACCGCAAAAAGAGTCTTTCCACAGCAACCCTTCTATGTCCACAAAGTGCGCAGCACGGCCGCCCTACGTCTCATCCACCTGGGCTAATCCACCCAACGCCGCCACCGACCATGTAAGTTCAACGTCAGTATCATTTTGGTGAACTTTGAGTAAGTCGATCATGTCGTCCAACACGTTCGACTTCACCAGTATTAACGGCGTGGTTACGTTTCGCGGCTCTGGCCGTTCCACCGTTGTTCATAGCGACGTTGTGGGTAACGGCAGCGATGCTTATACCAGGAAACGTTCTCGTGGTGACGGTAAGCTGTGTGCTGGACTGTGGTCGCAATAGTATGTTTGGCCGGGAGTCTTGGAACACCGAATGCCGCTCGGTTGCCTACACCGACGCCATGTTCAGGAGTCGGAGGATAAAGCGTGCCGCGTCATCCTCCATCGGTTGCTAAGCCCGATGCGCAGAAATGGAAGTTGCAGTCCGTTACCGTCACGTGGCCCCAGCAAAAGGTATGCAGGTTGATGTTTCAGGTCTCTAGCGAGCACAGTAACTGCACTTCACTACGCATGGTCTAGCGGACGGTCGTGTCTTCAAGGCTCGCTCATCTCTTGAATCACCTTCTCCAGGTTACTGATATCATGGGCAAACCTCCCCAAGAACAACCCATCGACTCCGTCCTTCAAGTTCTGAAACGTTCCAGGTCCAGCACTCCCTCCATACAAAATCCGCGTCCTCCCTCTTCTGTCCTCCACCAGCGCTCGCAGATTCTGCGCCACAGCCACAACATGATCCGCACCAGCAGGCTCCGCCGCTCCAATAGCCCACACGGGTTCATACGCCAGAATAACTTCCGCGTCATCCGGAACAGCTGAGAGCGCAGTAGTAATCTGTGGCTTGCACTCACTTACTGCTAACCCAACAGCTTGCGAGATGCTGGAGGTGGACGGCTTAGTCTTCTCCCCAATACAGATAAGCGGCGTCATGCCATTTCGCACAACCGCTGCGGCCTTCCTCGCCACATCCTCGTCCCTCTCCCCAAACAGTCGTCTCCGCTCAGCATGGCCGATCTCGACGATCTTGACGCCTGCTTGAGCGAGAGTAACGGGACTGACTTCGCCGGTGAAAGCGCCCTTGTCTTCGCTGAAGGTGTCTTGGGCGCCGAGCTGGACGGAAGTGCTCCTGAGCTTCTCGGCAGAGGGTAGCAATGTGACGAAATCCGGGATCACGAAGAAGTCAACATTGGCCTTGTCCGCGGCGGAGGCGAGCTGCGCCACGGCGCCGATGTAACGGAGAGTGCTGGGGAGATCGAAGTACATCTTTAATGATGTGCCGACGATGCGCTTTTCGCGCTGATGCGGGATGGGAGGCATTGTTGCGGATAGATCACTCCCTGCTGTGCAGATGGCTTGCTCAAGCTGTAATTGTATCTAGCAAGGTGCCAGCTGGCCCCACGAGTTCGTGCCTGCAATGGCCACGTTTCGCAGTCGTGAACTGGACAAAGCCTGAGGCGTTACAGGTTAGGCGCTATGGAACGTTGGGAGCGTTTCTACTGCCCGGAGCTGGGGTTGATGATCGACAGGTCAGTGTCACCGAGACGGCGGTAGTGGCGCAGTGGGGGTGGAGGGTGGAGTGAGGGGTGATGCAACCCTTGCAGAAATTCAACCCAGAAGTTTGCCCTATTCATTTAGACCCGAAGGATACTTCCTTCGCCTCTTTGACTATGTTCGCCTACTATCTGAGATGATGGAGGCTTCCGCCTTCTTCTAATCATCCTTCATCCTCCGCAAGCGACATGACATTGTACCAAGGAAGAGAGTTGACCGATCACAAGCGCTACTCAGCGCTCTGAGACGATTCGCGCAAGTGGAAACTTTGATCGTGTGAGCGATTATTGCACGGCGGCATACTGTCTTTACTGTCTATAAACTTGAGGAAGAGCATCAGCAAGCGAGATAGACTGGTATGTCATCTTTCACTCTTTGTAACCGGCCGACAAGCCTACCTATTGTTCTGCGAGACATTGTTTGCTAAGCGTCTCACCAAAAAGCAGAGTTTTCCACAACTTCATCACGATCACGCCGACACAAACGGAGCGGCTTGAGCGACTACAAAGATGCATATCACGAAGAAGCTGGCCCAGGCTCACGCCGAGGGCCGGCCAACATACTCCTTCGAGTATTTCCCACCGAAGACTGCGCAGGGTGTACAGAA
Organism: Baudoinia panamericana UAMH 10762; assembly: GCF_000338955.1. NCBI lineage: Eukaryota > Fungi > Ascomycota > Dothideomycetes > Mycosphaerellales > Teratosphaeriaceae > Baudoinia > Baudoinia panamericana. The sequence goes on from NW_006911267.1 coordinate 444,951, forward strand.
CCTCTACGACCGCATGGACCGCATGCATTCCTTCGGCCCGGCGTTCATCGACATCACTTGGGGTGCTGGTGGTCGCATGTCCCACCTCACGTGCGAAATGGTGAAAGTGGCCCAGTCCGCTTATGGCTTGGAGACCTGCATGCACTTGACTTGCACGGATATGGCACAAAGCAAGATCGATGGAGCATTAGAAGACGCTTACAAAGCCGGCTGTACGAACATCTTGGCGTTGCGAGGCGATCCCCCGAGAGAAAAGGAGCGATGGGAGAAGACGGAAGGTACGGCGTTTCGGTACGCGAGAGATCTTGTGCGGTATATTCGGAAGAAGTACGGTGGGCACTTCGATATCGGCGTTGCAGGCTACCCGGAGGGCTGCGATGACGAGACGAATGCGGACCAGCACATCCCGTATTTGAAGGAGAAGATTGATGCCGGAGGGACGTTCATTATTACTCAGATGAGCTACGACGCAGATACCTTCATCTCTTGGTGCAAGAAGGTTCGTGAAGCTGGCGTACCGGAGAGTGTGCCTATAATACCGGGCATCATGCCAATCCAGACATACGACTCTTTTCTACGACGTGCGAACTGGACCCAATGCCGAATACCGCCGGAGTGGATGGAGAAGTTAGATCCTGTTAAGAGTGACGACACGCAGGTGCGCGAAGTTGGCAAGAATCTCGTTGCCGACCTCTGTCGCAAGATCTTGGACAGTGGCGTGACGATGCATCTTCATTTCTATACTATGAACCTGGCAGCTTCAACTCTTATGGTTCTCGAAGAGCTGTCCATGACACCATCCGCGGATGTGCACCACCCAGACCTGAAGCCACTTCCATGGAGACAGAGTCTCGGCCGCAATCGACAAGATGAGAACGTACGACCCATCTTCTGGCGAAACAGAAAGCAGTCCTACGTCGCTCGAACGCAAGAATGGGATGAATTTCCCAACGGACGCTGGGGTGACTCTCGCTCACCAGCTTTCGGCGGGCTCGATGCGTACGGTATCGGCTTGAAGGGTACAAACGAGCACAATCGCAAGCTGTGGGGTGAGCCGAAGTCCTTGCAAGACATCGCGGACCTCTTCGTGAGCTACATGAGCGGCCGTGTGGAGACACTACCATGGTCCGAAGCACCCATCAGCATGGAAGCCGACGTGCTCAAAGACGATCTGATTAATCTTAACTCGCGCGGACTGCTGACAATCAACTCTCAACCCGCCGTTGATGGCGCGAAGAGCACAGATCCTGCGTACGGATGGGGTCCACGGAATGGCTACGTCTATCAGAAGGCTTACCTTGAAGTCTTGGTTCATCCGGCAATATTGCCAACTCTACTCGAGCGTATGAACGCCGATCAAGACATTACGTACTACGCCGTGAACGCTTCCGGCGAGCTGAAAACCAACACTTCTTCCGACGGCGGTCCGAATGCCGTGACATGGGGCGTCTTTCCAGGTAAAGAGATTGTTCAGCCTACGATCGTCGAAACGGTGTCCTTCCTGGCGTGGAGAGATGAATTCTACCATCTTGGACAAGAGTGGTCGAAGTGTTACGATGAGGAGTCCGAGAGCCGCAGACTGATCAATGAGATCACTGAGAGCTGGTTTCTGGTCAATATTGTAAACAATGATTTCCGGGAGAAGAGAGGCATCTTTCCACTGTTCGAGGGGCTCAGGGTGGAAGGCGTCAAAGGTGAGGAGAGGATGGTTAATGGCAGCGCCCAAGTCAATGGGTTGAAGCACGAAGGAACCGATGTTCCAGCTGTCCCTGGGACGGGTACTGGTGCGGCAACAGCAGGGTTGCCGGCCGCTGATGGGCATTCGAAGAGCTGAAAAAGTCTACTTTGAGGGTAGGGTGGCGATGGGAAAAGCAGGCGTGGCGTTTATGGCAGTGGTCGTGACGGCATTCTCTTCAACAATGAGGTGCTCTCAGGTCGTTCTGATCGGCGTACAGGGCGAAGCAAGGCAGAAAGCGCTTGGTGACTTTGAGATACCCCCATTCAACCGGGAAAGAAAGGCGTTGTGTTCCGCACCACGGGACGGTTGTGTTCATGACTGAAGCGCACTTTCGCTGTGCAGCTAAAGGCGTACATTGTGCTATCGTTCTCACCTCTTGTCCTTGTTGTCGCCGACCCCCGCCGACACACCACAAAGCTCATTCATCAACGAGAGGATGGAGAACATGTCATTAAGCGATGTCGGCGCGAATTGTACCTTAGCCATGAATTCCTAGCTGGACTTGGGCACGGTCACGCTGGTCGCGTTCTTAGCGCGTCGACAGCCCGACGTCACACGCTTCGATAGTATAAACAAATGTCTTTGTATAATTTCTCAGTCTCCGCCCTTGACAGCTTACATCAGTGTATCAGGCTCAGGAATGGGACGAAGGAGACTTCCGTAACCCACGGTGCCTGCACCCCGTGGCATCTTCGACACGCTTCCTCCGGAGATCGTACACAATATCTTCAACTTGCTCACGATGTTCTGAATCTACGGCAGACCTGTACACTTTTCGCCAAAATCGGCGAAGATCACGTCCCAAATGAGGAACTTGTGTACTACAACGCAGCAAGTTGGACAGCCTACACCACCTGGTCAAACACCCAAAGTTCTCTCAGCAAGTGGAATCACTGTTGTTCCATGGAGACCGCTTCCGACAGGACTGGAACTTCAGACCTAGGAGAAAGAAAGTGGCATTTCCGGATGCGGGCATGTTCCTCCTCAGGAGATGCCGGATACGAGAACTCAGGAAGTCCGCGTTACCGGCGTGCATACCTCCGCCAAACGCGCAAGCAAGTGGAGGAGGCGCGAGGATGGAAGGACCTAGAGAGCGTCATGTCGGCGTACAAAGCATTCGCTGAGCTCGTAGACGAACAGAAAGCTATGGTCAGAGAGGAGTAGGACTCAGCTGCCTTGGGAGCTTTGTTCAGAGGATGTCCGGACCTCAAAGACGTTACGATACCCTTTCGCGGAAGCGCTATAGCATCGGGTTGCCGGCCTGTGACCGCGTTTCAAGCGGCACTCTGTGATGCGTTGGCTGACATCGAGAGAAAGAATACCATAATCTATGAACTTCGCTCTCTTGCTGCAGCTGTAAGACGAGGAGGGATCACCCTGACCAGCTTGACTCTCAATACTGTGTCGTGGCGCATGTTCGACAGTTACGGGATGGGAGATGCTTGGTTCGCGCTTGAGGAGCCCTGGAACGTCTGCGAATCAAGATGGAAGATTGGAAGGTGGCGAAGAACGGTTACTACTACTGTGATTACAAGGACTTCTCGCGCACGGAAGAGGCATTCAACACCATGACGGGAGGCGCAGATCGGGCCCTTTTGCGGTGCGCGAAGAACTTGCCGGTTCTCAAGGTGCAAGGGCCGACACCTATGTCTCCAGAATCTCTACGCGAGGATGTTATTGTCAAAGTGGACATATACCTCCGTTGGTATGATTTCCTGGGATCATCGACTGCTTATGACGGTAAATGGAATCACCTGGCAGATCTAGGACTGAGTACCCTTGCGGCTGATGAGGAAGAGCTTGTTAGCCCGTTGCTCCGACACCGCAACACGCTGCGTCGAAAGAACTTGTAGTATTTGTCGCTCATGGAAGGAAACTGGTAACGGACTTTCTTGCGCACAGGTGGAAAGCTTCCACATTCAAGCGTTGTGAAACCGCGCGGCATTTTCTACAGTGACGACTGCGGGACAGAGTACTCATTTGAACTACCGAGGGAAGACGGTGGAGATCGATTCCCGGTGCAGGACTTCATCGATTCATCGAGCGCTTCTTGATCGAAGGTGGGGAGTTGCCGGACCCTGATACGCTGTGGCAGTTGGGGCTGCAGGCAGCGTCGCAGGATGAGGCGGATGACTCTGCCTACATTTACTTGCTGCAGGTTGACCATCCGCAAGCTGAACCGACCAAGAGGCTGTACCCGTGGGATAACTTCGAGCGCGAAATATAATGCGGTGCTCGAGGCATGTTGGTGGATTCGATAAGATAATCCAATTCGAGATACTCCGGGGAAGAGGTACTCAGTTGTGTGTGGTGTCATTATGTAAAATACCTGGACTCGATGCTATCAGGCAAAACATAGCAAAATCACAGCAGCATGATGTTGTTCGAAGCCGTTAATCGTAGCTGTTGAAAGCCGGAAGACGACATTGGCCAATATCATGTTCACTTCTCCACCATCAAAGTGGACAGCCTTGATATGTTCCAACGTCTCCCAGCATATCATACCTCACTGTTGAATGCGCAATCGTTGTCTGGCCACTCATCAGGAACCATTTGGAACGTACATGTAGGCGGCCACGACACCTCCTTCGAGAGTAGCGTACCGTCACGGCGCTCATACAGCGGAAATCCGCCGCACCACGTTTCCCATAGACGCGCTGCGCTCCACCTTCACTTACAGTTTGGGGGGCGTCAGGATTATATTCGCCATGGCTCGTCTCGGTCGTCGCGGCTTCCTTGGTGTCGCCATTGTCTTCCACCTCGTCTACCTGCTGTCCATTTTCGATGTCTACTTCCGCAGCCCGATCGTCAGTGGCATGCAAGCATTCAGCGTCGATGCTCCGAAAGCCCCAGCTAAGCGATTAGTGCTGTACGTCGGTATGTTGTGATGTGCTTGTTGAGAGGTTGAAGTCGAAGGCTAAAGGCACGGCAAGGTGACGGTCTGCGCGCCGACAAAGCATTCCAATCCTTCCCCGACCCGTCTCCCTCAGCCAACGATACGTCTGCCGACGAGCTCCGCCCATTAGCACCATTCCTGCGGTCCAGAGTACTACAGCACGGCACCTTTGGTGTTTCGCATACGCGTGTGCCAACTGAATCCAGACCGGGCCATGTTGCGCTGATTGCAGGCTTGTATGAGGATGTGTCTGCCGTCACGACAGGCTGGAAGCTGAACCCTGTCAACTTTGACAGCGTATTCAACAGAAGCGCACATACATGGCAATGGGGTAGTCCTGATATCCTGCCGATGTTCTCGACAGGCGCGGTACCCGGGCGTGTTACGGACGAGATGTATGGCGCGGAGTTCGAAGACTTTAGCAAGGACGCCACGGAGCTGGACTACTGGGTGTTCGACCGGGTCAAGGCGCTCTTCAAGAAGGCCCGAACGGACACTGACTTGAATGCACGCCTTCGCGAAGACAAGGTTGTCATCTTTCTCCACCTACTTGGATTGGACACGACAGGCCATTCGTACAGGCCATACTCGCGCGAGTACCTTCACAACATCAAGATCGTCGACGAAGGTGTCCGAGAGATCACCGAGCTCATCGATGACTTCTACGGCGACGGTGAGACCGCTTATGTCTTCACAGCTGATCATGGCATGAGCGATTGGGGCAGCCATGGTGACGGCCATCCAGACAACACCCGCACGCCGCTCATCGCCTGGGGCGCTGGCGTAGCGAAACCAGTCGTCTCAAATGGCGTGGCTCCAGGCCACGAGGACGGCTTCTCACATGACTGGCATCTTGACCATGTACAGCGTCACGATGTTGCACAGGCAGATGTTGCAGCATTGATGGCGTACCTTGCCGGATTGGAATTTCCTGTGAACTCAGTCGGCGAGCTGCCGCTCGAATATCTCAGCGCTGACGACAGCGAGAAGGCAAAAGCCATCCTTGTCAATGCGCGCCAGATTCTGGAAATGTATCGTGTCAAGGAGGAGCAGAAGAAGGCTATTGTCATGCAGTACAGGCCATACAGGCATTTTGCAAGCGCGGAACAGACGCCAAGCCGTCGCCTAGCATCAGTGGAAGCAGCCATCAGCAAAGGGCAGTATCAGAACGCTATTGCAGCCGCCGACGAGCTCATTCAGCAGGGACTGGAGGGTCTGCGGTACCTGCAAACATACGACTGGCTCTTCCTCCGGACTCTGGTGACTCTAGGCTATGCCGGCTGGATCGCCTTTGCCTTCACCACCGCAGTGGATGCGTACATGCTTGACGGCCAGTACGATGCCGAACGGACCGTCGCAAGCACGGCTGTCTTCACCGCCGCGTTGGTGGCCCTGTACAGCTTCCTTTTCATTCAGTCCTCTCCTTTCACGTATTACTTGTACGCTTTCTTTCCGGCGCTCTTCTGGGAAGAAGTCTTCGTACGCCGAAAGGCGCTCTCCGAGGGCAGGAAAAGGTTGTTCTCGAAGCTATCGCAGCAGGACGCTTGGAAGCTCGCATTCAACATTGCAGCTTACCTGGGCATCCTCGAAGTAATGGTGCGTCAGCAGAAGCCGCAGCCTGTAGACGGACGGTGCGCTGATGGAAAGGTAGGTGCAAAGTTACTATCATCGCGAAATCTACACAATCTGCTACTTACTTGGTGCGGCTTGGCCTGCTACTTACGGCCTAGATTTCCTTAAAGATAACGGTCTCCTTTGCATCACTTGGGCGCTTAGTTGTGTTTCCATGAGTGTCTTTACTCTGCTTCCAGCCATCAAAGTTGAGACTCCGAGTCTTATCTGGCTTGGTGGTGCATTGATACTGGTCTTGGGCGTGGTCTACATCGCGCTCGAGAAGAGTCTGCTTGTTTCGGCCGCGCCGAGCAAAGACGGCTTGAGCGCTCCAAAGGCGGATGGCTTAAGCAGGACAATCTTGGGCGTCCAAGTAAGTCTACAGTTTGCTTGTTCACGTATGCTACAATGCTGACCACGGCCTTCGCAGGTCGGCTTGGTCGCGCTCGCAATGTTCGTTACACGGTCAAGCATCGCTTCTCTGCAGGCTAAGCAAGGCCTACCTTTGGGCACGCAGATGCTAGGCTGGATCACTCTAGGTACGTTAGTCGCAAGACATAGTGCAACCCTCCACGACAGCTCTACGTATCACTGTATCGTGGCTATGTTGTATGCTTGCGCTGGGTAAGTGAGACATGCTAACAAATTGTAGTTGCTTCCTTGGTTGTCCCCTTCCTGCACGCTCTGCAACCACGCGACCACTACCTTCACCGTCTGGCTGTCATCTTCCTTGCGTTCGGGCCCATGTTCATCATCTTGACGATCTCGTACGAAGGCCTGTTCTACTTCGCCATCGCCACCACTCTCATCTCGTGGGTCCGTCTCGAGCATCGCATACATCAGCACTTCTCACCTCACGCGTCTGAACTGGACCAAGCACCGCTCGAGTTGAGCAGCCCGCTAGCACCTGCGCTTGATGTTGCTAGTGACCGCGAAGAGGCGCTCAAGAAAGGCGACTACCGATCGCTAACTCTTTCCGACGCTCGCATTTGCCTCTTCTTCATTTACCTACTGCAATCGGCATTCTTCAGCACGGGCAATATCGCTTCAATCTCGTCTTTCTCCCTTGACGCAGTATACAGGCTGCTCCCGGTCTTTGACCCCTTCAGCCAAGGCGCGCTACTTGTGCTGAAGATCCTCGCACCCTTCGCATTAGTCTCGGCGAATCTTGGGATATTGACACATCGGCTTCGGTTGCGTGGAGGAAGTCTTTTCGCTGTCGTTATGGGCATTGGAGACTACCTCACGCTACGGTTCTTCTGGGAGGTCAGGGATGAAGGGTCCTGGCTCGATATCGGCCAGAGCATCACTAATTTTGCCATTGCAAGCTTGTTGTGCGCGTTCGTGGCCGCGCTCGAGGCATTGAGTGGAGTCTTGGTGCGCGGACTAGAGTTTGCGGACGAACGGCGCTCGAAGGACGGCGTGGCGACGAACGGTTCGCTCAAAGGGAAGCCAAGAGAGACTGATGCAGCGAAAGAGGGCGGTCGTGGCATGTGAAGGGGTGCATAGACTAGACAAGATTGACTACACCTTCGAAATTTCTCTCACGTTTCATCTCCAGCCACCTCTTATTGATGCCACCACTCGCCCTCGATATTCAGCCCAAACCACGACAATTCGACAATAACCGCGCAAGCAAAATGCGACTACCGGTTCACCAGCAATACCAGTGTACGTTAACACGCCACTTGCGGTCAGTGTGGTAGCATTTGCCGTTTTCGTCCTCGTCGTGGCGATGGCTGTACTCTATGTTGAGTTGGCTAGTCAGGCCGCCCTCGTCGCTACTCAAGCATCGATCACCGACTCGCTCGGACGGTTGACACAGTTGTTGAAGACGATGTTGCAGAGATCTGGAACAGAGCATTGGTGGTGATATACTCACACCAGGCCTCCGGTAATGGCATCACTGAGCGCATATGCTTTGGGCAGTAGAAAATGGCCCCGATCTTTTGGATGCTGTTTAGCCGCAACATGCAATTTGACCCATATGTTATGGTTCGACCAAGTTTGCCTTGTTACTTAGATAGGGACCATCGCGGTCTTCTAACAAGGCGCAGAATGCTCGGTCTCTGGGCACCGCTCAGAGCCCAAGCCTCTCGATCTAAAGATCGCCAGAGACAGCGATGGTACAGATGCGCATGGTGTGGCCTACATAAAACACAGTCATTTGTTGATGCGCTCGTACGCATAATGGCGGATGGTATTTTAGTGCCAGAGCCACTTATGCACGTCAACCTGAATTGAGGTTCACGGACCTGCGCGGCATTGGACCGGGCAAGCAGTGGCTTGAACTGCAGTCCTTCCGTATCAGGTACGAGTGAATCGCAGCGCTGGAAGCCTTAGCGATCAACCATTGCACCCGACTACCCTACCATTCCGATATCGCAGGCAATTGTCACACATCGCGCCGGCCAGATCACATTATTACTGCCGAGGGTTGCACACAGCGCCATCTGCACTTTCTGTGGCCAACTGACTCGAAAAGGGAAAGGTGTATTCAACCGCCAATCCGAATCCTTGAGTCCATGACCAAGTACCCACGGGCCTATCCTACGAGGACAGAGTTCATCGGATGCTCTACTGTACCCTGACGTAGACTCTCCGGTTTTCCACAGCAGTATGGCAAGTTGAGCTGTTGTTGATGGTGGGGGCCCTTTTGGTGGGACTTCAATGCTCCCGCTAGTCAGTAGGAGCCAATATGTGCGGGACTTTGCCTTTGTGGCCGAGGGTTCGACCAAAGAGTTCTTCCTTGCTTGCCTTTCGAGTTGTAGACGTATGAGTCTTGCTGTGAAAGTGACCGTGTCCCTGGTCGTCACCGCGGCATTTCGAAGGCGCAAATGTTGATCCCAATTACCTCGATTGAAACTGCCGCAAGAAGCAAATTCGGAGGGGCTTTCAGCGAGCATAGATTGGCCGCCCATCAGGAACACGCCCAAGCGTCGCTGGCCAAGGAAGACGGTATCATCGCCATGCTCGCTCAACACCTCCATCTGCAGCCGGCGGAATGCATGGCCACCTTCGCCGTACAGCAACGGCATGTTGATGTCTAGGATACCAAGCAGGCAGTACGCCACGTCTTCCTCACGACTGGTCTCGCGGTCTGCTGCCCAACTGAATACCATGGCCGCAGATTCCGAGGACGACGGACCGAAGCGGATAATTCGCGAGTGATTAATGTAGTCCGCACTGATACCGCATCAGAGGACGAGCTGATCGTTCATATGTGGCGTGTCGGGCAGCATCCGACAGACTGCATACGGGTTCGGATGGCTTATTTTCGGCTTGTAGTGGCGGGAGGTTACATGGTAGCACTTGTGACCAATGAACTTCCAGTCTCGGTTGCAGAATATCGAACGCTTTGGTGCAAGCATCTCCTGCAAAGCTTAGCATGACACGCTGTTAGTGCTTAGCAGCAATTTGTGAGGGGGCTTTGTGAACTCACTCCAACCACGCGTGAACCAGGTGGAGGGCGTCAAGTCATTATTTAAGCCTGCTGCGATGTCGGCAAGGTAGATAAGACACAGCTCCGCACGCTTGTAGAACGTGAACATCGCATTGATTGACTCTGATAGCTCCGTACTGCTACGCTTGTCTATGCAACATGTGTCAATCCAGACATGGTCAAGCACGGTGAGCGGATTACAAGAATCTGGTGGGCGTGCGGAGATCTTCAATTTCATGGTGTTTTCCCATTGCGACCGCGCAACGCCTTCATCGTCGTTCGCTTGCTGTTTCCGCAACCATTTGTTGTAGCGTCTGGTGACCTCACAGAGCCCTAGAACCTTTTCATACCCCTTGCTATCTCTGCGTCTGCCTTTCCTATAGTCGGAGGAATTGATCTCATCGTCGCCCCAGCGATGGGACAGGATGGGCATAAGGTGGTATTTCATTGCCCAAGTGTTCCTCGAACTGGAGAAAGTTAATATTGATCAATATCATTGTGAGTGAGTTCAGCGAAGATTGGAGGTTAGGAGCTACCGTAAGGAAAGCCACATATGTACGATCGGTAGCCTGTTTCGTTATTGACATATCTTGCAAGTTGGCGCATTACACTTGGGATCATCATGCATGCATATCTGGAGCCTGATGCTGCAGCGCAAGGCTGCGGCACTGCCGCCCAACTGCCTGCGGTTGGGGCTGCGAGCACTCTTCGTCACATATACCGAACCAAGGTGGAGTGAACGTTCTTCCATCCGATCAGACGCCTCCCTCTCTCAAACCTATCATGAGGAGGGAGTTGGCAGTTCTGCAGTGTTGACCATCGCATGAGATACCTTCACGGTTTAGGGTGCATGCGGTAGGAGGCGTCTCTCGAATCATAGGAAGCTCGACTTGCCGAGCTTCACCCGAGTCTATCTCAACATACACCCAATGCCAAAAAGCAGTGTCTGCGAAACACAGACATGGCGCTCCCGCAGTCCGCATATAAGGACCGTGAGTTCCTCGCCGTGATAGGCGACGAAGTAGGCATCCCCTCCAAATTACTCCTCCGTGTAGGTTACTGAAACGAAGAGCTAGGACTCAGTGACCGGTATATTGCTGGCCGGCGTAGGTGTACGTCACTCTATGCAGCCCACACTCTCAAGTCCGGTCTTCTGACATGAGAACCAGCATGTCACCGACCCCCCCGACTCCCAAAGGAACTACCTCGTCGTGGATCAGAAGACCGAGACGTCAACCATAGAAGGCGCATTCGACTCGTTCACAAAGCAAAGGAAGGACATCGCGATTGTTCTTATCAACCAACATGTACGGCAGAGTGATTCCCAACGATATGTTATGGCACTGACTGATATGCTATTATTCTAGATCGCGGACAAGATCCGAGGACGAGTCGATGGCTACAGCGAAGCATTTCCGTCTATCCTAGAGATACCAAGCAAGGACCATCCATATGACCCGGAGAAGGACAGCGTGATGAAGCGTGTCAGGAAGCTCTTTGGCGAGTAGATTTGCGTCTTGTATGTGACTCTGGGTAGCCGCCACTAAGAGCGGTCTCGTTCTTGCCACAAACGCTACATTACTATAGACAGGATACCCAAAGGTCTCGCTATGATGCATCATCTTTTGAACATTATGTCTTCACATCTGGCTTTTGAAGCCCTGTAGCCTCTCTCCGTGGGCATGTCGACTCCCGACAACGTTGCACATAGTACCCGCGCAGAACCTTCCAACAGACCTCAATATCTAAAGGCCTTGCTTCCACTCGGACGCAACGATCGCGCCACTCCCACCGCGGTGGAACTCTACAGTCGCCATCAAACACGTGATCTTGTCCGCATCCTTCGTGTCTACGTCCGCAATGACCGTGTACTTGCCCGGCGGGATCTCTCTAGGTAGCGTGACGGTCTTGGTCAGCTCGGTCGCATTGTCCTTGTGCAGTGGGCACTCGAGGTTGACGTTCTTCACGGCGTCGCAGAGGTCGGTGGTCTGCCTGATGATTGTGATAAGGCCGAACTTGACCTGGAGATGCACCTTAGCGCCATCTTCGATGTCCGCCTTCAGGATGCCTCGGGCGGTGACGGTGAGGTTTTGGCCGCTGTGGGAGATTGTCAGTGAAGGTATTGGTGGGGCAAGTAAGTGCGACGTACGGCTTCGGTGGGTTTGGGTCGAGGTCTACTCGCTCAAGCGAGAGAACATCGTTTGCGGGGTCCTTGCAATGGTGCAGTGGGTTCTCCCCAGGTACTGATAGCGAATCGTCGACATTTGCGCTGATGTCGCTGGAGCTACCGAAGATGCTGGATTGCGCAGGGGCAGTAAGAGCGAGAAGTAGTGTAGCGGCACCAGCGAAGAGCTTCATGGTTGCTGTTACAAGTGTATAGTAGAGTGTTTTGATTGAGGATGCGATTGATATGGAGCATGAATGGCTACCTGGAGGCGAGGCGAATGGCGCTAAAGCAACGCCAGGTGACGACGTCAAGCCACACGGGCCAATTCCCTGCGCTTGACAGCTCGCTGCCTCAGGCCCTACGTTGCGGAAAGTGAGCCGCATTGGAGTTTCTGAGGAACGCCAGGTGGTGGTATGAGAGCAGCTGCCCTTAAGAACCACACCCCCTCCAACAGCGCTCGTAACACTCTCGACCACATAAGAGGACGTGCGAAGCCTGCATAGTCGAAACCACAACATCTCAATGCTCCCTTGACCGAACTCGTTAACAAGAGGGCAACACTCCGCCAGCCAGCACAAGGCCCGTTGCGGTCCCTTGTAATAAACAGCTCAGAGATCGGCCGTAAAGATGCGGCTGGACGTCAAGGTAGCTTCCTGTCCCACAATACAGTGTCATGGGCAGAATATGCTAACTCGGGAGCACAGAGACAACTCTTCGCTCGCAGTGAGCGAGTCAAAGGCATTGACTTCCACCCTACCGAGCCATGGGTATGCGTCATATCAATATAGCGAAGCTGAACGGACAAGTGTTGATTACTGTAGATCCTCACAACACTATACAGCGGCCACGTATACATATGGTCGTACGAGACGCAAGCGATTGTCAAGACCTTCGAGTTGACCGACGTGCCTGTTCGCGCTGGTCGCTTCGTGGCACGGAAGAACTGGATAGTGTGCGGCAGCGATGACTTCCAGGTACGGGTGTACAACTACAACACGTCGGAGAAGATCACATCTTTCGAAGCACATCCGGACTACATCCGAGCAATCGTCGTCCACCCCACCGAGCCGTTTGTGCTAACAGCTAGCGATGACATGACTATCAAGCTATGGGACTGGGACAAGGGGTGGAAGTGCATACGGGTGTTTGAGGGCCACAGTCATTACGTTATGGGCCTGGCGATCAACCCCAAGGACACCAACACGTTTGCGTCTGCTTGTCTTGATCGGACGGTCAAGATTTGGAGTCTCGGATCCAATACACCCAACTTCACGCTGGAAGCACACGAAGTCAAGGGTGTCAACCATGTCGATTACTACCCGCAGAGTGACAAGCCTTACCTCTTAACAACATCCGATGATCGGACGGTCAAGATCTGGGATTATACAACCAAGGCATTGATCGCCACGCTTGAAGGTCATTCGTCAAACGTATCTTTTGCTTGCTACCATCCCGAACTACCCATCATCATATCCGGATCGGAAGATGGCACGATCAAGATCTGGCATGCCAACACCTACCGTTTGGAGCAGTCTCTCTCGTATGGCTTGGAGCGCGCATGGTGTGTCTCCTATCAGCGCGGCAAGCAAGGTATTGCAATGGGTTTCGACGATGGTGCAGTCGTTGTAAAAATGGGTCGTGAGGAGCCAGCAGTATCCATGGACGGCTCCGGCAAGATCATTTGGGCTCGACACTCAGAGATCTTGACTTCCGTCATCAAGGGCGCAGACAAGAGCGTGAAGGATGGCCAGCCGATCTCGCTACCATCAAAGGATCTCGGCAGCACAGAGATTTACCCTCAGACACTACTTCACAGCCCGAACGGCAGGTTCGTTGCGGTATGCGGAGACGGCGAGTACATCGTCTATACCGCTCTCGCGCTCCGGAACCAGGCTTTCGGCTCCGCACTCGACTTCGCATGGGCCAGCAAAGAAAATGACAAGGACTGCGCCATCCGGGAGTCGCAGTACTCGGTCAAGATCTTCCGAAACTTCAAGCCGAAGTCTGGCGACGGCAGTGTCAATGTTGGCTTTGCCGCTGATGGACTGTCTGGTGGCGTGTTACTGGGTGTCAAGGGACAGGGCGGCATTGGCTTCTTCGACTGGGAATCTGGCAAGCTTGTTCGGAGAATAGAAGTCGAGCCGCGGAATGTGTATTGGTCCGAGTCGGGCGAGCTGGTTTGCCTGGCTTGCGAGGATACGTACTATGTGCTGCGGTACTCGAGAGAGCAGTACATGGCAGCTATACAAAGCGGCAACGTCGAAGATGATGGTGTGGAAGAGGCATTCGAAGTTGTGTGCGACATCAATGAGAGGTGGGTGGAGAGACGCGGAACTCTGAGAAATTATGCTAACCCTGTGCGCACAGCGTTCGCACCGGCCAATGGATTGGCGACTGCTTCGTCTACACGAACAGCACCAATCGCCTCAACTACCTCGTGGGCGACCAAACCTACACGATCTCGCACTTCGACCAACCCTATTACGTCCTCGGTTATCTGACCAGAGACGGCCGTGTTTACGTGTGCGACAAGGACGTCCAGGTGACATCCTTCGCCCTCTCAGTATCCGTGATAGAGTACCAGACCCTGGTCCTGAGAGGTGACCTGGACTCGGCGAATGACATGCTACCCGACATACCCGAAGACCAGAAGAATAAGATCGCTCGCTTCCTGGAAGGCCAAGGTTACAAGGAGCAAGCGCTTGAGGTCGCGACGGACGATGAACACAAGTTCGAACTCGCACTCGGGCTAAACCAGTTACAAATTGCGCTAGATTTAGCGCGGAAGGCGGACGTCGACCATAAATGGAAGACGGTCGGTGATGCGGCGCTCGGTGCTTGGAACGTTGCGCTCGCTGAGGAGTGCTTCAGAAACGCCAAGGACCTCGGCAGCTTACTCCTGCTCTATTCGTCAAGCGCGGACGTGGCAGGCTTGCGAAGCTTGGCCGAAAAAGCGAGGGAGGCAGGGCAGCACAATGTTGCCTTTACCTGCTTATGGCAGGTTGGTGATGTTGATGGTTGCCTCGACGTTTTGTTGGCTACTAGCCGGACAGCGGAGGCCGTGCTTTTCGCGCAGACGTACAAGCCTAGCCGGTCTAAGGGTATTGTTGGTCAATGGAAGCAAGGTCTGGAGAAGGATGGGAAGGGTAAAGTGAGCAGGATGCTAGGCGTGCCGGAAGATGATGAGGATATGTTCCCCGAGTGGGACGAGTACCTGAAGTTGGAGAAAGAGGGTGGGGCCGCAAACGATTTGGTTAACGTTGATGAATCGACTGCGACAAATGGCACGGTGAACGGCGACGCAATGGCGGATAATGTGCCCGAGACGAAATCAAAGGCTGCCCCTGTGGAGGCAGACACGGATGAACATGATGAAGCTGCTGCAGACGGACCGGAGACAGAAGCCTGATCAAGGCTTACAATTGTAGCACGGAGTTCGGCGTCTGGAGCATCACAGTCGTAGAACGCTTCTCAGCGCTCCGCGACCGCTGCGGTTCGGGAAATCCAGCCTACGATGACGCCTCGATAAGACATTGAGCGTTCCCTTCCACCTCCCACCTGCGCACAAACTTCAGACCCGCCCCTTCCAGCAGATCTCGCCATTGCCGCTCCGTCCGTTCCAGAGCACCAAATAGTAGCATCATATTGATATCCATGGCGGCTGCTCTTGGATTCGTATCTTGCACCTTCTCCGGAAGGACTGTCTCGAGAAGTAAGACCTTGCTGTACCCTGGCGTACACGCTTCTTTCACGCGCATCAGGATTTGGTGGGCCTCATAGTCCGCCCAGTCATGGCAAATGCTGTGCAGGAAATAGCAGCGAGCTCCTTTGACGGGCTGCTCGTCGAAGAAGTTGTACGGCATTAGCTCGATCTGGCTTGGGAGGTCTTTGCTCTCTCTGGCCGCGGCGATGACCTCTGGCTGGTCCTGCACTACTATACGAGCCTGTGGATGTGACGACGATACAGCGGCGGCTAGGTGCCTAGCGTCGCCGCCTTTGCCACCACCAACGTCCACAGAAAGCATTGTTGACGCGTCGAAGTCTTTGAGCAGCTTCGTGGGTGGGAACATCGAAGTCCATGGTGGCATCCCCGCTCGTAGGATGGCGA
Organism: Baudoinia panamericana UAMH 10762; assembly: GCF_000338955.1. Classification (NCBI taxonomy): domain Eukaryota; kingdom Fungi; phylum Ascomycota; class Dothideomycetes; order Mycosphaerellales; family Teratosphaeriaceae; genus Baudoinia; species Baudoinia panamericana. Next base: position 460,913 of record NW_006911267.1, read on the forward strand.
AGAAGCTGTTGAAGTGGGCGTGAGCATCTGGGTGCTCCCGAAACCATGTCCAGAGGTCTGGAGAGTCCATAAATGTCCGCCATGGAGGATGGGCGCCGTCCGATGGACTGTCGTAGTGCTTCTCTCGGAGATAGGCAGGAGCTTTGGTAATGACTGGTAGTATCAGGTCGAACGAATGATGGATGCCGTTGACCAAGCCATCCGGGTCCGCGAACGCACGCGATAGCTCGGTCTCAAAATATGCATTCTCATCTGTCGCTCCTATGATGTCGTTAACAGCCAATATGCGACAGAAGCGACCAATCAGTCTAGCGTCAGTTCCTGTAGTTTTAGCGAGTTCGTCGGGCGTCTTCGGACGGGTCTCCAGCGCTGCGAAAAGCCCCATCTCGCTGCTTGCCTTCACAGTGAATAGCAGAATTGGCTCCACCCAGGTCATCTGATACGCTTTCTCCCATGGCTTCTTCAGCCGCTGAACGAGTGCCTGAGCCTCGTTAAGGCTTTGTAAGCGTGCCGACTCATCATTGCCAAAGCTTGATCGATCGATACTCGAGAGATTTGCGATGATGGCAGAAGGGTCCATAACTGGTTATGCTACGAATGTGTAGGGTCGGTTAAAGATCACGAAGGTTCGCAAGAGAAGCAGCACACAACCGAGCGGGCATCAACAAAAGAGATCAGAGCGAGATGCTCGCCTACCTTCAGCTAAGCTGCTAATGATCCGAGGAGGATGTGACGAGTCCGGACAATGCGAATGGCTCGATGTCCCTTTCTGGTACAACGGCCAACATGTAATAGGTACCTCCCAACCAAGCCTAGCGTTTCCTGCTGCCGAGCGTGTCCCCCACAGCATACCGCCCTCTATGGTCAAAGTATCTGTGAAAGATTGATGCCTAAGGGCTACCATTAGCCCGGCAAGGTCAATAGCAGATCTTTAGGACTACTAATGGCCACAAATCTTTCGCGAAAGACTGTGGTGTGGGAGTCCTGAACACCAGTCAGGCTGACCTACTCACTACGCGCGGAATTGCAGACTTTGGACGACTTGTCGTCAATGCCCCAGGTTGCGAGTCAACGTACTAGCGCTGCTTAGTCATTCCATGCTGCGCTGCAAGCGTTTGTTACGTCGAGTGATCTCCCTGAACTTACCAGAATCTGGCGAAGTTGATGCGTAACGATCGTGAGCAGATTCCTTGGAGTGCATGACGGAAGCAACTGACCCAGGTTGCTTCTGCGGTGATCCGTGTTGATGAAGTGTCTCGTGTTGCGGTAAGCGCAACAATGAGTTGTTACTAGACGTCATACGCGCAAGCCACTTCAAGACTTGGAGCAGGCCAACAATTTTCTGCTATGCCACGCTAATTGAATGAGGTGAACGCGAATATTCGTTCCTCCTCCAGTAGCTGGCTTGTTGGGGCCGGTCTACTACTTGAAGTCAGCAAGCTTCCGTGTAGGAGCTGATGGTGCAGCTGGGTGGGAGTCCTACTTGATCACAACTACTCCGGCGGCGCTTCAAGGTAGGATCACTTTGGAAGCCAACCTGGACTGAGAGCATGCGTTCAGGCTCCCGCTTCGGTGAAAACATCAAAGAATCCTACACCGGTGGGCCTACATTCACGGCAGTCTGTTATTGCCATGGCGGCCGCAAGAGGGGGAGCGCATAGTCGGTCTCCGGGCACGCGTTCTTGACAATCAGGCTGTCGTCAATGACGTTGCGCCCAAGATCGAAGTCTACGTTGACCGGAAACCAAAGTGGGTGACACCAGTCACGGGAACCTATGAGCTTGACAGCATGGGATAACATACTCGATCAAGGACAAGATGACTTAAGAGCCAGAGCTACCTGAAAAGCGAGAGTCGCTGCTGCTCACTCCAACTTCCGCGCATGTACGTCAGACGGCCAGCCGCACTTTGAGCAGGTCTCTCTCAATGATCTCATTCTTTTTCGTCCCACTTGTCAGCTCCGGCATGTCCCAGGTGACATTGATATATCGCCCATTAAGCCAATCGCGCTTTTCTTGCGTTAGATACACTAGCGTATCGGCGCAGAGTTCTGGCTTTTCAGTGAATACCGCCTTGAACTCTTCGCTTAAGCCTTCTCCATGACCGATAATGTCTGTCAGATTGTTCCCTGGATGCACAGAGAATGCTAACAAGCCTTGGTCTTGGTGCTCAGCTGCTGCAAATTGCGTGAAGCGGGTTAGAGCGAGCTTCGAGGGCTGGTATGCCGACAGCCCGGCGCCGACAACATGTGCACCGACACTGGAGACCATAACAAGTGTCTTAAGCTCACCCTTGAGAAGCAGAGGTACGCATGACCTTGTGACAAGGTAAGGCCCCTTAACGTTGACCTCCCAGGTGCGCCACCATAAATCAGGCGTCGTTTCCACAATCGGTTTCATCTCGTCAAGGATTCCGGCATTGTTGATAACAATGTCGAGCTTCCCGAACTTCTGCGCGATTTCGGCCACTGCTATCTCGACAGACTGCTGATCGGAGACGTCAAGCTTGACGGTAAGCACGGTCGGCTCGGTGCGCCCAGCATCTTTAGCTGCCTTCTTGGCGGCATCGGCGACGCTGGAGAGGTCTGACCGTGCGCCTATGGCTATCTGACTAGCTCCAGCTAACGCAAACGCGAGGGTGATGGCCTTACCTATGCCCCGTGATGCCCCAGTGATGCAGATTGCATGTCCGGAGTGGTTGGCTTTGGAAGGATCGATAGCCGGGTAGGTGTCGCTGTGCACTGTTGAGGTAGTTGTATAGTCACCTGTTTCGGTGAGTAACTCTGCCAAACATGAGCTGCTTCTGAAGCATACCTGGTCCCTCAATGGGGTTCCTGGGAAGTGTCAGTACTCCGATTCGACCTCTGGTCCATAATGGATCCAGCAGACTCACCAAGTCCCTTGCGGAGGCGGCATTATGTCTCCCTGCGAAGGTGTGACAAGAACTTAGCAGACGGCAAGAATTCAAAGCAGATATGCGAGAGGACGGAGCTTGTTATATGCCAGGATTCGGGTTTTACGGTCATTACCTTGCTAAGCTCATGGCATTAAGGTAGCCTTTCCGGCTATCACCTTCTCAAGTGCCAAAATACATTTGCAGGCGAACGCTCGTCGCGCTGTTGGCGTCCTGCCAACACGTACGAGCGAAGAAAGGGTGTGGAACGTACGGCCGCAGCCCGCAGACTGGGACCTTCGCGGCCGCTTGAGCCGCGCCGCAGAGTGCAAAAGGTTGGTACCATCAGTAGAAGATTGCGAGCCACACAATTCCAAGTTCGCGATATGACGGACAAGGTACCTGTTGGACGCCGACTACAGTACATGGTTCCAGCAAGCGGTTCGCCATCCCGTCTTCACGCCAGTGCTAGCGTGCCTGCGGCTGTTGGAAGAAACCTTCCGCTCTGGGATGCCGCCTCTACAGCCCGTCGCAGCTACTAAGACAAAAATGAAGAGAACAGTAGAGGACATGGAACTCAGGCTACTCCTTGAGCGGTTGGCTGAACCTGATCGTTCACCTTGGTGAACGGAGCTGCGAATGCGTACCTCTTCACACCCGCGCCGTAATCCTTACCGGGCACACGCTCTGCATGAGACATTAGCGAGCCGTTGGAAGACAAATTCCACGAGTTATGCGCACCGTGGTCAGGCGGGAAATTCTCTCGCCTGTCAATATAGTACCGCTTGCGCAGATCTGTACCGTCTGATACCATATGGTAGGTGGCGTACACGCTTGCTCTCGGCTTCGCAGTGTTGTTAGGACCAGACCGGTGCGCAAGATGGCTACCAAAGATAAGGAGATCGCCAGGTTGCAGCTCGACGGGCAGCCATCGTTGCTCCTGCTCCCACCTGTCGCTGATACGGCCACCGTCGGCAAGTTCCACCTTCATCTTGTGGCTGCCGGGCACTACCTCGACACAGCCGTTGGCGAGTGTCGCAGCATCGACAGCCACATTAGCGGTGGTATGCTCTATTTGACCGATGTGATCGTAGGCAGGGGCGTCAAGGTGTGCTTGGAAGCCGTTGCCACCTGCCTGCTTATAGTTGATCTTATCCTTGAAGAGAAGCATGTCATCTCTGGTAAGCTGTTTCAAGATCTGCCTCAGGCTTTCGCCATGGAGCAGATTTGAGAAGCCGTCGTGGTAGTCGGCAAAGTTCTCGGTCCTCATAAGCTGACGCTGTCCCGATGGTGTGATCTCATCGTAGGGCATCCATTTGCCATGCTCGCGCGGCAGATTCCTTACTTCGTCGGTCCATTGTTGGAGTGACGACGGGTCGACAAGTCCATGCTCATAGGCACTCAATACAAGATAGCCTTCGCAATCGAAATGCTGGACTTGTTCTTGCGAGAGTTGAATGGCTGCCATGGTGAGGTCTTCGCTGGCCCTTGTCAGCTTCCTGGACCGCCCCCTAAGTGGCCTAGACCCAAGCCACCTTTATACCAGGCCGGAATCGTGACGTTCCAAGATCGTGTTGTCATCCCCGTGATGGCTTGTGGAAGATCGTCACTTCAATCTACGGCCCGAGTTTCGGAGAGAAGCGCGTGAGCGGTCTTCCTCCGGATCTTTATCGGTGGCCAACCCGGATCGGCATGTCATCAATGTAGCGAGGAATTGCGACCTTCGATCGGCTTAGAGTCCGCGGAGCCGTTTCATCGACGGTGTGCCGTGTCGCAAACCGCATTCCTGGACGAACACTCTACAACCAAGCCATCTTTGAAGATGGCCATTAGCAACGAGAGCGCAGTGGAAGCGAACGCCCGCAAGACCGTTGCGGATCTGTTTGCCTTCATTGAAGCACAAGGCCACAAAGACTACCTAGGAGAACGTGTGTCCCAATTACAGCATTCGTTACAAGCAGCAACGCTCGCACAGCAGGCTGGTGCCGACGACGAGACAGTTCTTGGCGCTTTGCTCCACGACGTCGGTCGGTTCATCCCAGCCGCTGAGAAGATGGAGAGCATGATAGCGCCGGACGGAACGTACGTTGGCGAAGCAAGCCACGAAGTTGTAGGTGAGCGGTACCTAAGGCAGCTGGGCTTCAGCGACAAGGTCTGTCAACTTGTTGGCGCCCATGTAATGGCAAAGCGATATCTCACCGCAGTCGACACAGCCTACTATGATGGGCTCAGCTCGAGCAGTAAAACAACACTCAAGTTTCAGGTTCGCGAGAAGTCCGCCAGTACCCTGTTCCAAGTGTTAACGCTAACTTAGGGCGGCCCATTCGACGACCAGCAAGTTGCGGCTGCGCAGCAGGATCCACTGCTTGAAGATAAGCTCGCGGTGCGGAGGTGGGATGATCTTGCTAAGGATCGAACGATGCAAACACCACCATTATCGGCATTCGAAGAGATGGCTGTCCATTCTCTTATTCGAGCTCAGTGACTGACTCTGGCGTATTCCATTGGATGGAATGTGGCTTCATATCTGAGGTCCATTGCCCGTTCATAATCCGAGGACATAGTACCTGCGGCTGCTCCGGCATCCACAATCTGATGAGGACATCGCTCAGTGCAGCCATTTTCGAACGTGTTTGCCCCATGTCGTGGCAGGAACACCCACATCTCACATTTGTGGCGGTAATTGTGGAAACTGAGGATCTTGCTGGAAATTATTCATCATGTCCTGCGTTGAGAGGAAGTCGAATTCACCCATGAAAAAGTTATCAAACATCGGTCCTTGCCCGTTGCGCGATACATCGTACAAGCTGTCATCGAAAGTCGGATGGCTTAGAGTGACGTGTGCATTAGACGGGTACGGGCCACGGTAGTCTTGCGGACGACAACGCTCCAGCAGATTGCCGGCACCCCGTGCGACACTGACCAGCAGGTGGCGAGGATGCATGGTTGATGTAACGTGCTTCAGTACACGTACCACCTCGCCAACCAAGGACCGAATCTCCGTGGTATCCACACGAACCGAGGTTGCGTATTTGGTGGACACCTTTAGGACGAACACTGTGGCGAACGCGATCATGAGGTCGAAATAAGTCGGCAGACCATTCAGATGGCCTTGTATCTCGGGATCCTGGATCACGGTTCGCAGAATGGTCGTAGCAGACAGAATGGCGTTATTTGCTAATTCATCAATGTCCAAAGCTACGTCCGGCGCTTTGAAGCCAGGCTTTCCGATGCCTCTGAACGCCATTGAGTACAAGTATAGCTTGGCGAAGTGGTAGTGGAGATGAACACCTTTCCTGGGATAGTTTCCCACGTAGTCATTGCGCGTCAGGCGCTCTGACCAGTACGCCCGGATCTCGTCCAGCTTGATACCGAATCGGCGGATAGGATCGATCATGTCGGCTGTCAACGGTCTTTCAACATCGATACCGAATGTCTCGTATACCTCCGTCCCTACAGACCAGAACTTGACCTGACTCACGAGCCGTGCATCGTCCTCTACAGCATGCTCGCTATCCAAGAATGCGGAGGACGCTCTGATTGTGTCGTCCTGTCGAGTCATTGGCGGTCTTCCGTACGCGATCGAAAAGTGGTGGTCGCAAATATACACGAGATAGTACAGCCGGGTGCGCAGGTAGTGAGACCTGTCTCCGCTCAGCGTTTTGAAGATGCTCCGCTGGAGTTGGATCTCAGTAGCCATGCGCACGGCAGCGCCAACGCATGTCCATGAGATACCGCTAAGCCAGAACGCGCCCACTAAAAGACCGCGAACGTCGTCAACGTTATTGTGGCGGGAGAAAGTCTGCGCTGCGGCAATGCTAACGAATTCCTGATACAACCTTTCGAAGTCGCGAGCGGCGAGATGAAGCGCACTGACCGTACATATTCCAGCAAGCAGAAGCGGCGATGTTTTGCGCACCTGTCCGAGACTTCTGCGGTCACCCAGGATTCGATATAGGAAGTGGTCGAGACGGTTCTGGTAGAGATCGAGGTAAGCTTGTGCCTGCTCCACGGTCAGGACACCACGCTTGATGATGTCTTGGTCTTCCCGGTTTGGCTCAACGCCAGGCACGATCACTGGCGTCATCACCGAGCCTGGAATGGCTGCTGGTCCTGCATTGTCATCCATGACAATCTCGAAGTTGTGTGGAGTGTGCTTCTCAGCAAGCGGAGAAAGGCGAGACGAAGGGTGGCTCCTCGGGGGCTTAGCATCGTCCTCCTCGTCGTCCTCCATCTCGTACTCGAGTAATTCCGGCATAGATAAACGATCAGCGACCTTGTTCAGCGCACTCTCCAGAGCTTTGACTCGACTCTCAGTTTTAGTCTTCCAGTCTGCATCCGACTCGAGAATCATCTGCAGGCTTTTGTTGACAGTGCATGATAAGCCGCGCTTCTTGCATCGCACGCAAGGCGGACCGTCACCCATATTACATTTGATCTTCTGCTTGCGGCAGGCAACGCAAGCAGTGATCTTGCGAGTGATCTCTGGCGGCTTCTCGCCATACTCACGGAAGGCTGCGCCTGGCGACGCCTGTGCGCTCGCATGGTGGTGCATACTTTCCATTCTCCAGTCCTCACACGGTGGCGTCAGAAAGTCTCCAGGGGCCATCTCGGTTTGGTTCGCGGCTGCAAGCCGCCATCGAGGATGATGCCCCGGAACGACGGGTTGCTGACATGGGTCCGGCATTGGTTCCGTGGCGTTGGGTGGTTGACTCGGATGTGGAGGCCGACTAGCCTGAGCTGTACGCACAGACGGTTGCTCTCAGAACGAGCCGGAACGTCACTCCTTGCTATCTACGAGGATGATCGCGGCCTTCTGGCCGAACAACAGAAGAAGAAACTCTTGGACATTGTGCGTCATGTTGTGGACCAAGCAGATCTACGGGAGGACTACAAACCTACCACCACATACTGTGGCCATCGTCACAGCCCAGGGTCCTGTCGCCCACGGAATGCTCACCGACAATAGATCAGCTCTATCCCGCCGTGAAGTCCGCCGAGCGTTTATCCAGCCTCCTCATACGGGCCTTGGCCATTCTCTCTAGCCCACGCTACTTCCACCTGCATGTGATGCCGTCACGCTTTGTGGGCCAGTCGCCACCGGAGCCTGTACGGGGCCCCCAACAGCGAGGCCTGGCGCAGGCCCGATACCGACTCCGTTCGTTTGTGGAGGCGCCTGCGCCCCGCCCCCACCGGCGTGCCTGTGATCCAGCTCACTGTAGTCGAGCACAAATTCTCTCCGCTCTCGTCGCCAGTTTGGCGCATCGAAGAAGACATAAACTCCTCGCTCCACCCGCTCATTGACACGGACGGGCGCCGCGCCCACCGGCTGGTTCTGAGCCAGGTCGACAAGCGGTAGTGATCCCGATGAATTTGTTTCACGCGTGTCTTTCTGCAACCACTGCCGCAGCAGTCTGTGCCATCGCCAGTCTCGTGCTGTCAGTTCGATGCTGGCGAGCTCTTGCTCAATTGAGCGCGGGTACTGGAAGAAGATGGAAAACAGTGTCTCTGCGTACGGCGTCAGTCAAGAATGCATTCGTGTAGTCCAATGTTGACGTACCGTCACTGAAAGCACCCATGCGACTCTGCAGTGGAGGCACGTTGCTCACAGTGTAAGCGCTGGGTAAAGTGAAATCGGGCACGACGTGTCTCTCATGAAAGTCGAACTGGCTCCTGCCGCTACCGCTGCCCGCAAAGACGGAGAAGGTCGGGTAGATAGGGTCTGGGTTGTCCAACTCCATTCCTAACGCGCCAAGATCCTGGCCCATGAAGACCCCATTTCGCATCGCTGGTGGTAGACTTTCGTCCACCGGCTGACCTGCTTCTAGTTGCCGCCGTGCTTCGAAGCCCGCAAGCAACCCGGTAAGGCCATACTTTTCGCTTTCGGTCATGTCAGCGTATCTCTTCGTACTATTGCCTGCAGGCTGGCCATTCGGTGCGCTTAGTTGAGGCTGTAGAGACTGCGCCGACTGTGCAGACCCCATCGGCCCCTGTTGCAGTTGCTGCTGGAAGGCGCCGATACCCTCCGCAGTTCGCATTGGCAGTTGCTGCGATTGCTGTGGATGGAGATTCCGGGCTTGTGAGCTGACATCGGGAGAAGCTATGGTACTGTTAAAGCCGACGCTTTGCCCACTACCAGTGTCACCGTTCATCTGCCCCCCTAAAGGCGGAAAGTCTTCGCCAGTGGTGGCTCGTTCTCGGTCTGATGATGGCTGCTGTGACCTGGAGCCATCGTACTGCTCTGTAGACTGCTGTGAAGGTGCCGCCGAAGGAGCTCTCTGCTGCTGTTGAGATTGCGCCTGCGGCTGCTGTTGATGTGAGGCCGGTGCTTGTGCTTGTGGTAATTGCCGTAATGGGTTATTGTTCCATCCCGAAGCGGCACTACTTGAATTGGCCCGAGGTCCTCCGGAGAGAGAAGGGAAGTCGCTAAGAGAATCAATGTTAGCTTGCATCCTTTGTATAGCATACCAAGTCCAGCTGCGGAGAGATCTGCCTTCTGCCATAGAGCATCGTTTACGTAAGCAAGCGAACAATAACAGGCACGAGCGAGGCACGCACATGCGTGACAGGCAAGCTCGTGACCGTAGCATAAGCTGCCTATTGTTGCCAGTGAAGGATGCGGACTCACCTCATATCAATAGGCCCTTGACCGCTGCCACCACCCATGACCTGTGCAAAGCCACTGAGCGCTGGAGGCCGCGCAGCACCTCCCAGTCCGCCACCGAGACCCGCACCGAGCCCAAGGCCACCACCGCCCCATCCACTGCCACCTAGACCATTGCCAAGTGAAGGCTTGCTGGTGTTCTGCAGTCTTGGTGTCTGCCGTGCCTGTTGCTGAGTTGGCGCGTAAGTATTCATTGCGCAGTGCGCTGACGGTGTAGTCTCTGCACACTTTGAATCCTTGTCAGCGACTATCCTCGTGACAGGTTGATAGAAGTGTAGCGAGCTGTGAGCGACGGATTCATGCTAGTAGTCAAGCAGTCTAACAAGCCAACGTTCTAGTCGTGAGGTGAACGAGTGTTGTGAACGGATTCTCTTCCGGACTGAACATATCGTTGTCGTTACGCAACGAGCCCGGTAGATCACAAGATCGCACTTACCGTGTTACCACATAGTGCTTCCAGTGCATGCAGATGTCCTGCGTTCTTGCCTCAGTCTCCGGCTGCAAAAGGCTTTGAAAGATCTGTCTGTAAGGTAGGCTGGTGACAAGCAAAAGTAGCGGCGTGATATCGCGTGTTAGAGTGTGCAGGCACGGGGATGTATATTGGGGCCTCGACTTAACGATCACCAGAAGTACTGGCAGGTACACATCAAGTTGCTGCAGGTGCGCGCTGGCGTAATTCGGCCGCTGCAAGCCAACCCGCCGATCCGCCTCCACGAGCCAAGTCCCCCGCCATAGGGCTGACTAGCGATGTGAAGATGGCACGTGATGATCAGAAAGACTGTCAATGGTGGTCAGGCGCGGACGGACGACTTTGCAAACGTATGTGCAAGAGTAAGAGACGCTATGGAAAGTGAATGCCGTGCGCGCGCTTGCTACAATCGCTCAAGACCCGCGGCCGGACAGTGTCATGCTCCACTCTCTTTAGCCTCCATCCGCCGTCTGGCCTGCAGAATCATCTCGTCTCGTCTTTTCTTCAGGCCTTCCGCTCTCGCAGCCTTGTCAGAGCTCCAAGCGCTGCGCTTCTGCTCTTCGCTCAGCTCCGCTTCCTTGCCTTTCCCGCCGACCCGACCCTGCAGTCCATATCGAGTAATCAGGTCTTCGTTCCTCGTGCCGTCCTTTCTGGTACCCGCACTGACCCCCACAGCCGGTGCCTGCTGATTCGGACTTGGTAAATGCGGTTGGTACGAAGGCGGCGGGTTGTCAAGCCCTTGTCCGCTCAGCACTCTCTCGGTAGTAGCGCCCACAGACTGGCCGTTTCTATGCAGGTCCCAGGCGATCGTTCTTCGGTCGAGCTGTGGGAACATTGCGGCTACTTGCTCGACTTTGGTAAGGTCAACTTGCTGTCCTCTCCGTGACGATGAGCTTGCATTGTTGCCGGGCGCGGAAGGCTTGCTCATGAACCAGCGGATGGCGAAGAACCCAACGAGAGCAACCGCGAGGATCTGAGGAATGTTTATGGACGAGAGAGAGGATTCCGCCATTGCTGAAGGCTTCGTGAGGAGTGCGCCCAGGATCACTTTCTTTATACGCTCCGATAGGTGAGTGAGACGCTGGCGCCTGTTTACGGCGTTCGAAAGACGATCCAGCTTGTGACTTAGACAGTGATGAGAGCGCACAGATGATGTTGCGCTCAATTATGCACACTGTTGTTCGGAAAGTCCTGGTTTCGCCAGCGTAGGATATACATGTATGATGCAGATGAAACTGATAATCACAGTCTCACAAACTACCTCTAAAGCCGCGGCTTGTGGCGGGAAGCTGCTTATGTAACGCATGCGTGCGCCGAAAGCATCACTTATCAAGATGCACGTGTTTGGACTTCACGACCAACGACTTTCCACCAACTAAATTCTAAAGACTGCGCAAATCTGACATCCCTGGCACAGCGACCATGGCGAACGGGTAAGATATAGCTTTTTTAGGCTCGCTTGAACATGCGCTGACTCGTCAACCACAGCTGGTCCCTCCTCATCTCGATCATCTTCATCGTTGTCTTCTCCATCGTATCCTGGTTCGCGTCGCCCAAGGGAGAAACTCAGACGGTCTGGAGAAGCACGCTCGTGCTAAGCGCTTGGGCCTGCTGGTTGATGTGGGGTGCGTATAAAGTATCTCTTCATGGCGTGGAATACGTTTGCTTATCTGTACGGCAGCAATAACCTTCCTCGCACAATGGCATCCGCTCATCACCCCTCAACGAGCGGACTTGCGGCCTGAGTATGTCAACGGACCGGTGAAGAGCAATGCTGCAATGTTGTTTTGAGCGCGTGACGATGCATGGGAGGGGCGTTTTGGTATGGGATGAGGCGTTAGAGCAGCTCTACAGGACAGCGTGGCGTGCTTCGCTTCACGATAACTCCTGTATAGCACATGATGACCAGAAAAGCATCACCGTCTACTGGTTTGCCACTCCCATTCGTGGCGACCGAGCGTTGTCAGCTACAAGCAGATACATTCCGTACCCCCATCACCCCAGCCGAGCATTCCCCATGACGCTTCTCCACAGCTCGATCAGATCGCCGGTCTCCACCACGCCTGCCGCAGCCGCACCACCATCGATGCCAACCGCCCGGAGAATAGCCCATCCAACTGCAGCTCGACAAACAGCACCAACAGCGCAGAGTAATGCCGCGGTGATGTACCCACAGCCCAGCAAAATTTCTAGCGCTGCTACATTGTTGATGATGACCGCCCAGCTTACTGCTGAGGCGCTGCTTGGTAGGTCGTACTGCCAGATGAGCAGCAGCAGAGGGAACAGTTTCGTGAACGAGCTCACCAGCAGCGCTGTGCTTATCAAGGCCGGACGAGGGTAGTACGGGATTGGTAGGAGTTTGCGCAGCGAGGACGGCAGACGTAGGGAAAGCAGGACCCGGAGAGGTAAGTGGAAGGATACCGTCTCGAGCGTGCACAGGGCGAGGAAGAAGAGGTACTGGAGCAGTATTGGCTGCGTTGTCAGCAAGCTTCCGCTCGAGCCTGCTGCACCGACTGCACTAGTACTGTTTCCGTACGAAGCTGTCTCATTTGTCCATGACGATGGAGGCAGTGGCAGTGGAGGAGGTGGCGAGAGCGGCAGGGACGGAACCGCTGAGGTTGCCTTTTCTATCCGCGCCCATGTCAGGTAGACGTCGAACAGTAAAAGGAGCACGGCGAAACGGATGATCGATGAGTCGAAGCGGTCATCTTCGCGATCCCAGTGATTGAAGAGGAGATGGCGGTAGACCTACCTTTCCCATCAGCCCAGTTGATGTAGCTGAGCTGTGTTCCCTAAGGCAGCTATGGTCACTATAGTGATAGGCATACTTGCGGTTTGATCAAGACAAGGTCAATGAAGAGGACTACAAAGTCATGCTCAACGTACTTGTCCGCGAACCGCTTGCAACGGGGACATTGCGTGAGCCGGACACCCTTGCCAAGCGCTTTATCGTCGGCTTTGCTGTAGGTTGTGTAGAGATTGGAGACGGGGTAGCGGCAGTGGATGCAGATGGGCATCTCTGTTCAGATTCTCGTGATGGTTGTGGCCTTGCGAAGCCTAGAACGAGTCCGAGCAGACAGATATACACATATCGTACCGACGCCCGCTTCAGTCGACCGTACAACGGCGGTGACGTAACACCTCGGCGCGAGTTCATGTGCTCAAGCTCGCGAGGTCAACAGTGTCGAACAAAAACGTCAGGTGATCATATCGCCGTAAGAACTTCACTTTCACATTGTTGCGATCATACAGACAGCTTCGAATCGTCAAGAACTTTTGTCTCCGGTTAAAAACCTATCGTCACCATGCCAGCCCAACAATCAGCCGAATTCAAGAAGGCTGCTGAAGACAGCCGCAAGCTTAAGGCGAAGCCTACCGACAACGAACTGCTAGAGGCATGGCGCATCAAATAATCCAATCTCAAAAATGCTGTGCTGACATGCTCATCCGACAACAAGCTCTACGGCTTGTTCAAGCAGGGTACTCAAGATCCCCCATTCGAGCAGTCAAAAGCACCCGGCATGTTTGAGTTGAAGGTGCGTCCGAAACTTGCATGGAATCGCATTGACGCTTCTCCTTCGAAACTGACTTTGCTGTAGGAGAAAGCGAAGCGTGGCGCATGGGAGAAGGTGCACAAGGAAGGAGTCACTGCCGCAAATGCTCAGAAGAAGTACGTTGCGCTCGTGGAGAGCTTGAAGAAGAAGTACGGACACAATTGATAGGCGACTGCATTATCCGCGGTGCTAGCGTTTATGGTTGGATGAACGGGAAAGATGCCAATATCAATGCGAATTTCCCCATGCAACCCTCTACGTCGCAGCGTCTGCTACTGACGGTGCGATTTAATTTGTGAAGGTTGTGCCATTCCTCCGAGCCACCGGGTAAGCTAACGGCCCCAAACCAGATATACTAGTCGGGTTGCCATGTTACTCGGCGCCCGTAAGAGACTCCACGGTCACAGAACTCCGGGAAGCTTCTTTAGAGTGGTCAGCTATCGGAGTATTTGCAGGATCGTTAAGTGAGTAATCATACTGGGATGGCCCGTCTTCTCATGGCAGCCACCAGAAACTCGCCGCCCCGGTTGCCTATAGCTCAAAACCGAGCTTGCACCGACTTACTGCATCTGCCTCTTCAGTTCTGAGCGGCTTGACAATTCCACGTACTTCAGAGGAGAGACGAGGCTATGCATAGGGATCCAGTACAGCTCATTGCCGACAAAGGCAAGTGCTCACTGGTAATGGCCCGGAAAGCCTTGTAGGCATATATATAAGCAGTGTTAGCGACGCCTATCAGCTGCTTGGCGTGCCAGTCAACATGCTGCACAACCGCGCAAGGGCTACCTATGCTTGCATGCCGGTGGCTATGACAAGCTCTGTTATGATTCGGAAAGGGAGCATAGCACACGAGCTGCGGTAACACCCGCAGGACGGCGTGAGCGCAAAGTCAGAAGCGAAAGCCGAGTGCGGTACATGCGGTTCAACCACTTCTCCACTGACGCGGAAAGTAAGTTATAAGTTGCCGCAAGAAGGCACTGAACTTGAGACGAAGCGTCCTGGAAAGAGGGCTTGACCGGTCAACAGTGAGATGCTCTTACAGGGGCAGCCGAGCGGCACAGCGCTTTGCCACACCATGGAGCATTGTCCCTAGCCATGCGGGCCAGTACGGAGATTTCACTGGACATGCAGAGGGAAAGAAATTGGCAGTCAAGCCTCGTCTTTAGCCATGACGGCACAGACTCAGCGACACCTTCTGCGGATAATGGTTTTCATTTGCGATGAGATAGCTAGTGCGCCATCACGCCGAGGGTATGCTGCGCAAATTGGTCGTCGAATGGCAGGCATGTGCCATGCGCAACGGCACCGTGGAAGGTAGGTTGATTACAAGCAGTCTAGGTGCGCGGGGGGCGGTCGTTGAAGTTGCGACGCGGGCGATCTGTGACCTGCGGTTGTTGTACCGCAACGACGTTGACAGCAATGCTGTCGAACTGTATGCCCACTATGTCAGTACCGCCCATTGCTGCCACTGGGAAGATGTGGTACTCACGCCCATAGACTTCAGCAGATCCTTGGTCTCCTGGTCGACATCCAGCATGCCGCTCTCTGAGTTCTGAGTGAAGTCAAGTGCCGAGACTTCTGGCACAAATTGATCCTTGCGTTCACGCTCCTCTTCTTGCAGCTTGAAGGAAATGCCGCGCACGGGACCTCGTTGAATACGCTTCATCAAATGTGTAGTGTAGCCGGCAATCTACAGTACCATCAGCATCAGTTATCTCAAGCTGGTGATCGGCCTTAGGATAGGCATACCTTGTTGCGTAACCGCTTGCTGGCAATCACAGCGATTTCATCGCAAATGCGCTTGTTGGTCTCGAAGTCAAGGGTGAGCCTTGGGTAATAACGCTCAATGATGACCTTGGCCGACTTCTTCACCGTCTTCGTCCTGACGCGACCCATGTTGGCGGTTGTGTACAGTGGGTTGGAAAGATGGTGTCGGCGGTGGAATGCTTAATGTCTCTCTCAGCGGGCCAACAAATTCAGAGTGGTGCATGCCAAGACAAGCAAAGGCGGAGACGGAAAAGTCCGGCTTCCAGTCGTTGATCTGTGCGCTGAAATCTGATTGAGGCTGATGAGCAGAAGCTGTACAAGAACGTCACATTGCAATGCTGGGTATCTAAGGGCACTCCATCTACCAGAATCCGAGACGCCTCGAGAGCACCGACTTCGACTATGCCACCCGGTTCCACGTGCCTCACGCTAAGCTTCACTTCAAATCCTGCGGTCCCAATACCTGAACCGTACTTGTGCCGTCCATGAACCGCGTTCTGAAGATGCGATTTGCGTTGCCAAACATGCCGTCCTTCAAGCTGACAACAATGAACTGCGAGCCCTTGAATCGTGTCCGGATCAGACGGCCAATATTCTGAGTATGCGACAAGTCAAGCGCAGCATCTACCTCATCCAAGATGTACATCGGAGCCGGCGAGTACTGCAGCAGCGAGAGGATCAAGCTCAGAGCGATGAGTGACCTGCGAACCTTATCAGTGAACTTGTACGTGCTTGGAGTATGAAGGTACGCACCTTTGCCCGCCTGAAAGCTCGGTCAGACTCTCCTTCCACACCTTGCCCAAGCACACCTTCACCTCCAAACCTTTCCCGATATTTTTCTTGCCGTCTACCTCCACGGGCTCCAACTTCGCTGTGTTGCCCGGCAGCAGATCGTTGAAGATGAGCCCAAAGTCCTCGTTCACCTTCCTCCAGGTCTTTTCCAATGCCGTCTTCTTATACTCATCAAGGCTTCCGATCGTCTCTTCAATCTTTTTCTTGTCTTTGGTTACAGTCCGCATCATCTGCTTCAGGCTCGCTTCCTTCTTCTCTACGCTGTCGATGGTGGCCATAACTGCAGGGTTGATTTTCTTCTTCATGTCGTGGAAGCGTTCAGTCACGGTCTTGAGGTTTGACTTGCTTTCGGCCATGTTGTGGGAGCCGAAGTCGTACGGCGTATTGGCCTTGCCGAAAGACAGAGCTTCCTCGTGGATCCAGTCGTGCTCCTTCTCCATCGTAGAGAGGGTTTGCTGAGCGATCTGCTGTTGCTTTGCGAAATTGTCTACGGCGTGGCCGAGCTTTTGCGCTTCAAGCTTCTCGTCCGCGATTTGTTGCGCCTTTCGCTTCGAGGCACGCTCGAGGTCCGCAATCTCCTCGTCAAACCCGGACAACTTCGCTCGCTCGTCATCCAGCGCCGCTTGAGCTTCGTCATGCGCACCTCGTGCTCGCTTCTGCTCCGCCTCAAGGCCCATTAACTCCGAGTTGTGACCCTCAAGTGTGGTCTCCGCGTCTTGCGACTCTTCCTGCGCGGCAGCAAGATCCGAGCCAGTCTGCTCCGCGTCGAGCAGAGCTTCTCGCATCTCCTGCTGCAAGGGTCTGATGGCGGCTTGGGCTTTTGACAAAGCCTTCTTTAACTTGTCGAGATCCTTCTGCAACTGGTCGAGCTTGCCGGACTTGTTCGACGAGAAGTCCTTCATGTCCTTCGCAATCCGGTTGGCTTCCGATACGGCTTCTTTCCGCCTTACTTCAGCTTCTTGGATGTTAGTCTCAAGTGCTGCCATGGTCTCCTTCATCTCCTGCACGCTTGCAATGATGCTGGACGAAGAGTTTGATGCGATCTGTAACTCCGCGAGTTGGATCTCGTGCGCCTTTAGGTCAAGTTCTTGCTTGATCTGCCGCGCCGACTTGAGCTTCTGGGCGTCTTTCGCAATGGCTCGTTCAAGCTTGGCTAGCTTCTCCTCCTCCTGACCGAGCCCCTGCGTAACGGCATTGAGCTTCTGGAGTGTTAAGAGCACGCCAGTGCCTTGTGCGGCGGATCCACCGGACAATGTGCCGGCTGGATCGTAGACATCCCCATCGAGCGTGACACTCTTGAGCCTTATGGATGGATCAAAGGTCACCTTTTTCGCCGTTGCCGCGTCGGCAGCCACCAAGGTGTTGCCGAATACGAATTCCATGGCTCTCTCGACCTCGTGGTCAAACCCAACCAGCGTGAGTGCAAGATTAACTTTGCCTGGCGCCAGTCTCTGGGCAGCAGCCACCTTGTCCGCTGGCGCTCTCGACGCGGCAATCCTATCAAGCGGGACGATTGTCACTCGTCTGCGGAGCTTGCCGTTTTGCAATAGCTGTGTGCCCGTCTCCGCAGAGTCGACCACAACATTGTACAGCCTACCACCGGCGCAGATTTCAAGCGCCGTGCCAGCCTCGGAATGCTGCTCTGGCAGGTTGAACAGCTGCGCTACAAGGCCTTTGACTCGCCGCCGATCGAAGTCCGGAGATGGGTCGGAGTACGAGAAGTCCAGCCCTGCGATTCTCCGCCTCAGCGCCTCCGCCTCGCTCTGTAACGCGCGAATGCGCTTCTCAAGCTGCGCCTTCTCCGCTTGTTGCAGCTCCTCTCGGCCAGGATCGAAGCCCAACTTCTTCAGCTCGTCTTCAAGCTTCGCTGCTTGCTTTCGAAGGAGTTGCAGGTCGCCGAGTAGCGACGCGTTCTCTTTCTCTGCCTTCTTCGCTCGAGGCTCATCTTCCTTGATGCGCGCTTCAAGATGGCTGATCTTGAGCTTAGCTTGTTCGATCTCCGTCCCAGTTTTGGTCGCCGCGTCTCGTGCTGCCGTCAGCTGTCCGGCATAGCCGCCGTCGGAGCCTGCGTTCGAGGAGATGCCGGTCTGTAGCGTGTGGAGGAGCTCTTCCTTTTTCTCAGCCTCAGCCTTTTGCTCCTCCACACCCCTATTTGATGCTTCGAAGCGCTCTTGCAGCTGCCGGTGTAACTCTGCCTTCTTCTTCAGCCGCCTCTCAAGCTCCTTCGCGCTTGACTGCGCCTTCTTCAAACGTTCTTGTTCTTCTGTCATTGCAACCTTTTTCAAGTCCAAGACTGTCGCTAGGCGCACAAGCTCATGCGAGTGCTCTTTGACGGCCTCTTCCAGCTTGCCAAACTTACCGCCTTTGCGAAGCTCCTTGTCCTTCTTTGCACGTACGTTTTGCATATCTTCTTCGAGTACGCCAATCTCACGCTCCAGCTTCTCCTTGCTCTCTTCGATCTCCGCTGCGCGCCCCCTCTTCGCTGCCAGATCTTGCACGCTCTGCTGCAGTTTCTGCTTGCTCTTCACGTAGTCGTACGCAACCACTAACCTCGTCAACCGCTCGAGATCCGACTGCGTACTCTGGAACTCCAAGAACGCTCGTTTTTCGTTTCGTAGCTTGTCCAGCTTCGGCTCGATTTCTTCCTTCAGCAGGCCCTCGAGCTCTTCCACCTTGGCCTGCTTCTTGGCCATCGTCCGCAGCGCCTTCTCCCGCCGGTCTTCGAACATACGCGTGCCTGCCGCTTCCTCGACCATGCCAAGGATCTCAGTGCTCTTCATGTTCAGCACCTTTGTAATGCGACCTTGCATGATCAAGAAGTTTGGGTTGTTGATGTTCAACTGGACGCTCTGAAAGAGATTCTGCACTGTCTGCTGTTGCGCTCGATGCCCATTGATCAGATACTTGCTCATACCGCCCAGCACGATCTGCCTTGTCACGCTGATGCTCGCGTAATCCTCGAAGCCAATTGGCGACTTGGGCTTGTCACTGTTGTCGAACACAAGAGTGACCGAGGCCTTGGTGACGCCGGCCTGGCCACGCTTGTAGATGAGGTCGCTGGCGCCGCCATTGGCACGCAAGAGCTCGAAGCGCCCGATACCAAGACAAAAGCAGATGGCGTCGAGGATGTTGGATTTGCCGGAGCCATTCAACCCGGTGATGGCGTTGAAAGTTGGATCCCAGCCCGAGATGACGGTTCGAACAGCGTAGGACTTGAAGCCGTCGATGATAAGCTCGGTAATGCGCATCTTTATTCTACTGCGCCGTTCTCAATTGTCCATAAGACGCATGCGTTGTCGTAAGCTAGAGCTTCATACAGTCTGTTTATTCGACCGTTGTTTACTTCGAAAACTAGCGCCGGGATCAGCCCGTCTCGCGCTTTCACACGATGTCACGCGATTGACCCACCAGCGACTATCTCCTCCACCACCTTTCAGTAGCGTGCGAACAACAGGCGTACAGGGTGCAAGCAATGCTCGTGTCTTGTGTATCATACGAAGGTCATTACGTGCACCGCGCAGCAACACAATCAGAGCGCTGCACACCCAGACAGTTGTCGCGGGCATTTCCGATAGCGGCTGCAGGGTGGGTCACTTTTTGCAGACTTGAACATTCACTTGTACTCTCCTGCCTATCCCGACGCATTTGTGGCTGAGCCCAATAAGGGTGAAGATGAAATGATGGTCTACTCTATTCCGCTATGAGCTTCGAAGCCTATTGCTGTTGTTGATCCTTTTTCTTACTATGGAAAATGACTACCTATATGTGGGCGTCTGGAAAGGCAAGCGTATCCGGGAGTCATAAGCGCATTGTTTCTACGTTGAAACGACAACATGCCTCGAGTACAGCAGCCGTGGTCTCACCAACGATCGGGAAACCGGTGAGGTCTCAGGATGAGCATTCCACACAGCGTGAACTGTTTATGGACGTCCTAAGCGCGAATGCAACGAAGCGTGATGCCAAGCAATATCTCTCCCGCTTTAAACGGGTCAAGACACCTCATACAGGCAAAACAGAAGGTGCGAACAGTTCGGTCGAGGAGCCATCTATCCTGCGGCGCCAGCAGGCAAGCCTTGATCGCTTAGGCGTCAACCTCGGAGGTCTTTACGCCCCAGCTCGTGCCATTGCAGAGACTCCGGTCTTTGAGCGCAGCGAAAAGCTGAGGCAGAATACTGTGCCTAATCAGCAAGCATTGCACGTTGCCATTGTCTGTTTGAGAGCACCACAGACGTTGAGTGACCCTGTTCTGGATGGGGTAGCTACTACGCTTTCGCAGCTTGTTAAGCTTGACACCAGAATTGTTCTAGTCCTTGAGCTTGGCAGCGAAGGCACATATATGGGCGCACGAGAGCAGAGAAAGACCCTTGCAGCGCAAGCCGAGCGTCTGCTGGCCGCTATCAAGAAGCACAGCCGCGAGGCTTCCCGCTTTGTGACCGGCGCGCTGGAGACGACCGAAAAAGGTTCGACAAAGCTGGTCTTACCACAATTGATCATGGAGCCTCTGAAGCGCGGTGTAATTCCAATTGTACCGGGTTTGGCTCACACTCCAAGCGGACAACTTACCAAAGTGGACGTGGCGGACGTTATGGCTGCATTGACCGAAGGTATAGCTGGTGGGAAAGGTGCTGGTCACACCGAGGGTCGCCAGGCTGACACTGAAGCCTCAATTGACCGCATCATTCTTCTCGATGCCGCAGGCGGAGTGCCGAGCAAGGTTCGTAGCGATAATGCTCATGTATTCATCAACCTCGAGCAGGAGTACAATGACATTCAGAAGGAGCTCGCGGATTACGAAACTTGGGCGGATGGCATCAGCAGTCCTAACATGTATGATCAGCACAAGGCGAACTTGCGCATGCTGAAGAGGTGCCTTGCCATGCTGCCATCTGCGTCCTCGGCGCTGATCATCTCTCCTCACGAGGCTGCCGCCTCGTCGCAGGCTACTGACGCAGCAGAAGCTGCCATTGGTGCCGGCACACGGCGCCAGAAGAATACGCTCATCCACAATTTATTGACCAACAAGCCTATGGTTTCTTCATCGCTTCCTACCGCGCGGCTCACCACAACCGCTGGAATTGCTGGTGAGGGCGCCCCAGCCGCACCTACAGCAGCAACACTCGTAAAGACTGGCATGCCAGTTGCGATCATACCAGCAGCCGATCGTGTTGATGGGTGGACAGCGCCACCTCATGGCCATTCATCCTTCGAGCTAGATCGAGACCCCAGGGTTGACTTTCCTCGTCTAGTACATCTGATAGAAGATTCTTTCCGGCGCAGACTAAATGTCAAGCACTATATTGATCGCGTTCGGCAACGCACAGCAGGCCTTATTGTAGCAGGGGAGTACGAAGGCGGCGCCATCTTCACGTGGGAACGACCACCAGCGTCCTCCACAGGGCAGCGTCTAGTGCCTTACTTGGACAAGTTTGCAGTCCTGCAAACATCGCAGGGATCATCCGGCGTTGCAGATATACTGTTCCAGTCCATGGTTCGAACTTGCTTTCCGAACGGAGTATGCTGGCGAAGTCGAGATAACAATCCCGTTAACAAATGGTACTTTGAGCGTGCAGCAGGTAGCTGGAAAATTCCAGGAAGTGGCTGGACAATGTTCTGGACAGGGGAAGGTGTCGTCGACGACAAACAGAGGTGGCAGGATTATGTAGGGGTGTGTAAAAGTGTCGTTCCGAGCTGGGCAGATGGGAAGAGGCCAGACTGATGGAATGCTGCGCCAACGCTGTGAGACACTGAGCGCTCTACGCCTTGTCAACAGTTCTTTCGATTCAACATCAAGTGCTCATGCTTGCAGCGTACGAGGCATTTCAGGTCAATTGCGGTGCCACGAGGCGGAAGAGCGTGAGCAATGGAAAGTGGACGTGATGGAGCAAACAGCCCCGTCTCGCGGTTGGTCCGGGGTTGCTCCTTCTAGATTCGCCAGTACTTCCCCATGTGGGAAAGCCGGGCTGTTGAAACGAGTTGCAAGAAAGCCCCGCCAATCGAAGCTCGACCCCTCATGCACGAGTCCACCGCTAGGAGATCAGCCGCCATCGGCTCGTTGAATAATCTGTGTGGCTTAACAGCGGACAAATTGTCGTTCGGTAGGAGAATACGATTTCCTTCTTCATTTGACGACCACGACTTGTCGCGTACGGGCAGAGATAAAGTCACCAACCGTTCAAGCTTGACGTTGAGTTCTGTGCCATACTCAGCGATAATACAACCATCAACGCAAACGGTTAACTCGGCGACAGTGGGATACAACTCTAGCCAGAACTAGTTCTCCAGTCGGAGTCAGCACAAGATGGCAACAAATGGCTCGCAAGGCGGCGGGCTTCGCATCGCTATGGGCGCCGACGATGCTGGATGCGGCTACAAGAACAAGATCAAGGCCGATCTCGAGGCCGACCCTCGAGTCGCCAAAGTCATCGATGTCGGCGTCAACGATAGCTCGGACAAGACTGCATACCCTCACCCTGCGGTAGACGCGGCCAAGCTCATAAAGAACGGTGAGGTCGACCGCGCATTGTTGATTTGCGGCACCGGACTCGGTGTTGCCATCAGCGCGAACAAGGTACCAGGTATCAGAGCTGTGACGGCTCATGACAGCTTCAGCGTTGAGCGGGCGATCTTAAGCAATGATGCGCAAGTACTTTGCATGGGCGAGCGCGTGGTTGGCATTGAGCTTGCCAGAAGGTTGGCAAAGGAGTGGGTAGGGTACAAGTTTGACCCTAATAGCGCGAGCGCGAAGAAAGTGGAGGCGATCATGGAGCACGAGAAGCAGAACTACGCATCGTAAGATCGGAAGGAAACGCTAATCGTGCTTGGCAATAAACGACTCTACACAATTCACAGCTGGCTTGGGAATATACAGCTACTATTGGTGTCTCGGCCTACAGTTGATGCCCAGTCTTCTTTTGCGCCTTCTTCCAACTCTCCGTAGCCTGGCAGTGTTTAAGGTAGGCTTCCACTTTCTTCCAATGCTTGCCCTTCGTGCCCAGTTCTCTGGCAAACATGAAGTCCACACTAAACTCCATCATGGTGTCTGCAGCCGTCACCGTGTCGCCAACTAAGAATTTGCCATTGCTCTTACCAAGCTCGGCTTCCAGATAATCCAAGTCTTTCTCTGGGTTGACGCTGATTTTCTCTTCGGACTTCGCAACGTCCCCACCCACTTGAAACCAGCGGCAGTATAGCACGGCAAGGCCATGCAGCATAAAGGTGGCCTCGGCAGCATGGACCCATTGCAGCACGGCGTATCGCTTAGAATCGCCTGCCGCAGGAAGCAGGCGATGTTGCTTGTCGTATGTATCGCAGATATATCTTTAGCGACTTAGTCGCAATGGGCAGTGCCGAATATAGTGCTCTCGCTTACTCTGTGATGTTGCCGCTCTCGTAGAGCATGACATCGCCATCCCTCATTGCCGGGAACTTGCCAAGCCCGCCGGCTTCGTCCTTGAGCCATTGCGGTGCCTTTTGGTTGTCTCTATTCGCAAATTTGACCTCGTAGTTAAGTCCAAGCTCCTCAAGCAGCCATGCAATTCGGATTGACCGTGACGCTTGCAGGAAGTAGAGAGTGATCTGAGGCATGACTAAACAGACGTACATTCACAAACAGGGAACGAAAAGCGAGGGAAGATGCAGAGACTCGGAGAGGTTTCCCGTTTTTGTCACTTACATTCATGTAGCCAGCTTATTCCCAGAGCGTCGGTCAAGGTAAGGTTTCGAACCATGAAGTCCCGGCCGCCCCGGCCATCAATGAGTGTCAGAGTTGGCGACACTCCTCCCACGCGCCTTCAATGCTCCATCGTAAGTTCGTGAATCCTCATGTCGCGCAATGCTGTCATTTCGATGGACGCAAAGAGTAGAGGGTCCTTCGCAAACAGAGGTCTGGCATGCGTAGGTCGCGAGAGCCGCTGCGCGTGCCAGTAACGGCAACCTCGTGCGTTGAAAGGAACAGTGTTTGAAGATGCCAAAAGGATGCGTGAACTGGAAGGATTGCATCTGTAGCTATACGGACGATAAGACGCCGATTACTGATCGCCTCTGACATCTTTATCGGCAGAGGCGCACGGAGCGCCCCTATGTTTTTCATGGGAACTCCATCTTGGACAGTCGAAACCACTCCCACAGACTTCCCATTACCTGCTTCGTTGGTTCATGGACGAATGTGATAACAGTCAATGGGATGAGTGTTAAACGCTAACGGCGTCAGTTTCTCATCTCAAAACCTGACAGCTGTGCCTGCAGCAACAAAACTTGCAGGTGTTGTTTGGCGTCCTACTTCGCTCTACAACTATCGAGCACTCTATCCGACTGCTAGCACTGGAAGCTTGTAGAACGATAGTCCCAACAACATCATGCATTGGTGCGGGGTTGTGACGAGCTCAGGGTGTCAAGATCAAACCACTTCCTTTAATAGGACTAAGTACAACCTTTAGGGATCCGTAACCTGATATCGCTAGCCAGAGATACGCCGTCACGAGACAGCCATGGGCATACAAGAGACGTACCGACCGGCTTTTGACACTCCACCTGGTGCGCATCTCGCAGGCATCTCCATCTCTAGCCTCAAGCTGCCAACCCCTTATGTCTCCTACGGTCTGCCCTACCAAGAGGCTGCTGCAAAACATATCAGAAGTACTCTCCATGTATTGCGAGTGTACGTTGTATCTTCGACATCCCTGGCTGTGAGCACGGATCGGCTTGATCGACTAGTTACCGCTGTCGGTGAAGACGCGATTTGTGGCATTACCAAAGGCATAACGCCGCATACGCCGTTCGCGGAGATTCTTGAGATCACGGCGAAGTGTCGGGAGAATAGCGCTGATTGCCTGTTGGCACTCGGGGCTGGATCGATCACAGATGGATGCAAGATTGTGGCACTCGTATGCGATTCGTAGGCGAGCATTCTTACTTGGACGCATAGTAATTGACGGGCTGATTAGTACCTCGCAAACGATATTGATAGCATGGAGGAGCTGGCGAAGTATGCTGTGGGGGGCGAAGACTGCCCTAAGTCCGTCAAAGAGCCATCGGTGCCGTTGATCACTATTCCGACAACTCTATCCGGCGGAGAGGTTGGTCTCGTAGTCATGGGCTGCTATGATCTTGCAGATACTGATGCTTCGGTCTGCTAGTACTTTAGTCTTGCAGGAGGCACTGATGATTCCACGCACCACAAGCATGGCTTCCTGCGCTCTGGGATGGGGGTGAAGCTCATCATACTGGATCCGGACCTTTGCACGACTACACCAGCATATCACTGGCTGAGTACTGGAGTACGTACTGTATTGATCACTGTGTGGAGGCCTTATGCTCTTTGCACAGCACACAGCAGGCTGACGCAAACGCTGAACAAGGCCTGCGGCTCCTCGTTCCAGGCCTACTGAGGACGAAAGGGCACCCGGGCGATCTTGATGCGAGGCGCAAGTGTCAACAAGGTGTTAACCTAGCTATGGGCAGTATCCGTGCTGGTGTGCCCATCGGCGGTAGTCATGCGATTGGACATCAACTCGGTAAGCTGAATCATATCCTGACTACGTAGGAGACCTGAAACCTAATTCATAAGGACCACTCGGTGTGCCGCACGGCGTTACGAGCTGTATCATGTGTCCAGCGGTTATGAAATATAACATGCAGCACGGCCGGAACAACCCTGACATTGCGCGACGGCAGGAGCATATTCGGGATGTACTGTGGGCTGAGCCCGAAGTCACCGCTGCACTGCAGGCGGCCGGTTTGAGGCAAGACTCGGCAGACCTGGGCGACGTGCTCGACGCCGTGATTCGCGCTCTTGCATTGCCACGTAGTCTGAGGGAGCTGAATGTCTCCCCTCAGATCATACCGTCGCTTTCCGAAGGGACGCTGGAAGAATATGGGCCGCAACTAATCCCATACCTCTGCTTAAGGCGGAGCAAGTGACTGCTATACTCAGAACTGTGGCCTGAAGTCGTTCTGGACCACTTTCAGCGGCCCGGCGATCAGTTAGCACAAGTGATCAAGAAGAAGCACCATCACCAAAGACATCTCGCGTACGGAGTCTTCCACCCGATCGATCAGAAGATATAGTACTAACGTACATACAATACTTGAATACGTTCGATGAATACAGCTGGTCCGCTGGCGCTACCGCGAACGCCGAATATTCACTCCCATTGCCACCTCCCAGCAACCAGTTGGTTTCGCTAAGTAGCTTTAGGCGTCGCCGGCGCCCATGCGCTCCTCCTTCATTTTCTGCCTCTCGCTTGCACCCTTGATGATGTGAGAGATGTCGAAGACTACTGTGTGTCAGCAGTAGGCAGCATTGCAAGCAGACGCAACACCTACCTGGGATTTGGAAGGGGAAGTCGAGTGCTGCCAGCATGATGGCTGCAAAAATCCACCAACCGAGCAGGTCAACGACGAACGTCAATGCGCCAGCGACAACGGTCAACTGGGCCCCAAGGGCCATGTTCCCCTTCGCAATCTGCCAGTATGCGCCAGCGAGGCAACCAAAAGCGGGCACCAAGAACGCGAAGATAAGAAGGAAGATGACGTTCGTGCGAAGGGCGCAGATCATGTAGATGAAGCAAAGGACGCCCATGAACACGTGGAAGAATGCTGTACCATGGGATTAGCATAATCCTCACATGCTTATCCCGTAGTCGTATACTGACCAAAGCTGGCGTAGAAGCCAGGCTCTTCAAGACCCTGCGCCGGGACGCCAGTTGTCGAGAAGGCACCGTACGCGTTAAACCAGGGTGTGAGGGTACCACCGAACGAGAGCCAGAACGCGCCGAACGAGCCGAAGACCACGAACGGGAAGGTGTTGCCAATGATCCACTGCGACGCGTCAGTCGAAGGAGCCATGTTACATCCCATCGATCTCAACTTACTTCGCCGATTGCTCCAAGAATCATAAGTAGGCCGCCGAAGAAGTAGTATATTGCGGTATCAGATGCACCCGACCCTCCGGCGCCTCGCCAGCCCATGAGGATGCAGGAGAGCGGTGTCAGGGAAAGCAGGAAGCCAACAAGACAGCTAAGTATCCTCTGTCAGTAGTGACTCGTTCCAACAACTTCGGACAGCTACTTACAGAGGCGTAGGGTTACCGAAGGTCTTGCGAAGCTGCAGAAAAGTAGGACGAGGTTAGCACAACACTTCGGGGCAAGTCCTTGGAACATCTTGTACCTCGCCAGCGACTCTGTTTTGGGGCGAGAGATAGATTTTCTCGAAGAGTTCGGGGGAGATTGAGAGACTGCCGGTCGTCTGGATCCTTTTCAAGGCGGTGTCGACATCCATGTTGTTGTCGAGGTGGTAGCCTGGAATACGTGTCAGCGGCAGTACAAGGGTCGCCCTACAACAACTTACCATTTGAGAAGTCTTTCTCCAACGGCCCATTGTCGGTCGGTCCAGGTGCGAAGTTCGCGTTGTTGCGGGTTGCCTGATAGGCGTCCGAGTTCGCTGCTGCCATAACTGCGCAGTTGGAGAGAAGGCTGACGTTCGTGGAATGGAAGCCGGCAGAGCAGTTCACAGCACCTCAAACTGGGCGATTGGCACTGGACGATCAGAGATGTGGAAGGAATGTTGGGAATAGCAACCTATGTATACGCCTCCTCATTTCGATCAACGGCTCCGCCAGGCGTCCGACAAACCTAGGCCAGTGTTTGACACGACTCAGACCCCTCTCCTACATGGATCAGAGGAGACGACGACACGCCGCTCATCAGCTCGGACGAGCTTTCCAAGCCCGCGTCGAGCTTGTGCTCAGGTCAAGTGCGCGGTCGTGAAGGCTGCTTGCCGAGCAAATGCGTCTGCAAGCTACCCGTAACTGGCTTGGTTCGAGATCGACAGCGCTCACGGTTGGCTGCTACTCGCCCCGTACCTTTCGAAGCACCTGCTTAGCGCGCCCTGACGCCCGGCTCTCCGGTTCCGGGTTGACGACAATTGATGTGCTTGATGTGCTCGAAGGGCAGCTTCCTCAGCAGCTCGTCCAGAATAGCAGGCTGGGCAAGTCCTTGAACTGCAGCGTGGGAAGTGAGTAACACGAGCTCTACACCTACTCAATGCAAGGCCAGCATAGGCGCGCAAACAATGCGATGCGCTGCCTGCGGACAGAAGGAAACAAGGACAATGCCGGGCCTTAGCGCTGTAGCTCCACACGGTCGATCCCCCGCTCCTGCGGAGGTGGCTTGGGCGGATGCAAGGAAAGGACACTCCGAAACCCCGTCTTCTGGAGATACACGTCTCTTCGTGTCTCATAGTTCACCGGCTTTGATTGCAGTCACGTCCGAAAAGCGCGCGATGTTTGTTATGGTTGACATGATTCGCTTTATTTGTATGAAGACACATGCTGACTGAGAAAGTTTTAACTTACAAGCACCATCTACTTTTCGTAAGGTGAAGAACCAATTTTGCAAGGTTTGCTAACGACCAAGCCACTCTCTGCCTTCCAATCTCACGACAGGTGAAAGCCGCGGTGCAGTCAAAGCACTATTCGTCAAAATTCCTACAGCAATCGTTCTCTACATAGATTATCAGTAGAGGTCACCGCCAGTCCGAAGGCTTTCCACTCTTCACGGTGCTTTCACACGTGACATGCAAGCTTTTGAAGCTGTCTAGCTCCACGTTTACGTGATGTGGACAGGCTTCATTGGTTTTGATACATGATGTTGCTGCTGTTCAGAAGCTCGATGGTTTCGCAGATAAGACATGTTTTGCTTTCAACGTTCTTCGACCAACACTCGTGTGTAGCGGCAGAGTTATGACCTACATGATCCGACGACCAACGTCTCGAGACAACCTTCGAAAAAGGCAACCTTTTCTAAAAACGAACTAAGGTACAGCCTCCCAGGAAGAAAGTTGGCTGTTGTTCCACAATTGTTGTTGATGCATAAGAGCTTTAAGTGATGATTCCGGAGTCTTCACAACATGAACGGTAGCGCGTCGCGGGCTTGACGTAGATTTTGCCGTTAAGATGGTGAAGGCACATCCACACGCTGCTCGCTTGTTCATATTTACAGCGAACATGAACTCTCACGCTTGCTCAGCGAAGGAACCAATGGGCATGCCGCACTCTCTGTGATCACTAGGTTTGTTCAAAGGCTTGTAGTTGGATCGTAATGGCCATGGACTAGACGTCGACTTGGGTACGCATATGATGGTCCAGAGTCACCCACTTGCGCCGCCACCAGACGAGACGAGATCAGCGACAAGTGAATGTGCTTATTCGAGACAGGAAGCCTGCAAGGGCACTACCACTGCAATCACCTGTTGTTGGGGGTTGAGGTCCGCCAATGCTACGGCTCACGGAATTTAATGAGACGCTAGGGTAGCTGGCTGGCAGTACCAATGTCCACACTGCTCCGAGCATCGATTCCAAAGATGGGTCCCTCCTGTTCATCACTACATAGTCAAACATGATCGGTATGCCTAGCTATGCTCTGCTCAAGTTTGTTAGTTCGGACGAGAGCGGGACGGTTCACGAGAACTGACATGTCCTGTCAGAGGTTGCGGTTTGACCGAGTCACAGTACGTACTCGCTCGGGATCGTACGGCACCATGCCCATTGTGCAACCAGCAGTGACTCACATCTGAATGAATGTACGATCCTGCCAAACACCATGTGCTCGTATTCGTGGCTGCCAAATGCACCGCGGTTTCCGGCGCAGTCAGGGTTCACTGTCGCGCTAGCTGCAACGTGGATAACAGTGCGAGACCGAGCCGCACGTGCATGAATGACAACCTGTCGTAACACTTCCTCATTGCTTCACGTATAAAAGGCGCCGCAGCACGCATAGAGCCAACAGGAACAGAAGATGACATAGTAGGTTCATCAATTTCTGTATTCCACCTCCATCAAGACTTTTCGTGGTACACGCATTCCGAGCGACGGCCACCATCATGGTGGCGATTCAACTTGCCATCCTGCTGATTGTCTGTATCGCTTACCGCTTCGTGTCTGCCCATGTTCGAGAACGCCGCTTCCGGGCCTTCGAGGCCCAGCATGGCTGCGAATCTGCTACAGATCTTACTGTTCCTTGGTATGGAAGGGTGCAACATCTTCAACGGATGATGAAGGCGGGCCAGAACAAGGAAGACCTTCTGGACGATATCATAGCAGAACGCTTCAATAGGGCGTATACTCACCAGGCTCGTGGTTTTGATGGATCACTGAACATGGGAACCATCGACCCGGCGAACATCCAGGCAATGCTGGCGACACAGTTCAAGGATTTTGAGACAGGCCAGCGACGATATCAGACACTCGCTCCTGTCATCGGCAAGAGCATCTTCTCAAGCGATGGTGCTTTCTGTATGTTACAAAGTCTGAGAATCATCCTTGCCGTTCGGTCCGCTAACCCGTCATAAAGGGGAACACTCGAGGGCGCTGTTTAGGCCTTCGTTCTCTCGGGAAAACATTAACAACCTCCAAGTCACAGACGAGGCCGCGGCGCTACTTATCGAAGCGATTGGACCCGCGAAGGCAGACGGCTGGACCGGCGCTGTCGACCTCCTCCCTCTGTTTTATAACCTCACCCTAGACACTGCGAGCGATTTTCTGTTCGGTGAATCCGTAGGCGCACAGAGGATTGCCATCTCCGCTCAGCAAAGTGCAGGATCGATGCATGATGCGGCAGCTCATGCGGTTGGCGAGCAGTTCCAGGAGGACCTGAAAACCATCGGCGAGATTTTGCTAAACCGCATACGCCTCGGCACCTTCTTCTGGGTTCCCGGAGTCGGCGAGAGCTTAGGCTTTCGAAGAGCCATAGCGCGGGTCAGAAGCTTTACGGAGTACTTCGTCCAGGCGGCGGTCAAGTCAGTTCGCTCTGGGAAGACTGAAGCCATGAAGGAGACACTACTTAATCGCCTCGCCACTCAGACTCAAGATCGCAAAGAGCTGCGCGATCAAACTTTGTCAATCCTATTCGCCGGTAGAGACACCACGGCCGCTTTACTTGGATGGTGCTTTGTGCGATTGTCACTCCATCCCGACATCTATGACAAGCTTCGCAGCATCGTGCAGAAGGAGTTCGAAGGCGACGAGGGCATCAGCTTTGCCCAGCTCAAAGGTTGCCGTTACTTACAGCACTTCCTCAATGAAGTGCTACGGTTACATGCCACGGTGCCCTTCAATAATCGCGTAGCGGTTAGAGACACTACTCTGCCTGTAGGTGGCGGACCAGACCAACTCTCACCAATTGCCATCCGCAAAGGACAGGCCGTCTTCTTCACCGTATACCTGATGCACCGACGCAAGGACCTTTGGGGAGACGATGCGCTCGAGTTCAAGCCTGAGCGATGGGAACAGAAAGTGCCTGCTTGGCAGTTCTTACCGGTAAGCAAGTGTTCCGTTGTCGTCAATGAGGTTTCATGTGCTAATCATCCGTCACAGTTCTCGGGTGGACCACGGATCTGTCTTGGTCAGCAGTTTGCCCTTGTTGAAGCACGCTATCTCCTTGTCCGGATGCTGCAGCAATTTGACGCCATTCAGCCCGTCGAGATGGCTCAGGCGCTGAGGATGCCGAAAGGCTTGGGCTTAACGATGTGGCCAGGGGAGGGAGTCAAAGTTAGGTTACACAAGGCTTCAGCGTGCTGATGCCGTGTGGCCATCGGCAATGCGACACGTCGTACTGTCGAGAACAGGGGCCCGCGGCACTACGAAGCGTAATGCGTGGGGTCGGGATGTCGTTGGGATGTGGCTGCATTATAGATGCTCTCCACTTCGCGCAGATGATGATACCCCTAGGACAAGATCATAAGCGGGTGACTTCTGTTACGGCGCGCTTTGTATTATGACGGCCGTAGAATAGACCGGCGTTCTGCTGTGAAATGTTCCTTGAGAGTTTTCCCCCGGGCAAACCCTTCGAAATGGCACTTCTAGGTCCTTATAAAAGCACAACCCAGGTCGCACTGCACCAATCCAAGTAACGGAGTAAGGGCAACACAAACGAACGATCGCCGTCAGCGGTTGGAATCGCACATGGCTCGGGAAGATGCGTTCGTCAGGAAAGCGGGAATGGCCCGGTTAGTGACTTGACGGGCTGCATCCTATGCATCCGCGCTCGCGATCCGCTGCGCTAGGTCGAAGAAAGAAGGCCGTGGCCGTAAGCGCAATGCACGCGATCGATTGCGGCGAGCGCTGCATGATTGCAGCGCTTGGAAACATTCCAATCGGCATCCCGCGCCCTGTGCGGCTTGCTATACAAGGAGCTCGTCTCCAGCGTCTTCCCTGCTCTCATCGGCGGACTGCTAGACTGCAGCAGTGACGCCCATCGTGAGACGCAGAACAAGCGAGCTCGGCACGCCACGTGTCGCGATGTCTGCGTGATGGCGCCATGCAGGAGGCCCAAGCAGGCGACAGGTTACGAATCTTGTCCAAACGAAGGCGCGCCGGTTGCGACAGTGCGTAGTCCGTCTCCACAATCCGAGTCCTGCAAAGCAAAGGGTCGCGCAGACGGTGGCCAAAGATGCAAATGTTCCTGCATCTGGAACCTGGTTCACGTTGCGTCGTCTGCGCCAAATACGCCATCCCCGCTTTCTCCTCTCAGTCTAGGGAGCCGTGTGAACTAGAAATAAGCCATGCTGCCGATGCCTTCAGTGGAATGGTGTCGCACGTCGCTGTCGTCGTTTGTTGATGTGTCTCTCTCTCTAAGTCAGTCTGTCGGTCGAAGGAACGTTCGCTGTCAAGCCTCTAACCTTTGTGTCATCTCTGCTTCCGTACTCGACCTTTCTCTCGCACGTGGCACTGACTTCGAGCGGGCCCGGTCTAGACGTATTAACCTTCAATAGCTCCAGCGGCCGCCAAAAGGAGTATTAGCAGCGGAAGCGGACGCTCGACGTCTCACGGGACACGGTCGGTGGGAACCACTGCAGATTTGCCCCATAGCACAAGACACCTCTACTAATACAGCCCAACAGTTCTCGCTTCAGGAACCAGCAAGTCGCACTGCATTGCTCGCTCCACGAGCAAGCCTTTTCAGCGCCGCCCCGCTATTCACGCAAGCCACGGCGAGTCCGGTCCGGTCTCCAGGTCGCTGTGCGCTTTAAGGCTTCAGCCGTGCGTCTAGTCTGACAAGGACGAAAGCCTATCTCTAACCCACTGTGCCCATTCGAGACAGTGCACAGAGGGCGCCGCACTAGCTTTGCGTAGTTCCAGCGTTTTGAGCAGAAAGATGCTCGCAACCATCAGACCTCAAGAGGTGCATGGATTAGGACCCCATCATCGACGACATCCGTCTTCCTACAGCGGTCATACAGTAAGTGTTCAACCTGATCAGCGTCGTGCCGATCAACGCCCCACAATCAACCAAGCTGACTCCACCATCAGCGCATCCTGATGCCTTCCGCAGACCTGGTCTCAGCTAACGTCACTTCTACACCGAAGAGAATACCCAAGCTTGCAGTACGCAGCGTGGTGTCCGAGGACGAGCATGCAGGAGATGGCAGTCCGTCTCCGAAGGGGCGTCTAAGGCGTGACGATGGCGTCAGGCCACCGCCATCGTCTTGCTCTTCCGTGTCCACAACCCTGCCAACCTTGGAGCGGACACATAGTGATCAGTCACATGACTCCCAAGACTCGCTAGATACGATCAGACAGCGCCGGAGCAGCTTCGCGCCGGCCAAGACCAAGGCAGCTGACTCGAAGCGGAAGAATAAGGCCGCGTCAGTACTGGGGTTTCTCACTCTGAAGGAGCCGTCGACTGCCGCTTGGGAAGAGTTCGCGGAAGCACAAAGAAAGGCTGCAGCGCAGAAAGGTGGCAGAGTCTCAGCGGTTAGGCCTGCTGGAGTCTCGTCTCAAAGACTGCCAGACTTCGTACCTAAAACCAATTCGAAGTGGGATGGCTTGCCTGGTAACACACAGCGCACGAGTGCGCAGAGAACAAATAGCAAACGGCTTTCTACTTTCTCCACGGGAAGCAAGCAGACTACGCGAACAACTTCCACAACACGCGCAGACTTCGGTGACGAGTTCGCCAAAAGGTTCGGTTCGCTATCGAGCAAGCCGGGGCGTAGATCGACCTCCTCCTCCGGGTCATCAATGCGAAGCTCGATGCGTGTTACGGGCTCTATGCAGTCATTGCCGGAAGATGCCGGAGAGTCATCCACTCATAGCCCCAGACGCGGCGACGAGCCCAAGCGATCCTTGCAGCAACAACAGCATCCGAACGATCGCCCAGAATCATCCTTGTCGTGCGGCAAAGAAGTCGCACGTTGGGATCAATCGCCATTGCAAGAGAGTCTGAACAGAGATGTCGAGGTGCCTCAAGAACTTGCTCGAGAGAAAGCTCTGGCCATACTGGGCGCTCAGAAACGAGTCGATACTTTTCTCCATCCGCCTTCGCCACCGTACGTTCTTCCAGATATGTCGTCGCTGATGCAGACACCGGAGCTAGAGCTTCCCGAGACTTCGTTACTCGACGTCTCTCAACCGACTCAGCATATCAGCTCGCCCGCAGAGCAATCGCCTCTTACGCCTCCAGCAGACGAGAATCTCCTATTCACGACTGTCGCCGAACATGAGCCCGCCGTT
Organism: Baudoinia panamericana UAMH 10762; assembly: GCF_000338955.1. Classification (NCBI taxonomy): domain Eukaryota; kingdom Fungi; phylum Ascomycota; class Dothideomycetes; order Mycosphaerellales; family Teratosphaeriaceae; genus Baudoinia; species Baudoinia panamericana. The sequence goes on from NW_006911267.1 coordinate 495,559, forward strand.
AAGTCAATCGGTGCCGTTACCCAGTCCGAGAATGTCACCTTCTGGCATAGCGATACCGACACCGATACGGAGCCCTTCAGAACTGTACGATCAGGAGGTACACATACTGTACCAAACTTCAGCCGACCCAGAGTCGCGAAATACGTCTTGGCAAATGCGCACCCCGATCTGCCGCTCGAACCTATCATTGATGAGGACATCCGGACCGAGAGCGAAGGCAGCGACTGGTTGCAGCCTACATTGCGCGATGACAAAGGCCGGACATCACCTTTCGTAAATACCCACCTGCCACTGCAAGCCCAGAACCTAGCCACGAGCACTTCATCTTCTCTACCAGCCGCGCTAGTGAGAACGCAGTCGATGTCTTCCCGGGTGACAAGCATAACTATCGGCACTGCCACTACCGTAACGCCCACTCTCGACTCGCCGACATTCTCAGAAAACACGTCAGAGTTGCCTAGCCGACCATCCACAGCTGCATCAAGCGTTTCTACCGTTACCGCTACTCCGCGGCTGTCAACGTCTCCGCCCCGATCAAACAGCGATGCTGTCTCAGTGGCACCAAGCGAAATGTCCGTGCAGTGGACAATGACGCCGAAGGAACGGCTCGGCCTCGGCGGGAAGTTGATTAGACGAGAGCAAGCGGACGTGCTCCCATGGGAGAAGGAGGGTGAAATCGTGACCAGCGTAGCCGCCAAAAGACTGTCCACAGCCTCTTCGTTGGCGCCGACGGAAGGCGGTAGGCTAAAGAGGCTGAGTATTCGACTGAGCAGAAGGTGAGCGCTATCATTAGTATCCCTCACGCGTTACGACATCGGACCTACGAGGGCAATGAAGGCGCACAATTGTTTCTGCTCAGATGTCATGACATGATTCACCAAGACATCCTCTTCGTTTCATCTCGTACTCCATGCTAAGAATACTCCAGTACGTTCGGCTAATCGCGTCTACTCGTTTCCGACCCGACATGTGACCGTATTCGTAGCGGCAGCGAACGGCTTGCGGTGACCTGTACGATCCAAACTTGTACACTGGATCATGTCCTAGCCCGCGACACGGTGTGGTTCAGAGCTTTCGTACTTTTCGTGTCACTGGAGGATCAGTCCTCGACCGACTTGGTAGCATCTTGACCTTCCTTTGCGCTCTGTTCTTGGGTTTTTACACCCTCACCTACTTGCAAGCCTTCTACGTCCTTGGCTAAGCTTTCGTGCTTTGCACTTTCCTTTGCTGACGGGAGTGCGCTGAGTTCGGAACTGTCTTCTGGCTCCTCCTTTGCCCCTGTAGCACGTTCAGGTACAGGCGTTGCAGTGCCTGAATGTATCCTAGAGGCGGGTGCAGAGAGGTGGTCGATCGCAGGATGAGCGGCCTTTGCGGCGCTTATGCTCTGCTCCTTTTCAGTTGGCGCAGAGGACATGGTCTCTACCTTGGGCGGAGCATCGATGCTTTGGACACTAGGCTCTTGCCGTGGTGCTGTTTCCGCTGCTCCAGAAAGTGGCCTTGACTTCGACTCGTCCAATATCGGATGAGGTGACTTGTTCACGCCAGAGGTCTGGCTAGGCACAATACTCCCTCCCGTAGCAGTAGGGTTGACGGGCAATTGGGGCGCAAGACTGAAACCCGTCTGACCTCCGGATGGCGCTGCGTTGTTCTGTGGCACCGAGCCAATGTTGTCTTTGAGCTCACCGAACTCGTTCCAGTCTTCGACTTCTTGCAGATCCTTCAAATCGGTCAGTTGAGAGGGAGGCAAGCAGCATCGCACAGGCAGAGCACGCACATACACCAAGGACATAACCCTCCTTCACCAGCCCAGGCAGCTTCCTCTGCCCAGCTCGACGCTGCCACAACCGTCTCGCCTTCTCATCCGTGGCGATGTCGATAGCTTGGAACGGAATTTTGTTCGCTTTCAAGATGGTCTCCAGGCGCGAGGTAGCGGTTATGATATGGGATGAGCCAGCCGTGAGGGAGGTGTACAGGAACAGTCTCGGATCATTCTCCAGAGCCGAGAGGTCCATCCCGCTCGCCATTTTTGCGTTCCACTAGAAGATTGTTTGTGACGTTTCAGAACGTGGTCTTCTGCTCCCAGAGTCTCTCCGTGGCACTGAACAATGCACTGCGATCGGGCGAACCGCAGCGCTGTGCTGTGACTGACCAATGGGAGCGACGCATGGCGCGCGGGGCAGAAGCTGCGACCCCGAGTTACGCCCATGCTTACCTTACCGTGTGATCGAACTTGACATGCATCGCAATGCGATACTGACCGGCTGAACAGAGGCTTACACAGTTGATAGCTCGAACGTGACGCTGTCCTCCAGCGTGGTTGCTCATACCTCAAAGTGGCCGCATGGCGATCTCGGTTGTAGGAGCCTGTAACCCTCGGTCTTAGGATTTATGCATTGCTAATCGTGAACCTTCATCAAACCCGCCTTCCTTCATTCGTTTAGGACTCTCCCCGCTACGTGGTCGCGTGCGGCAGTTCGAAAGTATCTTGTATATAACCGTACATACCAACCTGCAAGGTGTCAGCCGAATATTCGTACTGTCTCGTTCTGTTGATCGTGGTTTTGCTTCGTTGGACATCTCTCTACGTTCTTTCGCACACTAGCATTCCAGTTCAGTACCACCACAATGCCAGGTATCGCCAATGTCTTCGGTGGCGGTGGCATCAACCCAGGGTAAGCAGAGGACGGTCAATACCAGTCTATGAGTGCTGTGCTGATGCTGCGTAGTGAGTTCTGCCGATGTGTCTTGGTGAGATGCTTGAGAACTAGCTCAGCATGGTCTAAGGCACAAGCCTTAGTAGAATGGGACTCGTTCTAACGCATTGATGATGCAGGCAATACTTGGGGCGAGGTTGAAGCTCTGCACAAATGCTTCGACATCCTGGAGAAGGGAGATTGCAAGACCATCGACACCGCTGCCCTATATGGCATGAGCGAAGAGCTACTCGGCAAGGCTAAAGCTGGGGATCGTCTGACCATTGACACTAAACAGAAGGGCGGCTTCGATGAGATTGGTGCCACCAAAGATAACGTAGTCGCTCAGGCGAAGCACAGCAAGGAGATGCTGGGCTGCAACGTTGACATCTACTACATTCACGCACCTGATCACAAGACTCCACTTGAAGACACCTTAGCTGGTATTAACGAGGTTTATAAGTCCGGGTTCTTCAAGCGCTTCGGCCTATCCAACTACAAAGCCGAGGATGTGCAGAAAGTGTACGACATTTGCAAGGAGAAGGGGTACCCGTTGCCAAAAGTGTATCAAGGTGAGATGAGTAAACGATCCGCGTCGGTTTCTTCCTGTTTGCTGAACACATTTGTTAGGCAACTACTCAGCTGTGGCACGGAAGCAAGAAGAGCTTCTCTTCCCAACTCTACGTAAGCTCGGCATTGCATTCTACGCCTACTCGCCCATGGCGGGCGGGTTCCTGACCAAGACAAAGCAACAGATCACGGATGGGGTCAATCGCTTCTCCAATGAGGCATTGGGCGGGATGTACCGTTCGATGTATAATAAGCCAGCGTACCTTGAGGCTCTTGCTCAATGGGAGCAGATCGCCAAGGATGAAGGCTGCTCGAGGGCCGAGTTGGCGTACCGCTGGGTCAAGTACAACTCGCCATTGAAGGCAGAGCACGGCGACGCAATCATCTTCGGCGCGTCGAGCTACGAGCAGCTCGAGCAGACGCTGCAGGGACTAAACAATGGTCCACTAAGCGACAAGGCCGTCAAGGCGATTGACGGGGTGTGGGAGACTATCGCGCACGAGGCGCCCCTCGACAACTACGTGAGTCAAAGCTGCCATAGCGGGATGCATCTTGACTGACATTGAGTAGCACGACTTCGCGGCTAAGTCCAAGTAAAGTTGCAGGAGGGCAGTTTCCTGCAACAGCCATGGAATATCAAAAGCAGGCTAGGTCGAGACAGAGCGCCACAATACACACACGTGCTTAGAAAGGTAGCCTGCACGATAAGTCTGCTCTGCCCAGCTGATCAGTCCCTCCGTTGAACCACAAGACGCTCTGTTACCAGAGAACCACAGTAACATAGCGCAGACCTGGTAGGCACATCTCAAGCGTGACGTTCAAAGGCTGCGAAGCAATTGGTGCGTTCCTGATGGCCGAGATTTGCTGACCGTCTCACCCTTGTTTCGTACCCATGCAAGGCTGGTGGCTGACGTTCCTGGGACATGGATGACGGTATCAGATAATACAGCCTAAGGGACAGGTGTCGATGCCATCAGAAGCTGCGCGTGGTATCCTCGCTTCGACCTTGCAGCGATAGGTCGGTTGCCCTGTGCCACTGGGCGTCGAAGGTCGCCTCGAGGTACGTCACCATGGTCACTTTTCTGTAGCCGTTTATAGCAGCCTTGCGTAACGCTTGCTGCTCGTTGATTGAGCCGGCTTCGGCCGCTGCAGGTACGAGTCTTGTGGCTGAGCGCCCGCCCTTGAAACACATGCGCTGCGCGTCTCACTGGGCTACCATTGCATTCCTTCCGTAAATACCGTCCTAAGTGGCCTCCGTCATACAGAAGCGCTTCACTTCGTTTCCTCACAATGCTGCATTCAAATCAACATCACGGTGTTTGTTAAGCCACTCGCGCAAAGAAGCTTTCTTGACAGGCTCCGACCGTTGAAGCTTCGTTCTAGCCAACGCCTTACCCGTTTCAAGCTTAACCATGCGCCTTCTAAGGTCAACGGCTGCACTTGCGGTTGCACTGCCTTTTGCACTGGGACAAACATCTACGGACTGCAATCCTACGCAAAACTCATGTCCATCAGACAATGGACTCAACTCTGGCGCGTTTGCGTCAGATTTCACTCAAGGTAGCGGATCGAACGCCTCCTGGAGCGCGGCAAGAGGCACCACGATCACCTATGGCAGCCAAGGAGCCGAGTTCATCATCTCGCAAGCCGGTCAGGCACCCACCATCCAGACTGATTTCTACATTTTCTTCGGCCGCATTGACGTCAAGATGAAGGCGGCATCAGGTACCGGGATTGTCAGCTCAATCGTGCTCGAGTCGGACGACCTCGATGAGATCGATTGGGAGTTCCTAGGTGGCAACACCGCTCAAGTCGAGACCAATTTCTTCGGCAAGGGCAACACCACGGCGTACGATCGAGCGATCTACTACCCAGTCTCGACTCCTCAGAACGACTTCCATACATATACCGTGGACTGGACGAGCGACAGGATCGAGTTCATCGTTGACGGCACGACAGTCCGTACGCTAGCCTATACCGACCCGCTCACCGTTGGCGGTACCAACTACCCTCAAACGCCAATGCGGTTGAAGCTTGGTAGCTGGTGCGGTGGCTGCGCAGGCGTGGCCGAGGGGACTGTCGAATGGGCTGGTGGCAATACGACATTTGAAGGCGCACCTTACATCATGTACGTTGAAAGCGTCGCAATCCAGAACTACAACCCAGCGGGTTCGTATGAGTACGGCGACCTAACCGGCAGCTGGCAAAGCATCAAGATCGTCAACGGTGGTAGCACGTCAAGCCCGACCGGTTCTGGCACTTCTGTCGCCGTTACAGCTGCGGCAACAAGCTCTGCGAAGCCAAACAGCACTAGCGACTCCGCGCCGACGTCGAGTCAGAGCGTGTTTGGCGTTAGCCAGAGTGGAGCTGTCGTTGCCACTACTGTTACGGGCGCATCGTACAGTGTGAACGCGGCCTCCGCCTCGGCGCAGAATGCCAACGGTACGATGTCCACCTCCTTTGTGAGCGCTACCACTGAGGTGCCCGGCTCATCACCATCAACAGGCGCTAGCACGACAAGGGCCAGTGCTACATCGAGCAGTGGCCCGTCGTCGCAGACTGGCACGTCTGCGGCTTCGGCCAACAATGTGCTGGCTGCAGGCTCGCTGCTTAGCGTTGCTCTTGGGTTCTTTATGCTGTGAGCAATGATACGTGTTCCGTGCTCTGCGGGCGGGGCCCAGATACAACCTGGAGCATCAAAGGCGCTCGGAGTGAACGGCGAAGCGAGCGATATACCCTAGCATAGTCTATTGTCTTAGTGCGGCAGACTCAGTGAGTCTAGTGCAATTCCGCCTTACGCAGCGTGGCGTGTGCCTCCCACAGTCTATTCGTCCTGCCTCTATAACCGATGATTTGCGCTGCCGGTAGGAAAAGGCGATACGACGCGCATTCAGTCCACCTTAGCCGGCATGCCTGGCAAAGCAGGCTCTTTGAAAGTGTACACGAAGGTCCTCAAGTCGCTCCAGTGTTCGGAGTTAGCGAAGCTGGGAAAGAGTCAGCGCACGAGAACGACCATGCATTGTTTATTGCATGTATATGGCGCTCCAAATGCGGCAATATGTACACCCTCGTACGTCCAATCAAATGCTTTCTTGCTGTACAAGCGATCATTTATTATGCCACAGGAACGATCTTGCATCTTCCCATTTCTCCGCGTTATCGTATCTATCAGAGCGACCAGGCTCGTCAGCCCTCTTGCGACAAGAAAGCAGTCACGGAAAAGTACAGAAAAGGCGCCGACGTACATATAGGTCATACTGCTCCTCAGACTGGGCTGGAGCGTCTCCGGATAGTGTCGGAACAGCCACATCACGCTTGCCCAACTTACTGAGGCAAAGACGGGCCAGCTGTTCCGCCGCACGAGGTCGAGCTGCTTTTCGTTCAGCCCAAGCCAGCCCTTGCCTCCATGCCCGCCGTAGCTCCCGCCGATCAAGCTGTTGTCTCCGGGTGGCTGCACAGCTAACTTCGCCAGTGCTAACGCCACCCGTGCAAAGACATATATCACGATCTGTTGATTGACAGAACTCCTCGCCGAGCGACCGTGGCCAAAGACCCAGTAACCGCCGAATAGGCCGGCGAGGAACGTGTGCACGCTTTCCTCTTTGCCGCCGTTCAACGACTTCAGTGCCAGCATGCTGCTCTTGTACAGAAGCGCGAACTTGGCAAGATTCATGGCGTGTTGCCGCGTCGCCTTGAAAATGAGCCATAGCTTCTCTCGTAACGTCCCAGAGCGGAACAAGAAGACCATGACCAGAGCGTGGGGGAAGCGGACTTTGGTACCGTAGACGAGGCCATTGCGGATCGCTTTGACGAGCACTAAAGGGTCGTGGTAACGAGGGTCGAGGATAACCTTTTCTAATTGCTCTTGTAGGGGTTTAAGGCTGTCCATGTTGCGCAGGTCTCAGCGTACGTTTATGCGTGCAGGGGATCGTCTACGTCTTCGGATGTGATCGACAGAAGTGACTCTTAGCAGTAGACAGCGGCAAGGACACGCAAGATGAGGTAGACTGTGCAGAGACTCTGTTGCGCACTCATGCCGGGCGGGAGAAGATGCCCTCACGGCCTCTCTCTACCTAACCATTGACGCTCGTGATCTCCTCCCTACCTCGGCTGCGGCATGTGAAAGTGCGGTTGAGGCCTTAGGCATCCAGCCTTTTGCCATGGATCGATACTGGCTGAAAGATGGAAAGGAAGCGCTCTTCTCACACCACCTCCACCCGCAAGGTGCAGAAGCTGATATCGCAATGGCGCCGTCTTCTAAGTAGGGGGAGACTTGATGGGTCGAGGTTGTTACCCGGGACACCTGCCGTCCTGCAATGCAGGGTTGGTGTAAGTCCTATCGACATGCAACACGCTGATTGCTCGCAGACGGTAGGGAGCCTTATCAGACATCCCCCGAAAACCGACTACTCACCTCAAGCATCTGCTAGCCGTGGTAGTCCGCTTACCAGTTCACCGCGAGCTCTTATCTCAAAATGCACTATCCAGATGGAAGTCCTTGCCGATCATGATGCTAAAGCGATCTTGCAAGCCAGCGGGGCTTACCGCCCATGCCAGCATTCTAGTTTGGGAAGTACCTCTTGCTATGGACATCTTTTGTGTAATGGACGCCTCGGACCGCCTCATTATCACCGGCTTCCACCCTGCTCGGTCTTGCTAGATTCTTTGTTCTCCTGCCGTTCGCCCCTTGGCTTGCACTTGCGTCACGTCGTGAAAAGCAGGCCGCTGGCGATCCCCACTATCTCTCCGCCGTGTGTCCACCTTACCTGTAGCGCTAGAATCGGAAAGGAAGGACCTCACCTTATAAATGCGTGCACGCGATCAACACAATCAGCGGACTATTGATCCCGTGCATAGTGTTCGGAGTCGCTCACACCTCCCACACGGCTCCTCTGCTCGATTGGGCAGGTATGAAACCTTGACGGAAGGGACGAACCTGCTTTCTGCGTACGAGGACGCCTACCTACGCCGATGCTGGGGTGGCTGCAGGGCTTGGAGCCTGCACACTATGCCAACTGCAAGTCATGATGGTGAGTTGCAGATCACGCTGGTTCACCGTTAGCCATCGATTATTCTCACGAGCGTCACTACCATGCAAGCTAGGTCAAGCGAACAACACGCTCGCTGTGAACCAGCGCTCAAGCGGGAAGAGATCACCTTGTCGACGAATCGCAGTCTGATAAAGGAGCACACAGGTAGGTCTACATAAACGCGTTCCCTTTCCCACTTCCAATGCACGTCAGGCTCCTCAAGATCTCTCGCTTCCATCAAGATGCTTTACTCTCGCTTGCTTGCATTTGGTGCCTTTGCCGCTGCTTCTCTCGCTTCTCCCCTCACCTCCACGCATTCCATCCATGAGAGAAGGTCCGAAATTCCCGCGGGCTGGACGAGACGGGATGTGCTCGATCGTAGGGCCATTTTGCCGGTGAAAATTGGCCTAGCGCAAAGCAATCTTGACAAGGCAGCGGACTGGCTGCACGAAGTCTCCCACCCTTCCTCCGAGAAGTATGGGAAGCACTGGACAGCCAAACAGATTGCTGAGGCATTTGCACCAAGCGAAGAAAGCGTCCGTGCGGTCAAGTCTTGGCTCGTCTCAGCCGGCATTTCTGAGTCGCGCATAAAGCAATCCCAAAGTTTGAGCTGGCTGCATTTCGACGCAACGGTCGACGAGGCCGAAGACCTCTTCAAGACGAAGTACCATGTGTTCGAGCACATCTCCGGCCAGCCGCATGTCGCCTGCGATGAGTATAGCGTGCCTTCACATCTCAGACAACACATCGACATCGTCTCCCCCACTCTACACTTTGACACCAAGCTGGGTCAGCCAGACAACAAACGCAGTGTCTCCAAGCGCGACCGGCCTGGCACCGGTCGCGGCATTGGGTGGCCTGGCCATTGGAACCCGCCGAAAGGTGGCTGGCGTCTGCCGTGGCCGCACAGGCCCACCACTGACCTCTCCACTTGCGACGAGTACATTGTTCCGGACTGCTTGCGGTATCTCTACCAGTTTCCAACCAACTATGGGGCCAATCCCCAGAACAGCTACGGCATCGTCGAGTACACCCCTCAGGCCTACGTGCCTTCTGACTTGGACATGTTCTTTCGCAACTTCAGCTCCCGTTCCGTTGGCACTCGGCCTATCCTGGACAGCATTGATGGCGGTGTGGTACAACAGACTAACATGTCATTTGGCTATAACGGCGAGAGCGACTTGGATCTCGAGTACGCGATTACGCTAGTATACCCGCAGCCGGTAACTCTCTACCAAGTTGGCGATCTGGTTGAAGGTGCTTCGTTCAACAACTTCCTCGATGCCATAGATGGCTCCTACTGCACATACGAAGGTGGTGACGACCCCACACAAGACGCTATCTACCCCGATCCTTATGGTGGTTATCAAGGTCAGCTCAGCCTGAAGCTACTGTTTCAAACGCCTCCCGCTAATAGTATGTCCCAGGACCCGAGAATTGCGGTGGATATACTGCTACTAAGGTCATCTCTACGAGTTATGCCTACAATGAGCATGTAAGGCAGTCTGTTCGTCATCATGAAATGGTACAAGGCTGACGATCTTGACGCCACAGGACTTGACGCCTTTCTATGAGATGCGCCAATGCAATGAGTACATGAAGCTCGGCATGATGGGTGTCTCGGTCCTGTACTCGTCCGGAGACTACGGCGTTGCAGGCAACGGCGGACAGTGCATTAACGGCACTGGCGCTGACGCCAACTACACCGCACCCGGAGCGGCTTATGGTCGATTCAACCCTTCATTCCCCGGCACCTGCCCATACGTCACCGCGGTAGGAGCCACTCAGGTGAAGAATAACACCGATATCACAACTAGCACCCAGCCGGAGGAGGCTTGTGAGACGGTCATCTATTCCGGTGGCGGCTTCTCCAACGTCTTCCCGATACCATCCTATCAGGCTGCAGCCGTCAAGCGGTACTTGACAAACTATCCACCTCCGTACGGTGCGGACCGATACAACAACAGTGGGCAAGTGAGAGGCTTCCCAGACGTCAGCGTATGCTTTGCCCGCCTTACTCGCTATGAATTGATGTGCTAACATTTTACTATGTAGGCTAATGGTGCAAATTATGTCATCGCCATCGATGGCAACTTTTCGCTCGTCTATGGCACCTCGGCCTCTTCGCCGACCTTTGGCAGCATTCTCACACTGATTAACCAGGAGCGTCTGAATATCGGCAAAAGCAGCGTCGGCTTCATCAACCCAACGCTTTACGCTAATCCCTGGGTCATGAACGACATTACCGAAGGCGGTAATCAGGGTTGTGGGACACCAGGCTTCAGCGCTGAGCCCGGTTGGGACCCTGTGACCGGTCTCGGCACACCGAACTATCCAAAGGTGAGCCCCGTTTACGCGTCCAACGGTTTATCGTAGTTTACTGACATTTTCGAACAGATGTCGGCACTGTTCCTCGGCCTCGGGTAACGGGCCAAAGTACCTACCGGCAAAGAGCATGTGTAACGGAAGAACCAATATGTCGAAAGACGCGCTCTCATAACGATCATGTAGTTACGTACTAATACAATCAACAAGTTCCAGCCTGACCGAGCTTTCACCTCTTACATTCACTAACGTAGTCTGCTTGGCCGACTCCAGGAGGGCAAGCACGGCTCACCTGCCCCACCTCGCTCCTTCCTTCTTTGTCACTCGCATGGTGAAGCGGCTTTCTCCGAGTGCCAGTAAGCTCGGTCACGAGTAACGCTTCGTTCGCGTTTGTTCACATTCACCTCATAGGTGTTGCCGCTTGAGCGCACAATCTTCTACCGAATCGCCAACATTCTCTATACATCCGCTGACCACGACACAACAAGCCTTGCACGCCGCCAAACCAAAGCACTTACAGACGAAGTCGCGAAGCGCTCACCTCACAATGATCACGATACCTGATGGCGCGAACGGTACACGGCGCCGTGAGCAGTGGTCAAGATCAAGTGCGCAACCCGATAACGACCTGCGCAGTCATTGCAAACGACAGATATACGACAAACAGCGACGAGGCGTGAGCTCCTTGACATCTCACTGCTTCCCCTCTACAACTCATTACGACGTGCTGTACAGCTCTTTGCGAATGATTGTCTTCAGACTCGACCCAATATCTGCGACGCCAGTGTCACACTTCATCCACGAGCACGTGCGCGACAGCGAGCTGTACGATGTGATGGTTGGCGTGGAGGTAAAGGCAGGGAAGCCGCTCGTTGGCGTTGAGCGGATTCGAGAGATGATGCATGAAGCCCGCATCAAGCATGCCGAAGCTCTGCGCGACGGTGGGTTTGTCGATGTAGACATCATCTACAAATGCCCGCTGTATCAAGCGGAGCCTTTCCGAAGCGACAAAGAGCGGCTCGAGGCGATGGTAGGTCCTCCATGAGATCAACACGCGATCCATTGCTCACCGTAACTTCTAGGGAGCGAAGCCATACCATATGTACCCGTTCCGAGCGATGCAAAAGGAGATGGCACTTAGTGCTGTCGTTGAGCCTCACATTCTTGAGATTGTCTACCCGCCAGAGCGGCGCAAAGCGCTCAATATCGTCATCAACACCAACACCGCACCAGCTGAGCCAGAGGAGCCGTCAGCCGAAGAACCAGATGTCGCATCCGGAAAGCAATCGCCATCCGACGGAGAGGACACCTTGTTCCCGTACGACATGCCCGAGGCAGCAGAGAGAGCCGAGGACAAGCTGGAGCGTGTGCTGGCGTCCCTTGTAAAGCGACCACGTAGTCGCAGCGTTCTGAAAGTTCAAAGTGCGCCACGAGGAGGTTGGCACAGGTTCCATTCCGTGACCAGAGCTGAACAGCCTCAGCCAGTCTGGGCGCCAGCCACTACGGTGCTGTTCCAGAGCCACTCTGATAGTGTCCATCCTAGACGCCAGTGGTGGCAGGATGATCTGGAACAACGTCGAGCGCAGCTTGACGAGGGAGTGGATTATTGTATAACCCGCCCGACGAGTAAAGCTTTCATCTCCGATTGGGATGATATGTGGTGGAAGGAGGACGTCGGAGGTGCCTTCGAGGTAGATACACCTAAACTCATGGAACTCAAGCAAGCCAAGGAGCAATACATTGTGCAGGTAGAGGCCGCGAGGTCTTTCTACAAGCACTACGCCGGATTGCAGCTTCAATCACGACATCATCCGGGAGTGGCAGAGGTCCAGGACGAGCTGCGCGACATAGCACGCATCAAGCGGAAAGTAAAGACACGGCTGATGGCGGCTCAGCAGTGGCTGATGGACAAGGCGGAAGCTGCTGGCGAAGGCGTTCCTCCAGAGGCACTGCATGTCAGCGAGCAGCTCGAGCGCGAGCTGTTCGAGCCAGCCAATGGTCGACCACAGCAAGATGCGGGCAACTTAAAGCCTCCTGCCGCCGCACTGGTCCCGAAAACGCAGAAGCAGATGGTCGATACGCCAGTCTCTCCGCACTCGCTTGCGGGTGAAGCTTGGAGATGCACATATCCTGCGCTCTCCGACAGTCGGCCTGTTAGTGAGGCGGCGAGCAGCGAGAACACAACATCGCTCATTGACGAGAGGGAGACTACGCCGTTTCCAGTCTACGAAGATCCCATGCTTAGGCGGACGGAAGATCTTGCCGCCACTCAGCAGGACATCAGCAAGCCCTTGGAGCGACCCCGATCTCGTAGGCGGAACACGTCCAGAGATCTTGTGGCGCAGCTAGAGTATTGCAAGACTGGGCCTATCGACACCGCACTAGCTCTGCATTCTATGGGGTCTCTCCCCGCCATGTCCGGTGACACCTAAGGGCGGAAGCTGTGTCGAAGGTAACAAGACGAATCCTTTCAATCTCCCAGTCATGCTGGATGTTCCCAGTGACGATGATATGGAGTTCGCATTACCTGCAATACTGCAGGAGTAGTTGGTGGACGTCACTTGCAATGGGCTCAGTAGGTCAAGGTGAGTGACTATAGGCTATTTGCCTTAGCAAATTGGCATAGCCCAGCAGGTGCGCAGGGCTACTTCAGCGTCCCCTGCGCTAGAGGGCAGGAATTGGCGTGCGTTGGTTATTTTGTTGAGAGGCGGGAGAAGAGGTGCAGTCTGGTCCATGTTTAGTGGGATCGCCATGTGCATCGCACATGGCCGTGCTGATCATCGCGTGTTGCTCACATGGTGGCAGGCAGATCGTAAGCAGCATCGGGATGGGTGTCTTCAGCGAGGCGGAAAACATGGGATTGGAGAGCTTGCGGCCTCTGAGCGTTGGGACTGCACACCTCATCTATAGACTTTATGGAGCGCCAGTACGCTGCGTAACTGCGCAACCTAGAGGCGTTGCCGCAACTCAGGAGTGATCTGCGAAGGCACAGCCTTCATGCAGGGACGCTATTGTGTGCCACTTTGCATCCTTTGAGCGCCTTCGACCGAGCGGGTTTGGATACTTAGCTTTCGCGTATGTTGTTCCCACAGATCTCGAGGCTTCGGCGACACTATCCGTCAGGAGGCAGCCCACAGAGCGAGGAGGAGTCAGAGCCTCTGGTCATCTACCGCGTCACTACCACCACCATGTGCCATGCCGCACGTGAAACGCAGGATCGGCGGCGGTTGTGGAGGATAAGGGTCAGGGGCATCGGTGTAACATGTTGTCACGATGCGACTTCAAATTCGTCGACTCCTTCCCACGGGAAGGCCACCGTGGGACACGGAGACGCAAGCTCACTCACAGCATGGACATTACGACGATCCGTATGGCCATGGAGTCCATGACCTCGTCGAGTCTTCGCAGGACGGCGTCAGGCTGTCGAGAATATTATACCTCGGCCGATCGTAGGTAGCACTTTTCCCGTCGGACCGAGTGCATCTCGAAGCCATGCCGAGCGCACATTGTTGTTAATGTGTAGGGCGGAGATGGCATGCGACGGTGGAGGTGAGGTCAAGATCTGTAATGATTGTCCTAGCGAATGAGAGAAGGCCTGCGATCTGGCATTGCGTGCAGGCGCCGAGCAGGGGTGAAGTCACGAAGCTTTCGGCCCATGCGTTGCAGGCATGTCATGGGCTCATGGCCGCGTTGCATAGCATCCCGTCACCTCCAAAGTGAGGCTGATACGGCAGTTCGTCTGCCCTTGTAATACCACGCCTCACGCTTTTGATGATTACCTTACTTGACTTCTTCTGCCTTCGCGGGTTATGAAGCAACGTCCTGCGTAGTTTATCGTCCAACACTGACATCGACACTTCCTCACATGACGAATGCCCGTGCCCCTAGCTTCATTACCAGCAAATCTCCTTAGCGCCCGGACTCCGCCGCGCGACCGCTTCAGCCCCCCTCGCACTCAAAAAGTTAGCGAGTGAATAAGAAGCCAGCCAGCGCTTCCATCATCCGCCGCCATCTGACATCCCTCCAATCACGCCTCTGCGCCCTCTCTGGTCACCAATCACACGCAGTCGCACGTCTACTGGGTCGTGGTTCGCTGAGGATCCCGACGCGGCGTCGCGTGTCAAGCAATCTGTGTCAGGCACTCCAATCACCGCCGGCTGTGGACGAGGTAAGTGACCACCCATCCATAAAGTAACGTGATGAGGTGTTGCTGCGAAGCGCATGAGGCTGGCGCTGCGACGGGACAATGCTCGGCCTGTCGTTTGCACTTCAAGACGACTGCCGACTGCGCATTGTTCATCTCGAAGAGCATTCATGGCGTCGCCGGGCACGAAGGGCAGACCTCGGGAATGGACAGCATGCTGATGGCTTAACAGGAAGCGTTATCGCTGGCGACCAAGTTATATCCTGTACAAGGTGAGCCACGACACGTACTTGCGCATGTGTTTCGACCCAATATGCGCGCTGCGACCGCCCTCAGCACGTGGCGAAGCTTCACAAACACCAAATCAGCAGCAGTGCGAGCACCCACGGCAGACATCATGACATGTGCACGACAGCTCCTAAGCCTCATCATCGATGCCGCCCATTATTCTTCGATGTGGCGGTGCGAGAATGGAGATGGAGCTTCCGTCACACGCGCAGAGTCATGATGCGCTGGCCCGCTCTGGCACGATTGGAGGCGATGCGCTGGCACATGCACGGCACGACCAACAGCTTCCCGGACCAGCATGCTAGCCCACCTTACCGCCCAATTGTTGTCGCGCATTTGCCATGTACCCTTCGTGTATTAGAAGTGCTCGACGGTCGCTAATGTCTGACCCAGTGGAGCAAGATTCCGCCATCGCACAGCAGCCGTCGACTAAGCTTTCCGACTGGGTAAGCCTCACCTTCCCGCAATCACTCGCGCAAGACAGTTCGGCTGTTGTACTTGCCTACTATAGGCCGCATGCTCGCCGCCGCGTTCCCGCACCGCCTCACGGTGATAGCTAGCAGCGGAGGGTCATCCCTGCTGCAACAGCTGGTCGTGGCCGGAAGGCGTTGCGCCGACCGCAGAAGCGTGAAGCGGTGGCGTGCAGATGCCTCACGACCGCTATACGTGCACAACATCGCGCCTGAATTTTGGGCTGCAACCTAAGGCTGACGCATCAGTGGTCAGTATAGCTTAAGCCAATCCCCTTCGCCGCCTCGAGGCTTCCAGCATCACTACTACAGGCGCCACTCCTGACGGTCACGCGCCGCCAGCCTTGATCCACACATACATCTCTACAGCCTTTTCCTGACTCGCTCAGGATGGAGTCGTACCCGCAATACCACACCCAACCCTCCGCGTACCCACACGCCCACGCGCAACCTCAACCAAACCATGCGAGTCCGGTGATGCAGACGCAACAACAAGGATACGCACAACATCAACAACCGCAGCAGATGGCCGGTCAGCATCTGATGATGCAGCCACAGTACGCAACCCAAGCATACGGTCTGCAGCCAAACTATGGCGTCTCGCCATCGCAAGCAGCAGCAATGGCAACCGCCGCAGCGTCAGGGTACCCAACATACAGCATGCCGGATCCGTCAATGCAAGGCTCGCTACCGCAAACGTCGCCACGGATACAGCAGGTCAAGGCAGATGGATCTGGGATGCAAAGGGCGCCGCAATCGCCAAGGCAGAACCACATGAGTGTGCCAGGCACTACCATGGGAGGACCCATGACCATGCCGCCAGCTCAGCCACCGATGATGGCAAGCAACATGCCGCCGCAGATGCAGCCTCAGCATATGCAGCAGGCAAGGCGAATGTCGCACTCCGTAAATGGCTCGGGCATGGCCACTCAGCAGCAACCACCACAGCAAATGGCCGCTCCGCCACGGCCGCCTACCGCACCTCAGCAACAGCCTCCACAACAAGCCCAAGCGCATCAGTCTCCCGAGGCACCTGCTGCTGGCACAGCCGAAGAGTCACCACTTTACGTCAACGCAAAGCAGTTTCACCGCATCTTGAAGAGGCGTATGGCGCGCCAGAAGCTAGAGGAGCAGCTGAGATTGACGTCCAAAGGCCGCAAGCCTTATCTGCATGAGTCGAGACACAACCATGCCATGCGCAGGCCGAGGGGTCCTGGTGGCAGATTCCTGACTGCGGACGAAGTTGCGGCCATGGAGGCAAAGGGCCAGCTCGGCGACCTGGACAGTAATGGTGACATCAAGCCGGAGCCAATCACTAATGGTGGTATGAAGAGGAAGGCCAGGGCAGATATGTCCGGGCCGGGAAAGAAGCTGAAACCTGCAACGCACAACGATGAGGACGATGACGATGACGACGAGCAGGGTTAGCAGTCCACCCGTCGTACATCGTTGCCGAAACGTCAGCGAGTGAAGCGGGAGTTCCCACCGTTGATGAAAGCTAAGCGCGAGTCACCGGTATTACGGCAATGGAACGGCATACAATGATGTTACGCAGCGCACCAGTGATGACGAGGACCGATACAGATACTGCGCAAGCATACGGTGTATGAAGGCATCTGGCGTGTTTGGTGAAGGGTTTTGTGCTGCAGGACGCTCGCTTGATACCCCATCGGAACTGCAGCTGGGCTGGGCTGGGCGCTACTTATGCTTTGGAGGATGATAACGGCAGTGCTATGGCTGTAGAATCAGCGGCTTCTTCCTATAGTACTCTCAGAATGATCAGCAACGTATCCCGCCTTGAACAGGCGTTCCACGGTTGTAAACCTACGCGTGCACGTGACTGCTCGTTCGCCAAGCCAGACTCCCGCGGCTTCCCATCCTCAAGTGTAGCCCATGTGTTTCTGCGCCGTTAACCGTGACCTCTTACTTAGATAAACATACAACATAATGATCTGCCAACGCTGTCTCCGCCGGCTAGCGCATCAAAGTGCCCAGCATGACCGCAGTCACGCTTCCAAACGAGCCTTGTCCACGACAAAGATCATCCGCTCAACACCGGTCACGGCCGAGACAACCACAACCAATGTTCCACGACCCGACGGTCGCCCTGCCGCGACATCAAGACCGGGCGTCGCACAACCTATCAGCACACCATTGACCGCGAGTCCTGATCGACAAGAACTTCCCATAAGTCGTAAGCAGACCAAAGCACCTGCGAAGCTACCGGCGAGCAGTATGCCGGCAGGTACGGTGATGAAGGGGTTGAACTTCATGAAGAACAAGCCCGATCCGATCGCGATGGAGGATGGTGAGTATCCGCCTTGGCTGTGGACGGTGTTGGCGAAGAGTAAGGAGGATGCAGGTGCTAAGGCTGGTCGGGAGGGTGACCTTTTTGGTGCGTTATTATGTCGACGGTAAGTCGATGAGTATCGGTTCTGCTTGCTGACTCTTACGGGACAGCCAAGTCGAAGAAGCAGCGACAGAAAGCTGCAAAGGCGTTGCGGAAGCAGGCACTTCTACATCCGGAGGCTCTGGCGCCGAAAGTGCCGCTGACCGAGCAGACGGTGGACTTACCCACCGGCGATGGCACGTTAGAGGGAGCGAGAAGCGCGGAGGAGGCGCGAGGAGAACTGACGGCTGCGCTGAGGGGGAAGCGGAGAAGCAAGATCAAAGAAGACAACTATCTGAGGAGTATGCGGTAGAGCTGACTGCCGAGTTCGAAGCGGCAACACTTGGTGTCCGCGTCACTCCCTTCCTGCAATCATACAGTGTGCAGACTTGCTCTCCCGAGCGCGCCTCTTTCGGGTTTAATTCGATCGACCACATGTTATGCCGTTTGACGGTTGCCTGCGAGTATTGGATCGCTCGCCAGCAACGAAACCATCGCCACAAAAGTAAGGGGCCAGGCCTTAAATCTGTGGACCTTGATCCCCATTCATCTCTTCCGAGTACGTTCGAGCTTCGTTCTCCTCAACATGTTCTTCGCAACATCCAAGAGGTCGCCCATGGTGACTCCTTGCTCCCGCGCCATACCATGGGCTTGGAAAGACTTTGGCCATGCGTCCTACAGAGCGGACGGCGGTTGGCAAATGTACATGGCACGACGGCGCGCGCCAAGACGTGGCAACTTACTCGCGAAGTCGGCCCGGATCTGGACCCGTGTTCCCTCCCATTCACTAGCCCGTGGCGTCCTGAGTCTGAACTTCCCAGATAACCGAGGCGCGACAGCTGTGAGGCGGAAGTTCGTTCCTGGTGGCTCAGCACTTAAGCCCAGCTTGCGTGTGAAACGGACAGATTGTAGGACCGCGTCGTGGAACTGATGGTTCACCTGTGGTCGATACAGCGTCAACAAAGCTCCGAAAACAGGTTGGGGAGTAAGTGCTGCACTACCTCCATGATTAAGAGTACTTCATCGGTGGATAATTCGAGCAATATCATCTCCAGGAGCTCTGCAATGTCGAAAGCTCTCTGCGCCGCACTAGAAGAGCGCACTATGGCGCTGATGCTTGCTGCCATATCTGCTGTTGATCGTCTGGTAAACTCAATCGAAGAGAATGCGCTCAACAGCTGGTTGGCGGAAAGGCTTGGCAGGGTCATGCCCTACAGGGCAGGCACGTCTGAACGTTCGGCCTGCCACTGTACGGAAAGAACCGAAGCAAAGGCGAGAGAGGATGGATGGGAATCCCGGCTGCATATGTGGCAGAGCACAATCTGTAATTCCGCCGCAAGAAGATCATCGTCGCCCTCGCCAGCTACCGCGTTCCATATCCGTGCATTCTTGTCTCGGGCACTGGACGATCCTGTCACTGTCGTTGCACAGCCCCACCTACGCCGTTCTGCGCTTGTTTATGACTATCGGATCACTCGCCTGCAGATCTATCACCGCGTGGAAGGAGACCCATGCGTATGACTGCGTCTGATCACATTTCCTGTGCATCTCTCGTTCAGTTTTGGTAAGTTCTGTTAGATCGCCAATCGTGAAGCCGTTCACGCTTCTACCAAACGAACGCGCCGGTTTGCAGCAGCAGTGCGTCTTCGCCTCCATCTGTCTCGTCGGCGGCTGGTAAAACCGTACAGCGCTGCGTCGGGAGCCTGATCGCGGCATTTCGTCTCCAAATGTAAGCTGCACCCTCAACTGCCTTTCCTTCAGATCCACGACTGCCCATGAAGATCTCGGAAGAGTCCTGGGATTGTCGCAAGAAAGCCGTAGTGCCGTGAACATAGAGATCATGCTTTATGCTTGGGATGCCCATGTCTGTCATACTACAACGTGCCTCCGGTGGTTGAGCCAGTAGTCCGAGCTTGCGCATAAGACGGACCGATCGAAGCACAGTGTGGCGAAGATGACGAGTGACCTGATGAACATGAGCCGTGGCAAGCATGTAAACCGAGCCATCCCTCCCACTTTCCCCCTCACGACTAGCAAGTCCTTGGTCTTCAGATGTCCAAGCGCCATCTCCAGGAGCTCTGGAACGCCGAAGACAGGATGTGTCTCGCATGCAATCGGCGGCGTCATCTGTGCAGCCATGTCCATATTTGCTGTATGTTTTGCAATAACCGCGCGGTGAACGGGATATGTATGATTCACGAGAAAGCAAGCGCTGGCACGAGGGTCGGCTCCATACGGTGTAAATTATGAACGAATGAACGAATGAACGAATGAACGAATGAACGAATGAACGAATGAACGAATGAACGAATGAACGAATGAACGAATGAACGAATGAACGAATGAACGAATGAACGAATGAACGAATGAACGAATGAACGAATGAACGAATGAACGAATGAACGAATGAACGAATGAACGAATGAACGAATGAACGAATGAACGAATGAACGAATGAACGAATGAACGAATGAACG